>NC_142047.1:10215111-10526986 GCF_982192425.1 Myodes glareolus | reverse complement strand
CTAGTTTCTTTTCCTGGTGTGGTGATGAAATTTCCTGATAAAAGCTACTTAAAGGAGAAATGGTTTATTTGAATCTCAGTTCCAGGTCACAGCCCATCCCTGCCAAGCAGTCAAGGGAGCACCTCCACAGTCAGGAAGAGAGTGATGGAGTAACCGATGCCAGAGAGCTTTCTCCTTCTAGGTGTCTAAGCACCCGAGCCTGGGAAACGGTGCTGCCCACAGTTGGCAGGTCCTCTCACATCAGCAAACGTCATTGGTTGTAGATCTCAGGGTCCCTTCTCCTGGGCGATTCTTGACTGTGTCTGGTTCACACTTGACACTAATGTTCATTCTTCCCTTTCTTCATTTCTCTGCACTAAAGTGTTTTTCAGCTTTTCATGGTCAGAGTAAACGTTTTCTCAATCTTCATGGTTCTCTGAAGCAGCGTGTGGGGCTCTAGCAGCCACCCCTGCTGTTGTGTCTCTGCGGACTGCTGCTCAGAACAGGCTCAGTCACTAGCCTTTGTTTCTTCAATTGCTCCCACCTTTCCTGCTCCCTTTAGCAGACACTGCTTGTTGCATCTGAACAGCAAGTCTTTCTAAAACTGCTTTCTAACAGTTTTGCAATTTCTTTCTTAGAAAAGCTCCCAAAATGAGAGATAGAAAAGCACTTCTCCATTTACCAAAAGCCTCTCATATGTATGCTTTGTTTACTTTGCCTCCTAAACTTCGATAGCTCTTCACAGGTATTTTGTCACTAAATCAACATTCAGTCTCAGCCCAGCGGTGTCATAGCCATCCTTCTTGAGCTTCCATTCGTTTCCTCAAAATGGCACATTGCTCTTTAGTCACAATTCTGAAAATGTCTTGAGTGTGTCCCCTTAGGACAATGATGTTCTACAATACGGATTTCTATAAAGCAAACAAACCGCACATCTTGATTTGGAATGTGTGCTCATTTCTTAGGTTTAAATATATTCACCATGACAGGTTGTAAGCTTCTGCAAGTGCATTTGGCCAGTGCTGTGGCCCTCATTAGCTGGATAGAGTACGGCAGCAGAATAGCGTGACCCACAAAGCCAGCTTCCCCATCCACGACTATAGACCACAAGGAACAGAATCCATAGTGATCAATCCATGAGACTTTATCACTGATTACCAGTCTTCATTCTGCAGCAAGATCCCAGGTTCTGCAATCATTTAGAATGATCTGAGTGTTTTCAGCAGTTTCCCTGTTGCTGACTTTATGACTTCCACAAAGCTGTTTGTCAATAGCTTGGAGAACTCATGGTCTTCAGGAGAAATCTGTTCTTAGATTTTTGCACTTCAGTTTTATGTATGGAACTTTTGAGTATGAGCCCACTTTTCCAACATGGGACCAAAAAAGAGATAATGACGATAATGGTGATGATGATGATGATGATGATGATGATGATGATGATGATGATGATGGTGAAGGTGGCGATAATGTGAGAATGGTGATGGTGTCGCTGATGGTGACGATGATGAGACAATGCTTCACATACAGAACATGAGCACAATAGAACCTCAAAAAAGCTAGCTTCTGTGATTAGATTTTTAAATAATATTTTTTCTGCACTCAGAACCTGTAATTATAAGGGGATAATTCATGATCCCTCAAATCTGTCCATTTAGTGACAGCAGAATGTGATAACTAGTCTCTTTTAAAAATATTATTGCCAAATGCTTGTGTATCTGTCTGACTTTACCAGATAACCAGAGGCTCCCAGCTGTCTGGGAAGTACTTGGCAAGGCTTTTTCAGTTGTCCTTTGACACATAATCTCTATAGGTTTCCTGGAGACTCTAACTGGCTTCTTCCCTTTAATTTATTGAAAAAGCCTATTTTTGATGTTTCTTGAAAGGCAAGTTTTCAGACTGTGTTGAGAAGTCATTCTCAGACAATGCTCAACTCAACATTCTTTTGAGGGCTTCTTTGCCAGTTACTCTGCCTGACTCTTCATGGATTGCAAAGCGAGTTGTTAGCACAAGCCATTTGTTGACATCTGGTTGGTGGCATTTTTCTCTCGTCTAGGAAACTCTTCCAGTTTAAAGAGTTAAAACCTGATAAAGACAGGTATGGGAACAGGGAAGAAGGTATTGATTAAGGGAGGCATGTGGGGTTGGCAAGAGGCTGAACTCTAGAGGGGGTCCCAGTGAAGGAGAGGATGTCTGAACTGGCCTTGTCCCATAGTCAGACTGATGACTATCTTGAATATCACCATAGAACCTTCGTTGAGCAACAGATGGAGATAGAGACAGAGACCCACATTGGAGCACTGGACTGAGCTCCCAAGGTCCAGCTGAAGAGCAGAAGGAGGGAGAATATGACCAAGGAAGTCAGGACCATGATCCACCCACTGAGACAGTGGGACTGATCTAATGGGAGCTCACCAAGGCCAGCTGGACTGGGACTGAATGAGCATGGGATCAAACTGAACCCTCTGAATGTGGCTGACAATTGGGGCAGACTGAGAAGCCAATGATAATGGCACTGGGATTTGTTTCTATAGCGTGTACTGGCTTTTTAGGATCCTAGTCTATTTGGATGCACACCTTCCTAGGCCTAGATGGGGGAGAGGGGAGGGCCTTGGACTTCCCACAGGGCAGGGTACCCTGCCCTCTCTTAAGACCAGAATGGGAGGGGAAGAAGGTGAGTGGAGGAGCGGGATGGAAGTGGCTGGAGGGAGGAAATTTTGATTCCTAGTATTAATAAAGTAATAATAAAAAAGGCTGTTTGAACATCAAGCAATGCTTATATGCTTTCCCCCTTGTAATGATATTTTTGCTTCCGTGTATAGGCTGTGCTGACAGTTTGATTTTCAATGTATAATTTCTCCGTGATATTTCATTAACAGTCACCTGAATTCTCACCCAGGCAATCAACTTTTTCTGTTTTGATTTAAAGGGACTTCTTCATTAACACCCACACACTGTTGTGTCTGTTTTCCCTCTAACATTTAACTGTCTGTTTGGTCCTCATCATCAAAAGGGTGGAGAGGTGAGTGTCGTGGGGACATAGCACTGTATTGGGTCTCACACAGGCGTCTGTTCTAGTTGATTGGCTGGGGCAGGATTCAGCTAGAGGAGACGTGTGTTAATCTCACTGATGACTGCAGATAAAAGATGGGGCAGCTTTTATCTGAAAGCACACAACAGATGCATCTGCTGGTTTTCAACCACAGGACAGAACAGAACCCACACCTGAACTTAGCATTGCAACTCCACTTGACGTCTCTGCTTATTGGTGGAAAGGAAATCACTGACGTAAATGAAATGATGTTGAGCAATAGTTCATGGGTTTGTACGGGTTTATATTTCGTGTGATCCATGACTTAAGAGTTCTAATCTTTATTAGTAAACAAGCTATCCAAGTTTATCTTTGGGCCAGTTAGCAGGTTCAGGGGTTAAAGGTACTTGTCACCAAACCTCAGTGACCCAAGTTTGACCCTGAGACCCACACTATAGAAGGAGAGAACTGATTCTGGAAGTCGTCCTCTGGCTTCCATAATGTTTACTGTGCACATGTGCACACACACATATGAATCTGCGTGTACACACACACACACACACACACACACACACTAAATATAATAAAAACTGAGGTAAAAATGGGCCTTTAGGTTACTGGTTTATGTGACTGGTCCTGGAGAGTCAACCCATGACTTCAAGCACGCTATCTGAGTACTAACTGAACGTCTCAGCCTTCTATGTTGTTGCTAAAGCGACTTCCACACTTTTTTTTGTAGATCATAAAACTGAGCAGAAATACGTACCTGTACTGAGAACCAATATCACTAAGTAACTATTTCTTTTCTTAGGGATTTTGTTTCACACGGTCCATGACTTAGAAGTTCTAATCTTTATTAGAAAACAAGTTATCAATGTTTAAGTGTCTTTGGGCCTTTGGGAAGGTTCAGGGGGTAAAGACGCTATAGGTTTTGCTTTTAAATCTGGCTAGCTGTTTCAAGAAAAAATAAAAGTAGAGGAGGTTTCCTTTGCTAGGTTCAAATCTTTATGTGTTGTGTTGGATTCCAAATTTCTTTTGAAGTTACAACCCAGGGAAGGCAGAAGCTTTGCTTGCTGCTCATGGATCAAAGAAATGATGAGCTGAGGTCTGAAGACACGGGAGACAGTGATTGGGTATGGCCGGTTTCATCTTTGCTTTGGAGGAACAGGTTACCCGGGAAACGAAGGCCTGGCACAGAAACAAGTATCTAAGGGCCTTCTGAGCATGAAAGCCAAGCTGGGATCTTAAGAACCGATATAAGAGTCTCAGCTGGGGACAAATAGAATAGTCACGAATGGCAAAAGAACATTTCAGAAATATGCTTTGGGTCAGTATTAAACAACAGCTGATTTTTGGCAGTGCGGAATGCTTTCTGCATTTCACCCAAGCAAGCACCCTTTCACTAAACTACAGTCCCTGGCTGGAGAGGAACAGGTTCTTACTGATTCTAAGGAAATAATAGGCCACTGCCACGATCTAACAATATTTGATAATAGCTCAAGTTTTTGAAAGAATGTTTCTTCACCTGATAAGATTAAATATTTAATTTAGCTTAAATAGCTCTTTTTCTTTTTACCTTTTATTGGAAATAGCTTTTCTTCCTCACATAATATAGCATGATTGAATTTCTCCTCCCTCGACCCCTCCCGGTTTCTCTCCCACCTCCCCTTCCATCCCGAGTCACTCTCTTAGCATCTCTCTAGAAAACAGACTTTTCTAAGGGATACTAATAAATTAAAATACAATAAGATAAAACAAACACATCAGAATTGGATAAAACAAGCAAACGGAAGGAAAGGAGCCTAAGAGAAGGCACAAGAACCAGAGATCTATTGTAATTCACACGCTGAGGAATTCGATAAGAACCCCCAAGCTAGAAGCCGCAATGTATTTACACAGAACACATGGTGCAGACTGTGCAGGCCCTGTGCATGCTGCCTTAGACTCTGAGTTCATATGAACTTTGCTCATGTTGATTTGGAGGGTCTTGTTTTCTTGGTGTCCTCCATCCCCTCTGGCTCTTACACTCACTGATCCTTGAGGGAAGGGATTTGATGGAGATGTCCCTTTTAGGGTTGAGTGTTCTGAAGTGTCATACTCTCTGCATGTTTATTTGTGGATCTCTGTATTTGGTCCCATCTGCTGAAGAATGGAACTTCTCTGTTGATGGTTGGGCAAAGCACTGATCTATGAGTATAGCAGAATGTCATTAAATCATTTGATTGATTTTTTTCATTGTTTTTCTCTTGTTCGTTTGTTTTTAGAATGGCAACGTTTGTTTTTTTTCCTAGGTCCCTGACCTATCTAGTTTCAGGTCCTTGGTCACCCAAGCAGTATTAAATGTGGGTTCCATCTCGTGGAGTGGGCCTTAAGTCAAACCAGATATTGTTTGGTTCCTCCGACAAGCTATGTGCTACCATTGCCCTAGCATATCTTGCAGGCAGGCAACATTGTTAATCAAAGTGTTTATAACTAAGTTGGTATTTATGGGGTTTTTTTTGGGAGGGGGGTAGCATGCAGAGTACCTTTCTGTAATAAAGATGCTAGAATATAGAGATGAAGGTATCATCTCAACTTCCCCATGTTCAACGAGTTATATGAGAGTTGTTTTTAGCAATGTGGCCTTGCTGTTAATTTATGCAGAATAACCTATAGTCTTGGTGAGCCCAGATTGTTTGGAGATTCCAAATGGGACCCCTTTGGCCAACACCTCAATTAGATGTAACTGTATCTGGTACAGGATGTTTCATTTAGTGACAAGAGATGGCAAGCTGGGGCTGTATCTCCCCCATTATTTGACAATTTTGTTTAGATCATCTGCATATATGCATGTATTTTAGGAAGTCTCTACTGTGTTTGGTATCCATACTACCCCTCAAAGGCCCCTTAATTTTAGCTGTCTCTCCCTATATGCCTTCTCTAATTCCCTTTCCATTTTCCCCTCCTCATTTGATCCTCCCACATTCAACCCTCTCCCCCTCACCACATCCATCCATAGATATTTTGTTTCCTAGGGGGATTTATCTCTCCCGCCTCCTGTTCCTTGCTCTACACCTAACCACTGTGATTCTGTGGATTATAGCTTGGTTATCATTGACTTAAGCAGCTAATATCTACATATAAATGAATGCTTACCAGATTTTTCCTCCTGGGTCTGAATTGCCTCATTCCAGATTGTTTTTCCTAGTTACATTCATTTAAGTATGTATTTTTTAAATGACTGAAGTGATACTCCATTTGGTACCACGTTTGCTCTATCTATTCTTCTGCTGATGGAGATTTGGATTGTTTCCAGTTTCTACCTCTTATTAAGAGAACAGCAAAGAACATGTTTGATCAAGTGTGTTTGGGGTAAGATGAAGTGTCCTTTGGGTGTATGCCCAAGAGTGATATAACTAGATCTTGAAGTAGATCAGTTTCCATCTTTCTGGGGACTTGCCACACTGATTTCCATAGTGATTGTACAGGTTTGCTCTCCAGATAGCAATAGCTGATTGTTCCCCTTGCTTTGTATCCTCGCCAGCATGAGCTGTCACTTGTTTTTGTTGATCATTGCCATTCTGACAGGTGTAAGATGGAATCTCAGAGTTGTTTTGCTTTGCCTTTCCCTGATGACTAAGGATGCTGAATATTTCTTTAAGTGCTTCTCAGTCATTTTGAGTTTCCTCTTTTGAGAGTTCTCTGTCCAGTCCCACATCCCATTTTTGATTCCGTTATTTGTTTTCTTGATATCTAGCTTATTGGTTTTTTATGTGTATTGGATATTAGCTCTCTGTTAAAGGTAGAGTTGGTAAAAACTCTTTTCCCGTTCTGTAGGTTGCTGCTTTGTCCAGTGGTGGTGCCCTTTGCCACAAATGAGTTTTTAGTAAATTGATTAAAAAAGAAAGCTCCCAACAAATAAAATAATCACTGTCTTTGTCCCTCTCAACTCACCAGCTAGTACTGGGGAAGAAACCAGAGCCTCAGTCACTCTAAATGAATTGACCACGTGTGTCGCCTCCTCTGTCTTTTTAGTTAACTGTTCTTTTAATTTTGACAATTTCATACATGCATAGTACATATTATGATATATTTACCTTCCTTCTTTCATGCACTCTTTCGGAATCATTTCTTCCTCGCGACTAGACCCTCTCTTAATTGTGTGTTTGTACATGTGTGAGCGTGTGCATGTGTATGGCTGCACATACAGACAGTGACCCACTGCTGCTGGGTTCATAATTCTAATGACCATGTTATACCCAGAAGACAGACTTTCACAGGGCTCCTCTGTGGCTCTTACGTCTTTCAATCCATCTCCCATGATATTCCACAAGTCAGTAATGTTTTAAACAAAAATTTGTTCCAAGAATCGGAAAGCGGAGGGTTAGGAATGTGACTTATTGATAGCAATAAACAAGACCCAGGATTCAGCTCGTCCTCCCACTAAATAATAAGAACAGAAAAATTCCTAATCCATTATCAGTTCTGCACCCAGAGAAAAGCTCTGTAACAGACAGACACTGAGGCATGAAGTGTCTGTTTTGCTTCTGGGACACCAGTTCAGTGAATTCTCTATCACTGGGGATGAAGTCTTATTGGGGCACTAGGTAAAGGTGAATAAAATGACAGATGAAGGACCAGACACAATGGCATATGGTGATCTTGAAAGGGCTTGCCTAGCTAGTGAACCTGAGCTATGCAGGTTTCAAATAATGCTACAAGTTACCGATAAACATATTTTTCTTTTAATAAGTGATCCATATTTTCAAGGAATATGAGAATGTTTAAATATTAAAAAGTAAAAAAAATCCTATCACTTTTCATCTGAATATCTGTGTGTTTTAGTCTACCACAAACATCTAATTTATTCTGTACTTTAAAAAGTGTTTTTCCATTTGAAGACCTTCAGGAAGGTAAAATTATCCAACAGAGATGGTTGTGGTGCCAAGGGCCCAGTGCATTGGTGGTACACCTGAAAATGTTTTCGAAATTGAAAAAAAAAACTTTAGATTAAAATTTTAAATTATTACATAATATATTCTTACATGACTGCTCTTTTCGTGTGTGTGTGTGTGTGTGTGTGTGTGTGTGTGTGTGTGTGAAGGATGTAATAAAGGAAGAATTGTCTAGGTTCCTCTGAGAGTGGAGATTTATGCCTGGAGTTCTCCCTCCTAAGATCTCTGTACCCAAACAGACATAGACAAACATGATATACTTTGGCTGCTTCTGGTCCCTGAGCTTTTGCCTAAACACCAAACACAATACCTGAGGGCTGAGCCTCTGCTTCATTGCTTCCTAGACTTGGCAGAGGTGTCGCTTCCCAGAATAGACAGCCAGATGGCTTCTGTGAAGCATATGCTTCTGAGCTGGCTCTATGTCCTATGACTTCACAGGCCCCGGTGACATGCTTGTACTCAGAATGCAAAGAAGAATCTGCAATGGGTTTCTGACCTTTGCCTGGCTGTGTGTGAGCAGGGGAACCTTTCCAGACAGAAGAACCATGTCTCCTCACAGGTTCTGTACAACAGAGCAACCACACTGGTCTATCTCCCACAAGTCCAGGGATTATCTAAATTATGGTATGGATGGATTAGCCTCTTGCTTAAGAACTAACATAAAAGCTACAATTGAGGTTGTGAATTTTTACTGTATGATAGGTCCCATTTAAACCCCTGGGATTGTCAAATTTTACTATTCTATGACAAGAGTCCCAGAACCTTCATCTGGTGATGGATGGAGATAGAGACAGAGACCCACATTGGAACACTGGACTTAACTCCCTAGGTCCAAACGAGAAGCAGAAGGAAAGAGAACGTGAGCAAAGAAGGCAAGACCAGAGGGAACCTTCATCCGACGATGGATGGCGATACAGACGGAGACCCACATTGGAGCCCCGGTCTGAGCCCCCCAAGGTCCAAATGAGGAGCAGAAGGAGGAAGAACATGAAAAAGGAAATAAGGACCGCGAGGGGTGCGATCACCCACTGATACAAGGGAACTGATCTAATGAGAATTCACCAAGGCCAGTTGGACTGGGACTGAACGAGCACGTGATCCAACCAGATTCTCTGAATGTGGCTGGCCCGGAATCTTTCTGAAAAGCCATTGACAATGACACTGGGACTTGTTTCCTCCTTATATACTGGATTTTTTGGGATCCAGTCTGTTTGGATACTCACCTTCCTGGACCTGGAGGGAGGGGGGAGAAACTTGAACTACCCACAGGGCAGGAAACCCTGACTGCTCTTAGGGATGGAGAGGGAGGAGGAGACGGAGTGAGGGGAGTGGGAGGGTGTTGGGAGGGGGCGGAAATGGAAACTTTTATAATTTAATAAACTTTGAAAAAAAAGAAATAACATTTGAGGATTGCCATGTTATTAATTTCTCATAGCTAAGAAAACCTACTAATGCATTAATGAGGACAGAGGAGTGAGGATGGGTATCTGAAGTCTCACTGGCTCTAAAATAGCATTCTCATAATGGAGAAAGACAACTTTGAATATTATGTAGACTTAACATTGCACTGTGAGCCTTTGAGAAGTTCTGACTCTCCATGAGTCTGTGTGTAATGGTGATAATATTCAACCAAGTTAATATAACACATGTTTTCCAGTATTTCTTTATTATTAATTTTTAGGCACATTCTAATTATTCCTATTTAATACATACTGTAGAAATTCTTTGTCCTTTCTTTCCTTATTCTCTCCCCCACCCAATTTTTATTTGTTTTGCGATGGACTCACATTCACGTTCTGTAGGCCTAGCTGGCCTCCAACCCACTCTGTAGCTCTAGGTGACATGGGTACTGCTGTTCGTCTTTCCTCAGCCTTTGAACGCAAGATAGAGGTGTGAGCTGATGCCACACCTGGCTTATGTTCTCCATATGTTTGAGGTTACTTCCCTAGAATAGAATCCTATAATGAGAACTGCTTAAAACTACCACATTAAAAGTGTGGACATGTGTTTGCTGAGAAGCCATTTTCTGGGAGGCCAGTGCCGCACTTTTGCTTGGATTATCATGAAGAAACAATTTTGTAATTTCATGTGATTGCTCAGCATGTTTATTCCGAATGTTGATTTCGGTATCTCTAAGACCATGCTGATGCTTGACAATCAGTTGCCTAAAAGAGTGTTTGATAGATGTTAAGATACAATAGTTGACAGGGGCATCTTCTCCTAACTACATGGGGTTTGAATGCTGCTTGATGTTCTAGTACAAGGCCAAGAATTGTGTTTGGAGATACAGGGAAAATAGTGTTTAAAGTAACCCCCCAAAAGCTTCAAATGTGAACATTTTTTTCTTCTTGCCAATATGTTAGATCAACTATTTCTGGTCGTTGCTTTCCTAGTTATTTTCTTGGGTACTAATAAGGTCAAATACTCTTTCATTTGTTTGTCAAAGAGCTGTGTTTCTAATTGTAAATTATCCTTTGGCTACTTATCTACTTAGTGTTAATTGTTAACTTAAAATACATCTTATTGCAGAAGAGTTATTACAAATATCATCTTATTTTATTTTGCTATTTAAGCTAGAGGGGTTTTTCTCTAGTAAAACATGCCAGACATTTTCTTTGTATAATCATAAAGATTTCAAAAGCATGCTTGGTCTCTATAAAATTGTATGCAAATAAGATGTTCTTAATTTTATTTTTATTTTGCATTTCCTTGTGTTCACCTCAATAATACACCTAAAGCTAGCATCTATACCTAATAGAATATATTTGATTTAATTCTGAAACTTAGGCAGGCAACGACTAGACAGTTTCTTTCTGTTGCATTTGTAGCTTCATCTTTTAATGCATGCTGAATTTAAGTTTTCTCTCTGTCTACTTCCATGGGGTCTTGTGTCAGTTTAAATTAAATTATACTAAAGAAGATATCAATGAATTTGGTCTCTCCAAAATTAATGGGAGGATGAAGTAACGGTGTTGCCATTTTAATAAGTAGCATGGTAGCCCCTAGTGCCTGTCAGGTACTACACATTGTTAAATGAAAGAATGTATAAGAGAGTATATTTGGGAAGAGCCCCATATTGTGCCATTAATACCTGCATCCCTTTCAGAGCCATTTCTGTACTGTGTTAGGTTACAAAACCACTTTATCATTAGTGCAAATGCATCTCTTTAATATCCATATTCAAAATTTACTTTATGATCCACAGCTTCAATGAACTCCAGAAAAAATTAACAGGCTGTAAAATTACTCCCACTGGAATTTTTACTTAAATTGCATCAAAACTAGAAATTAATTTGTGCAACAAGTGATATTTTCATTGCAAATACTTTCCTGCTCATGTATGCATTTCACTCCTTAGCTTTCCTTACAGCTTTTTATAATTTTATTTACTCTGCTATTCATAAGTATTTCATTAATTTTGTTGTTACAGCCGTAATGATTCAAGTTATTGTTGCTGCTATGGGAAGCTACATTCATATATTTTGAATGATTTACTTTCTGTTTATTACTATTACACAGAAAAGTTATTGTTGCAAATTTACCTTGCAACCTGGAAGTATCCTTGAGTTATTTTATCAATTCTAACAAATTTTTGTAGTATTATATTATTGAATTAAGACCATTTTGAGTTGGACCTTAGTGACTGCTAAATTACCCTTTGGTCTTCAAGTGGATGGTGGGGATTAGTGTGCAGAGTAAGAATTCAGAATGCTGCTGTTGGAGACGGAATCATTTATTTTAGAAGCGGGTGATGACAATAACCTTTAATAACTACGTATAAATGTCATGTGAAGCAGATCCAGAAATGCCAGTACCTGTAGGAAAGATAGGTTCTATTTTGGGATATCACTGGAAGACCTCTGTACTTCAAGATCCCCTGAGTCACCTAACATGTTCTCTCCTGGGCTGCTGATCACTTCTCAACTCAACCCTTCTCAGCTTCTGGTGTTAGTGTACCCTAAAACCTTTTACTGGGAAGGGAGGCTCTTGCTCAGAGTCTCCCAGGATGTCTCAGGTCAACATCAAGCATTTGAAACCCAAGTGTCTTCCATAGGGCAGCATGACAAAGACTGCAGTCCTAAGCAGAGCTGCCGCTAAGTTGATCCACGTAACTCTACAGTGGAACGGGAGGCTGGACGTGATGGACAGCCAGTCAGGACCACAGAAGGAATGGATACAGAGACCAAAGAATCCACCGACTGCTATAATGGGAAATAGATCCCAGATGGAGCCATTTCAGTGAGTTTGAACGTGCCACATCCTAATCATAAATGATAATGTGCAATCCAGCCTGAGGCCCAGAAGTCGCTTATAATAGAATTTTGTTGTTTGTTTTAAAGAAAACTTTGATGTTCTAATTAATGAAATTTTCCCATCTGGTAGCTTATTTAGAAGGTAGTGATAAGTGTTAAATGAGGTTTACTGTGTGCACTAACTCCACTGGGGTGTTTATTTAAGGGGTCTGTGGCCTGCAGGAAATTAGAGCAAATGACGATAGAAACTGAACGTGTTGAATAGCACCACAATGGGAGCAAATTGAGCCCGAAAGATTCAGACTCATATAACACAGCTGGTCTCTCTGCATCTAAGGACTTGTTGGGACACTATACATCCCATGAGGATGTGTTTACCTCTGAACCATCATACTTTATTTGTATACACAGACTCATCTTTTAAATGTAATGATATTCAGGACAGGGCCCGACCATATGCAATATGTACAAGGGGCACAGTGTTAATTTCTGGGTAGACTTGAAATTATGGATAACTGATGGTTTGTTCAAGTTAGGATGAAGCTACCATCATTGACACATAACAATCATTAGGCCAAAGTATCTTTTGCAGCAGCTTCTAGCTGAATAAACACTTAGCAAGCCAAGCATACCGCATTTCCCTGTGACTGGTACACTGCTTTTTGTTCTGCATCTACTTGGTGACCGATTGGTTGGTTATATTTTCTCCAGTTATAAATTTTGTCTAATTTTTTGCTGTGAAAATTTCTAGCACTTACCTTCATAACATTGTTGAATCCATCACACACAAATGAGATCTCTTAAGAGGCTTTTGGGTTGCATTCAACTAGATTCCCTTAAGATCGGTGTCCAAAATCTGTGGTATCTTCAGCAATAGAGATTCACTTTCAAGTTCTGGGAAGCAACCAAGTGCAGCAGTAATGACTTTATGCACATACACCTATACAAACACATGATATATTATGTCATTTGATGTAAAGACAAAACAATACTATTCTTATGGCTTTTATGTGTATAACCTAGAATAACTACAGAAACCAGACAACTTAAAAGCAACTACAATATGAGGGGAGAAGTTATAAAGGGGGGGAAAAGGTGGACACAGATATTGTGGATGGGGAAAGAGGAAATGGGCAAAGGATTTTAAAACTGAGGAGGAGACAATACTATAAGAGGAGATATGACCCTAAGAATAAATGACACTAAGGTCTGAAAGACCAAACACTGTTATCAGACTGTTTCAAGAATTCAGAGGTCATCACCCAGCAGTTAACTAAAGGCTAGTCCTGAGGTGGGCTTTCTTGGAATATGTTGTGTTTGGGTAATGCAGAGCTACTGAGTTGACCTCATGTTGACCCTTGGCTATGAGTAATGAAAGTTAATCTATGTAACTTAGAGGAGTGTCTGGCAAAGAAGAGAGCTAGGCACATGTGAATAAGAAATAAGGGTCAATGGCAATTCTTCTAGTGAACTTTCTGACTGCAAGGGGTGTATTAACTTTAACTAGAAGTAAATAGCATTCTGTGTACAGTGTGTTAATAAGTCCCCTATATTTGTAATGCTATTCATTGGAAGCATATCAAATGATGTATTTGAAATATTTGTGGGTATTTTATTAAGGTATTTTTTTGTATGTACATAAATCAAAATTCTAAAAGTTTCTTCCTTTGTACTTTACAGAGCCATAAAACCAGAGAAACAATGAGCACAGATCCAAGCTGTTGAGCAGGACAACATATATCAGGTAGAGGAGTCATTCTTCATCCATTCGTTACACTGATAACTATGCAAGCATATTATTTCTTTATTAACAAACTATTTTATAGTTCTGCTATTTGAGGACCTAGATAGGTGTGAGTGCATATTGAAAGGTAGCTGAGCTGATTCTGAAGATAAATTAAATGCTTTCTTAATATTAAGTTATATTTGGGGGCTTCAGGTATACTGGATATAAACAGAAATGCAAAAATTAACAAACTATCACTACCCATTAGGAAGTGACCTCTGAAAGGCTTTACATGACTAAACAACATAGACATGTCCATTCTTGCCTTCCCAGGACTTGAAGGTCACTAAGGAAAACTTGACTTAAAAAAAAAATCCATGCATGAGGAAAGTTTATGATAAATGCTATTTAGGAAATATACAGAGTTCAATATGGCAAAACATTGAGAGAGAATGGAAGAATCTACTGAGTTTACATAAATACTATGTATCTTCTTGTGTATTCTTTCAATTAAGACCTGAGGAGTGAGGATAAAGATCCTCAGGCTGATTGAGGAACACAAAATAAACATTAAAGGAGGAAGAAGAGGAGGAGTAAGAGGAAGAGGAGGAAAAGGAGGGAGAGACGGAGAGGAAGAAAGGAAGGAGGGGAAGGGAAGAAAGAGGACACAGGAAGGAAAAGACTAAGATAGAAGGTAGAAAAATGGAATGGGTAGTGTGACATCAGCAGGGTCACACAGGTGGAGACAGACAGTGGATAGTGTGACACCATCAGGGTCACATGGGAGGAGACAGACAGTGGATAGTGTAATGTGAGCAGGGTCACACGGGTGGAGACAGACAATGGATAGTGTGACATCATCAGGGTGGAGACAGACAATGGATAGTGTGACATCATCAGGGTCACACGGGTGGAGACAGACAGTGGATAGTGTGACATCATCAGGGTCACACAGGTGGAGACACAGTGGATAGTGTGACATCAGCAGGGTCACACTGGTGGAGACAAACTTGAGAGAAGTCTATGATGAAGAGGGCAGCTACCCTGGCATTACAGGCTTTAGTCTCTATCATTAGCTGTCTTTGGACCAGTTTGCTTTGGTCAGTTTACCCTGTGGTTTGCCAGTTCCCTGCCCATGTGTTTTCTCTTGATTTCCTGCCTACAGGTGGTTTCAATCCTATCCCTTTTCCCCAGGCTTTGTTTGTCACCTCCTGGGGAAGTACAGTGAAAATGGGTCACTGCTGTGCAGAGAAGTGGTCACCGTGTTCATTCCTTCAAATATTACTTCCCTGTAACATTCTTTATTGCGTGGTTAGGTTTAAAAAAAAAGAGTTTTGAATTGTCTGAAGACTGAAATTCACAGGTGCTTTGAGCACAGACGAGCATTATGCAGAAAGCAAAATTCACACATACACACACATCTGCATGTACACGTATGCAGACATATACATGAATATATAATTGTATTTATTGTTTGTATTTATCTTAATATTTCCCAAAACTGTTTATTGTATTGTAGTGTGAGTGGTTGTAGAGTATTATCTTGGGACCCGTTTATGATAGTCCTTTATACCTGAACCTAGCCTACCTTTAGGTAATGAGGCCTATTTCATGTGTGTATATTAAACCAGCTCAGGTAGATTCCTAAGATCCAGATAATTCAAGCCAGGATATCTGCTTCCCTCGGTGGTTTAGCTTCATCCAGCACAGGATTTTTCTTGACCTAGATTATGTTGCTAGCTTTTTCAAGAACTCAGTATATTTGAAAGTGAAGGCTTAGCCTGAGGTAGCATTAAGTATTTCTAAACAAGAGCTTAATAAATAAAATTTTAATGTCAGCATTAGCAATGTTGACTTTTAAAGTCAAAGCACCACAGGAAAACCACAAAGACACTGTTTGCATATCAACTAATCTGACTCATTCCTTTCCACCAAAAATGCTTATTGTTGATTTTTTAAAATTCTCTTAATTTAAACACTCCCTCCCTGATCAAGCAACCCTCTTGCAGTGGGGGTCAAAGAGCAAGGCTGATGCTTAGTGCAGTATGCTAAAGAATGCTGGAATCCTCGAGGTGGGATTTCCTACCTGGCTGATAGAATGCTGGAATGCGGTGGGATTTCCTACCTGGGCTGCTAGGAGTCCCAAGAACTCTGAGATCTAGAGTTCATTTACACTTTACGAATAGGAGGTTTAGCACTTGTGTGAGAAAGGTCATGGGCTTTTATAGATGAAGTCAACATCTTTCAATTAAATTGATTATTATTTAAAAAGAAGAAAATCACAAATAGTTGCCCAAAGTTCCTTTCATCCCAGAAAGACAAGATGCAGCTGCCTTTTAGCTATCCCTCTTGTCATTTGCTTCCAACTAGAGACACATTTCAAATTTGGGATCTAATTAGAAATCTTAATTGAAAATGTTTTTTTAACAAAGAAAAGAAAACAAAAGGATTGGCATGGAAGCGTAAAAATGGTGAGAAAAACAGAAATAGTGATAGTCCACCCGTACTGAGCAAGCGCCACACTGTATCTGAGGTGGTCTCTGGGAAGTTGCTATCTGACTGCAATCTGAACTTCACTCAAGAGTTTTCTCAAGCAAATGAAATATGTCATTCTCTATAGCTTATAATTCCCAAAGCTTTCATTTCTTCCTTCCTTCCTTCCTTCCTTCCTTCCTTCCTTCCTTCCTTCCTTCTTTCCTTCCTTCCTTCTTTTCCTTTCCCTTTCTTTCTTTCTTTCTTTCTTTCTTTCTTTCTTTCTTTCTTTCTTTCTTTCTTTCTAAAAGACAGTAGTCTTAAATTCTGAAGCCCGGGGTAATTTTCAACTCCCACACTTTCTGTGTTGCCCTGGACTCACTTTTATCTATGCTCTAAATTTCTTATACATCTCCATTGTTAAATTTTCTAATCTTGCTTTTCAGCATAATTTCTGTCTTGTCTTGGGTCTCCACTTGCCTGCTCTCTGATGCTTAGCAGCCAGCCTAGGCAGACAGCAGTAAGCGCCAGAAAGAAAGGAAACAGTGGGAAGTAAAATAAGAAAGCCTTCAGAACATCACCACAATATCTAGCGGCCTGCTGCCAATAAAACCACGGAGACTCGTGCTTATTGATTCCGCCCAACAGAGGCGAAGACTCAAAGGCAGATGCATTGATCTTTCACTCAGACGATTCATGCAGATGTTATATGCAGGATGTGAGTTCTACTTAGAGTCCAGGCAGCACGTTGCTGAATTGCACAGGGCACTTCGAGTGTCATTAGGTATGGTAGACGCTCAGTTAGCATTTGGTTCATTGAGTGACACTGTAACCTCACAGGATCAAGGACAAATAACGCCATTTGTATTCTTCTTTGGATTGCAAACTGTGCCTAACATAGAGGGAGAATGAATCACAGCCTCCGGAGAATGACTCCATTAGATGACGTCACACCCACATCCTGCTTCCATCGTTTTGCTCGCTTTGCTAACATTCATGCACCGTCCACACTTTTAGCCTTTTGTCTTTGTTTTCATTTCAAATACTCTGTGCCTAAGCTTTCTTATTCTTTCTCTCTTCTTCTCACTCTTTTCATCTTTTTCCTTTTCTCTGTCTCTAAATCGTTTAAACTCCTGTCACATAACTTATCCATGCCAGGCGCCCCTGAGATCATCATTCTACTGCTCACTTTTTTGCATTGTTTTCAGAAAGTTATGTTGGGGTCCAGCCTGGATAGGTTCATACGTTCCAGGGTAGGGGCATGTGGATTAGAAATGCTAGGCAGAAAAACAAAAGAGATACCAGACAAAAAGACAGGACTCAGGAAAGAGTTGGGAGGGCAACCCAGTGAATACTGAATCCACCCACCTTTCACACCCATATGCTTTATATCCCAATCCAAAAGTGGGGGAGAAGGCAAGACTGCTTTACCATGATATAAACAAGAAACAAAGTAATTACCTCTTCAATACCCAAAACATCAAGCCACTATATCCTGAGTTAAGTATTCTGTTGTTTTGGCAGGACATGAAGTGACCACACCCTAGGCCAAGCATCCTGTAGGCAGGCACAACCTGGGTCAAATCTCTGTCATAACCTCGAAGGAGCAAGAATAGGCCTGAACTCTCTGACCTCTGGTCAAGGTGGAACAAATCCATATTTATGGTCTCTGACAAAAGCATGCTCTGTTTGACATCACTGTAATCTGAGCTCAGCACAGAGTCCATGACAACCAAGTCACAGGCATGTCCAGGCATCTTTCCTTCCTCTCTCTGCTGCATCCTTAACCCCTTTTCTGCCAAGAGAGTGCACCACAAGAAAACTTGTGACTTGCTCCCATCTCGACTTCTGTGCTACTAGAGGGATGAATTCAGACTGGGAGCATCAAGACAAAGGTCCTGTCTGTTGTCTGTGTCAGGTGAATTGGTTTTCAGGCTTCCCTCTGTATTTCCCAGAGACAGGAGCCAGGCTCTGCTACTCAGTGGGTCTTTGGTTCTCTGCTAACTCCTTGCATCCTCTTCTTCTGTCCCTTCCTTTTGTTCCTTCCCTGATTTATGAGCTGCATGTACATGATGCTGAGCACCATGTCTACACAAATGCTTCTCTACTGTCCCCCACCTGTCCTCACAATACAAAAGGTTATAGAACAGTCAGATGAAATGAATGCATCTTGCTTTAATGGCTCTTCTGCATCTGTGGGTGCATTCCATCTGGTCCTGGTAACTGATAGAGTCTTCTGCTGTAGTTTTATACACTGCTTCAAAATGGTACACCAAGAACTTAGGCGTGTTAATATATTTAGTTGTTGTCATAGTTTAATAAATGGGAATTACCATCTACCCAGTATGAAAAAGCATATCCCAAGAGTAGCATGTGAAATGAATTGTCCAAAGAGCCACGGTAAACAGAAGAGGCTTGGCAAGCTGGGCTGATAACTGGCTTCTTCAGCACTTGGTATTTCTTTCGGTGAATGACCACAATTAGAGGTGCCACGCTAGAGGAATTCCAGTATACACACCAGACTCCTATAGCATAAAAGAATATAAAGAGCCCCCAGAAGAGCAGCATGATGTAGTCAAACCAAGTTTGACTTACAAAGTTTCTTACCTCAATAAAGGAACAGGAAAATGCTCACAGTACTTCTCAAGGAGAGAGAAGCCAGGGGCTCTACATGACACTGCTGAGAGCATAGGCGTGCAGAGCTGGGTGTGCAAAGCAAAGTGTGCAGAGAGAGGGCTCACAGCGAGGGGTGCAGAGAGAGGGGTACACAGGGAAGTGAGAGGTACAGAGCAGAGCCAGGGATGATGAGGCGCGGGGCAGGCACAGCTGCCATGTTCTTGGTGATAACTAAGCCCTGAAAATCCGTGCTCTGGAAGACTGAGAGGAAGCTTCTATTTGTACTGTGTGCTTTATGTATATGCACTACATGAAGTGCTGATCAAATGTGCATCATACAAATAATGGCTAAGATATTTCTTCTTCTCACTTCTCCTTATGCTAAAACCAAAGAAGTCCAAAAGTTGACTTCTACAGCCATCAGTGTGGCCATTCCCCTGCAGGTTTTACAGCAGTCAGGGGAAAAAGTAATCCTTGAGAAGACAAGAAAGAAACTTGGCTCAGTCTGATTTTATTGTAACTGGTGCTGGACCAAGACCTCTAAAGACTGAAACAGATCATTTTACTTTAGCCTATTTAAGCACAGCACAATTTTTGAAAAAGGATTCAGGTAACAATTAACTCAGTTCCAAGTGCACAGCAATTTAAGACGTGTTTACATTGAGATTCCTTACGAAGTATGTCTGGCTTCTTTAACAAGAGTGGGTACGGTAAACTCAGAAATAGTGCCCAAGAGTTGGGGTCTAGGGAGTTTGACTGAGGTAAGCATAACATCTCTGGGTGTCGAGACTGTCCTGGCCCTACGATAACACAGAAGTCACTTAGGCTACTGTAAACCACAAGTGACCTCACTCATAATAGTGGATTTTATAGTCTAAAAGCAATGCTCAATATTTAGGGGGATAGGTCTAGGATAAGTAAAAACCTAAACTCTGGGAGACAAGGCAGAGCCTGTTTAACCAGGCAGCAGAGGACCACCGGGCTGTACAACGACATCATTCCTGGAAGAGCTTTCCAGGAAGAGCAGCTGCTCTACATTCAGCTGAAGAGCTGAGCTGTGTGCCTAGTTCTTCCGGCTTCTCCAGTGCTTATCTGTGTACACAAAGCCTTTTGCCCTCTACACATCAGAAAAGTAGGCAAGAAGCTGTAGAGACACTTGCCCATGGCATACTTCAGGCATAAAAGAATGGTGTACTCTCATAGTGTGTGAGCCCCCAGTCCTCCAGTGTTTTGGTATAGGCCATTTCCTCCTGATCACAGAAGATAGTTATGGCATAAAGAGGATTTAATTAAATCGATTCATGACTTGCTCTAACTCTGTGGTATGTCCCAGACAATTGCAGCCTGAATCTGCTGGTGGCATAGTGGCCTCGAACACCCTTCTTCACCCGTGGGCTTTTGGTAGCTAGTCTACCCATTGTATGCAGCAACTGAATTTTCCTTCTGTAACATGGCACATTGCTTGCTCTTATATTCAGTGCAGGATGGTCTTACCACATAAAAACTGCGAGATGAAATGTGCGGTTGTGTACGTATCAGAGAGGTAAGAAGCTAGCAGTGAAAGTGTGAACGATGTGTTATGTCTGCCTTAGGCAGCAGAAATGAGAAGGGTCCGTGTGCTATGTCCTATTCTTTCTAGATAGCCTCAGGCACTCTGTGGACTTCTCTGGGGAGTTAAAGTGAAATTCCAATAATCACATGTGTACATTTATTCTTGCCTGCCATAATAGAAAGCAGAAGTTAATGTTTTAATTAAATCTGTTATCTGTCTTACTTTGAAATTTTAAATTTCAAAAGAAAACTAGCAATTCATCATCAGAAATTGCAGATAATTTAGTCAATACTATCTGGAACCTGAACTGTATCATCATGAGCAATTCAATCAGCTCTGTGAATTAATAACTTTGATGATGTCTGCATTAGGAATGGCCTGAGGATATAATCAAAGCTTCAACTTTCGTTTTGCTCAGGCACATGAAATCTAAGTGATCTTGGATGTATATATGTGACCACGCTCACAAGAATTTTGAAATCCTTTGAACTGACACTGTTCAGGCCCCCCCCTTTCTAGCCTTCCCTAAAATAAGAAACAACTTTATATAAACTCTGTACATCTCTGCTCTTAAGACAGAGTGAAGATAGGCTACTAGATACCATATGCTTTTAATGCA
The DNA here is from genome assembly GCF_982192425.1 of Myodes glareolus. Lineage (NCBI taxonomy): Eukaryota > Metazoa > Chordata > Mammalia > Rodentia > Cricetidae > Myodes > Myodes glareolus. The sequence goes on along the minus strand of NC_142047.1, from coordinate 10,505,807 downwards.
TAGTTCAAAGAAAAATATCAGGGAAAACCTTTTGTCATTTGAGTATAGGCAATAAAATCTCATTGTTGCCTAAAGTTTAGTTTTTAATTTCTTTTTATTGTTTGAAGATAGCAGAGAAAGCCATTGAAAGTCAGTAAGGATTCGGGGGGGCTACCAATATTAACCACGATGTTCAATTCCAAACCAAAGAGTGAGAGATGCTGTTAACCCGTGAGAACCCTGGCCTAGCAAACGGGATCTATTCTCAGCCCTGCATGAAACAAGCTGGCAGTGCAGGCCCGGAACTTCAGCACTCAGGGGACAAAGTCTCAGGATCTCAAGTCTCAAGGTCATGCTCGGCCTTGCAGTGAGTTCAAGGTCAGCTGAGTACAAGAGGCCCTGTCTCAAAACAAAAGAAGAAATTTTGCTGTGTGATCGCTGTTGTGAAACTACATTTGGGTCTCAGGTTTTATGGGGTTTTGTTGAGAAAAATCCAACCTGCAGCATGGAACAGCTACAGACAAAAAAAAGTAAAATTTCAAGACTTTCTTTCAACATCCACTGGAAATTCTCGGCCTTCTAGTTGGTGCGTGAGTACCAGGCAGGAGTTTTTGAAGGTGAAGGGAGGATGCTACAAAGCTCAGTTTAAACAGTGGTTCTCAACCCGTGGGTTAGAACCCAGGGTGGGGGGACTCCAACAACCCTTTAACAGGTTAGCCCTTCAGAAAACATTTATGTTTATGGTTATAACAGTAGCAAGAGCACAGCTATGAAATACAATGAAAAAAAATGTGTGGTTGGAGTCACCACAGCATGAGGAACTGTGATAAAGAGCTGCAGCATTAGGAAGGCTGAGAACCACTGACTGAGAATATGGACCCGTTATCTGGCAGCTGGATACACTTCTGGTCCATTTCTGGGTCTTCGGGTCTTCCTTTCTTCAGAGGGGATCATCCCAAATTTCTCATAGTCTGTTAAGTCTGCGTTCTGTTGAAATACTTGATTGTTATATTCTATTTTTAAACTGTTTTGTTTCTTTTCAGTACTAGTTCTTGACCCCAAGGCCTTCTGCATGTCAGCCACGCACTCCGCAGACGAACCAAACTCCCAACCCCTATTCTTTCCACAGTTGCTAGTGTGTGAACATATCACTAAATAATTCAAGAGGAGCTGGAACTTAAATGAAGCATTCATTCACCGGTCCTTGGGGTGCCTTCTCTCTTGCAGATTGATAGAACAAAACAGAACCAGTCAGGACTAAAGACTGATTTACAGTCCAAGAGCAGGCGGTAGCCAGTGCCTCTTCTTCGTCTCCTCACACCCTACCCCAAAGCACAGGCCCCTCCGCTCATTTATTCCTCCCGCCATACCGTCCTGTATCATAGACTTGGTTGACCATGACCTCTCCAGATCCTAATTTTCAAATTGTTACATTAAATCCATAAGTGTTTCTGCCTTTCACTTTCTTGGGGTAATATTTCCCTTTTCTCTGTCTTGTAGAGACATGGCCCCTATTTCCTCAAAGGAGCACAAAGGTTCACACTTAATGTAGTACAGACGTTAAGATGAGGCTGTCATTTTTAGGCCTCCTATGTGGCTCCGATCTCGTGGATGATGACAAGTGTGTCACACTACACTGCTCTTCTGCTCACTTTTGTCACGTTTATTGGCCAAGCTTCTGCCCTCTGCAAACGTTTCTTAGGGACATTATCTTCCCTTGGTCCCCAAGTTTCACCTATTATTCTTTAAAATGATTAGATGATTTAATTTCCATGGGAAATTCCTATGTAACACCCGTCACGCATAGTTTCTTTATGGTGTAGATAAAGCTTTCAGCCACCCACTTATTTCATGCTGTCCTCAGAAGTTCTCATCTTTTAGAACGGAATACTTCACTCATCTGCCACTAAGTGACATCTTTCCCTTTAGATGGCTTCCCAGTTCAGCCAAAAGGACTTCAGTTTCCTTATTACCATCACATTACTGCTTTCATCTTTTTCTCAATGCATTGTGAGACAAAGTTTTAACACTGTGTCACTTATATTGTCTGCTGCTCAGTCCTCGGGGAGAAGCCCTCCAAGTAGGTAAACTGTCACATCCCCCCATCTGTGTCAAACACAGACCACTTATTTCTACCTAACATTCTCAATGGCCAACCTAATATCCCATCTCCCTACCTACAGTGCAAGCCACCCATGGCCTCTTCATTTGTTGCCAGCACATGACTGTGCCTCCTTTGAGTTAAGTTCATAAGAATATGTAAAACACATAAATGAATAAGGAAAATAGACTACATGTTCCTTTTTATCTCTAAGAAGACTCTGCAGATGGAGTTTAAAACCTACTGTGGTCCCTCCCAGACGCACACCCCAGTGCCTCCCTCCTTACCAACATCACAGGGAGTCTGACTTTACAGTTCCTTGTGAACGGCCCTGTACTTGTGCCTCTGTATGTGTCTGCATACGCTGTGCAAAATGCAGCTACAGAGTGTTGCTTTACACATTATAAATTATTAGAGTGTTGGCTCCATGTTTTCAATTTTTCTAAACATCTTATCACGTCTTCTGTCTTCTTCCCCTCCCATGTCTTACTCTCCCTTAATACTTTCTAAACTTTATTTTTTGTTAGATGAAACAAAACTTTATTAACTTTACTGCAAAATAGAATAGGAAATCCTCAATTACTGACAGACTTTCATACTTAAGGGTATTTAGTCTGTTTGCAAAACTTTTTAGTACTGGAACTTCACTAGTTGTGAACGTTCTCCAAATGATTTGCTGGCCTGTGTTTCTAAGTGTTTATTTCAAACATCTGCTTGAGAGCGGCATTGGAAAAAAAAGAAAACGGTTTTGGTTTTCCACTTTACCAGACATTGACAACTTGGTTTCTACCATGACTGGCGTTGGTTTTCCACTTCACCAGACACTGACAACTTGGTTTCTACCATGACTGGCATTGGTTTCCCACTTCACCAGATGCTGACAACTTCGTTTCTGCCATGATTGGCATTGGTTTTCCACTTCACCAGACTCTGAAAACTTGGTTTCCACTGCGGCTTATGCCCCATCACTGCAGAAATTTGCACAGATTAAATCTTCACCAAACTTTCAGGTCTGGAATTTAATACTGTTACCTACCAATGACTATTTAGTCATATCTCATTTGCTTTGTCAGACTGCTAATGAATTTGAAAACCTCCAAATATATTTCTTAGCCACATTTGATTAATATTTTAATTACTAGTTCATAAATTCTCACAGACTTTTCTTCTGATTGAGTTGTTTTGCCTTTTGTTATTAGATTTCTGGCATTTAAAATAATTTCTGGAAAGTAAATCTTTACCCATTATACTTGCTATCTATACTATTTTCTTAGTTCTGCATTTTTAAATGTGATTTGAATTATTGTAATTATAAGTTACAAGATTCCATTATGGATTTTTGATTTGTTTTCCTAATATATGCATTTGAAATCATCACTTTCCCTCCAGGTACATTTTGATACAGAGTATACAGACTTTCCTTAATCTCAAACACATAAAAGGTATTGTTAAACTTTATTTTTGATAACTGAGTTATGTGGAAACATATTATTTAACTTCTATCCCCTTGAAAGATTTTCTACATATCTTTTAATAAGTAATTTCCAGTTTAATTTTATTGTGGTCAGAAGCATATTTTCTATGACTTCATTCTTTTAGACTTGTTATGGTTTTTTTTGTGGCCCATAACAGTCGATTTTAGTCACTTCTTCATGTTCACCTTGAAAAATAGGATGTGAATTCTGTTGTCAGGTAGGCAGGTTTCTAGACGGTAGCTAGGCGAACTTGTCAGGAAGATTTGTTTGGATCTGTACTGAAGAGGAGCTTTGATGCCTCCGGGTGGAACAGTGAGTTTATCTACTTCATTTTCTGAATCTATTGTTAGATTTACATAAGGTTACTCCTATATGATTAATTCAGGGTTATTATGTCTTTTGGTGATTAACGTTTTATAATTAACGATGACCCTGCTAATATCAGTGTAAGTGAAATCAATTTTCAGCATGTGGGAAGCCACTCCAGCCTTCTGACAAGTGTCTGTAGTGCGTGCGTTTTCTCATCCCTTGGCTTCTTATCTATCTGTGCTATCAGGTTTAAATGTAACAAAAATAAAGGAAAATGCTTGAATGTAGCTCTGAAACACATAGAATTTGACTTTTTCTGCATAATCTTAGATCTGGTCATTGAAGTGTATGTAATAAATTGCATGTACTATAATTACTTATATGTTTGGATTAAAACCATTGTGGTCACTGGATTCCATATCTTCTAGTTTTGTTTTTTTTAATTTATTCATCTATTTATTTGTTTAAAAATTTTTTATTATTTTAATTGTGAGTGTGGTATGTGCTCATGAATGCAAGTGCCTCCAGAGGTCAGAGGTGTGAGAGCCCCCTGGAGCTGGGATTCCAGGCAGTTGTAAACCACCTGATGTTCCTGGGAATTGAACTCAGTTCCTTAGGAAGAACGGTAATGGTAACAATAACCTTTAACCACTGAACTATCTCTCCAGCCCATCCAGTTACTTTCTTTTTAAAAATTGCACATGAATTTTATATTTTATTCTATTCTATCTCCATTATTAGTTTATCATCTATGTTTAAATACCACTAATGTTTATCCTAGGATTTTCATATCTACTGTAATTCTTCAGTGTCTACTTCCTAATGTATTAAGAAAATAATCATATACTATGCCTTCAATATATAAGCAATACCAGTGTATTCTTTGTTGGTTCTCACTGTTTTAGTGTTGATGTTTATATATATATAATTTTAGATTATATAAATCCAAAATATTTTCTTATTAATTTTGCTATAAACTAGTGGTTGCTGTCTCGATTACAGGTCAAATCTGGAATACAGTGAGTGTTGTCAGCATAGTGTCTATTATTTCTATATTATCAATGGCTGATTTTGCCTAGCAACATCTAAACTGAGCAATTGTAACAATAATAAAACCAAAAATTCGGCCAACAAATTGTTTTTTCCTTACATGTTTCTTTAAGTGCCGAAGGACAAACCCAGAGCCTTTTACATTTCTGTCTGAGCAGAAAATGCCCACCTTTGACTCAGGCAATTAGCTTTTGTCCTTATTAAAAGCAAGAGAAAACGAAGTTAACTCTTGTTTTTGTTATGCCATCTCCAGAGCTGCTCTTTATTGCAGAGACCTGCATAGCTCTGTCATGCTTGAAGAACTTCTCTTCCATTTTGTGAAGGGTCGGTGATGAGTTTTCCATTCCTTATTTCTGGTTGAAGAGCCTTTAGCGCTCCCCAGTGCTTAGCAGTTATTTTTGCCTTGTGCAATATGCTGGGTTGACAGGTTTTCTTATTTCAAAACATTGGAGATATCATTCTGTTCTTTTAACATGTAACCGTTAAGGCCATTGTGTTTCTCAACGTGTTATGTTTTGCTTAGAGATCTCAGGATTTCCCCCTGTGATGGTTCACAATGCACAGGGCTTCTGCAGGTGTGTGTGTGTGTGTGTGTGTGTGTGTGTGTGTGTGTGTGTCCTGTGCCTGTGATTTAATGGTGTATAGGGGTGGGCTCTTCCTTTGCTTGATGTTTTCCGAGCACATTTGGATATGTATTTTGATATCTTTCAGCATTTATGGAGCAACCTCAGTCATTACCACCTCAAATATTTGCTCGGTTCTCTTTTCTGAGCGTCAGACTGCACATGCCTGGTGTTCCCACCAACACGTTGTCACTGGTGTCTTGCTTTTTGTGTCTCTGTTTAGGTACATTCTATTGACCTACTTTCTGATTCTCTCATTTTTAGGTTGTGACAGATCTACAGACAAGTCTGCCAAAGACAGTCTTCATTGCATTGCTCGTTGTATTTTAAAATTTATTTTATTCATTTCTTTCTATTTATATTTTGTCTACCATTTCTTATCTGGTTGTGTAGAGCTTTCTGCTATGACCTTCAGAACAGTCTCTTTCCAATTCTGTTTTTGATCATTTCGGCATCTGTGCACTACCCGGATGTGATCTCTTTAATAATGTTCTTACATTTTCTCTTTAAAGACTTTTCTTTCTTTAATCCTCCTCCCCCATTTCTGTTCCTCCCCCTGTTCCTCCCATTCTCATTCTCCTCCTCCTCATTTTCCTTCTCCTCTTCCTTTTCTTGCTCATTTTCCTCTCTGCCCTCATCTGTGTGCTATGTAGAGCTGCAGACCTTGGGCTGTAGAGAGAGGAGTTGTGGCTGGAACTGGACATCCCAGTTTTATTTCTACTTTAATGTGTATTCTGGGGAGCTGGAATCCATGTAGTCGGTAGTTTAGCAGGCTTCAGTACTCTTCCTATGACATCCTTCACAGCTGACTATACATTCTACTGGTGTCACTCCTACACAGTATGAGGAGGGATGAGTGGTTGGAGATTTAGTTCTCTGCTCTCAACGTTAGGCTTTTTCTGGGAGAGATGTACAAGGCGCACAAGTGAACTGTGGTATGCTCACAGTGTCCACAAGTGGGATGTAGGTAGCTTGCTATGTTTGCACTCTGCTTTCAGTGCAGTAAGGCAGAAATCAGGCAGGGCTGCTTTCTGCTGATGTCTTAGAGCCTAGGGCTTAGATACCAAGCTCCTCAACTGTAGGTCACAGTAATAGGGATCCGAAAACCCTTAGTGGACCTGTCCCGGAGATTCTCACTGTTTTCTTGTTTCCACTCCCTAACTGCAATGGGTCCAGGATTGTACCCTCATGGAAGCAGGACCCATTGTTTCTGCATTGTAGGGAGGTGACTAGATTAGTGCTATGTGCATTTCCTGCAATGACTGCTTTTCCCTCCCACAGGTATGTTTCCCAAAGAGGTGCCGTCTAGACACCCACTCGGTTCTGCCTTTCTCAGAAGCACCTGAGTGAGGCCTAAGACAAAGGAGCTGTTGATGAGTACAGCCAACACCTGAGATGATCTCAGGAGTCGTCTCCATCCTGATTCTATCCCTGATCTATTAGCAATTCATCAAACATTCTGCCTGAGTTTTCTGCAAGCTTGTGACCTGGCATTCTTCTTCTCTTCCTTGGTCCCTTGGAGGCAACTGTGCTTCTGTTGTCATTGTTTGGTTTCCAAGATTCAGATCAATTGATGACCTTGAGACTGTGTCCTAATTCATTAGTGGAAAGTTTTAACTGTATACATTGTTGGCCTTTTCTTGACTGTGGGATGGGGCTGATTTAAGTCTTTGCAAACAGAACCTCGAAAGTTCCATGTCTATTTTCTAGGTGTGCATTTTGTTTTCTCATTGCTATAGTGTTGTTTGCGCCTAGACCATTTTTATTTTAATGTTTACAAATGCCTTAAACTTCTATTGCTGTGATTAAACACCATGACCAAATGAAACTTGAGGAAAAAAGAGTTCATTTCAGCTGATATATCCTGAACACAGCCCATCATGAAAGGAAGTTGTGGCAAGAAATCAAAGCAGGAACCTGGAGGAAAAACTAACGCAAAGGCCATAAAAGAATGCTTCTCACTGGCTCTGTCGCTCATGACTTGCTCATGTACAACTCAAGACCAACTGCACAGTGATGGCACCACCCTTGCTGGATTTAGTCCTCTGACATCAGTCATGAACCAAGAAATTGTCCACAGACTCTACAGGTCTATCTTATGGAGGCATTTTGTCAATTATGATTCCTTCATACTAGATTTAGCTAGGTTTGTGTCAAGTAGAAAAAGATCAGCCAGGACTTCAAGTTTATTAATCTTTACCTATATAGTCTGAGTTTTTCAAGGTGGATTAGGACTTCCCTATATTTAACTTATGAACATGTGTCTGTGTCTTTTTATCTTAACAGGAAGTGAGGTCATGGTGGGAGCATCTTCCTGTGACACCGTCGCCTCACTTTCAGTTTGCATCCATCCCCCTCCGTATCACAGACTCTATCTATGATATTCCCTGACTGGTTCCTGCATCCCTTTACCAATCAGTTGCGCTCACATCTTCCCGCCAAAACTGCCCTCAGCGGAGCAATGGCACCGACCCGTTGACTGCTTCTTTATTCCTCTCTAGTTTCCCTCTCTGCTTCTTAAGCTTTTCTCCAAGAATCCCTGCTTATCCCTCTAAATTTCTTTGTGTGTTATAATTGACTCTCCAAACCTTCCTTTTTATTTGTCAGTGAGCTTATACACTGTACCGACTTAGCCATTAGCCAGTGTTTCCAAATACACCTAAATTACTTCGGCTTGTTTTTCTCTCTTTAAAATCTATGCTCATGTGTGCACAAGAACATTGTAGGTGAAGCAACATGTTTAAATATCAAAATTCACCTCCTTGGCTAAAATGTTGCCTTGATTCTTCTCCAGGAAGTTCATTGGTTCAGATTTTCCTAGGTATCAAAAACACACTTACTTTTCACAGTTGCTACACCAAATTCTGTCACTAAGCCCAGTAAGTCTCCTTTGAAATTATGGCTCTCTTTTTTAACCAGATATTTCTATGTTGGCGTAGATTCTCATTTTATTTTTCTGAGCTACTAAAGTCACCCACAAATAAGATAATTTCCTTATCATTACCCTTGTTGAGGCTTGTAAGATAATCTTTGCTTTGACACTTAGTGAACTTCCTACCGTAAATATGCAGCACATCTGACTTGGTTTATTCCTTCTCTTTCTACCTAGTCTGCTACATAGACTTCAGATTTCCTAATCACTGTGTATTATGTGCTCTTTCTTTGGGAGCAAATCTCATTTCTTAAAATTAGAAAATAGAGAGAATGAGTTATCATGAAAACAATAACAGTGTTGAGCTCTAAAACATGCTTCATAAACTCTGTGTGAGTCGGGCTACAGCAAAGGAATAAACCTGGAAGTGGCTGCCCTAGGTTTAGGATAGGAGGCAGGGCATCAAAGTACTTATCTACTCGTGACCCTGTCCTCCCTTTGGGACTTTCACGTTCTAGAGGAAGTACAATTCCCTTACCCTTGAATCTGATCTCACACCTCTCTCTTGTTGTTCATGCAATCACAACTTTGTAGAGATCCAGAGACCCAACCAGGTTTATTCACATAACAGAAAGTGAGAGAGAAGGTGAGCGAGCCTCACTTTATCAAGTTCAGGTGTCTTGCCCTTCCTGTCCAAGAATAAATAGCAGGGTTCGGTCTCCATAGACAGATGACACCGTTTGGTACAGCTAAACTGTGTCATTTGATCGCAAGATGAGTATCCGATGAGTATCCTTACTATACTTTTTGAATGTAATCACTATGGACCTCATTCTTCTATTCTCTATTTTATCTTTTTGTAATTTTTATTACAATTTCAGTCCTTGTTAAAACATTTTAATTCAATTTTTCCTTAAAGATTTCTAGAGCATGACAAGGCCATGTTAATATAAGACAGTGTAGTAGAAGGGTGTTGTCTGAAACACACCACAATGGCTAAGTATCTTGGTATCATGTCTTATGCCCACTGATTGCCTTCACCACTCTATCTTGGCCAGAAGAAGCCATTGTTCTGGCTGTCAATAATGAATGACCAGCTCCAGACTGCAGTCTTCAATGCTGAAGATATTTCATACTGCCTCTTCACTGGAGAATGTCTCTGTTTTGTCCTATGTATGATCAGTCTCTTCCTAATTAACCATGATGTCTTTTCATGACTTTTGTGACAATGTCACAGTTTTAATTTTAATATGAGGCATGTAAAGTATTTAGCAAAGCTTATTACATGGTCTATGAGAAATATTATTCAGTTAACTATAACTTATAAATATAGCTCTGCATCATTTGTCCTCGTCTGGGGGAGCAGGAGGAGCAACAGTGCTTGCCCACGGCTGTGCAGCACAACTCTGCATTCTATGCACTGCTTCTGGGTAGATCTGGAGGTAGGAGACCTGGAAGGAATAGTCCCTATGCTTAAAAATGGACCTTCAAATATACGTGTGGTATGCAAAACCACCATGTGTCTGATCAGCAAGCCAGAAAACTTCCAAACAGACCCAGAAAAGGAAGCCAGCCAACCACAGCAGGGTAAATACTGTACTTACCACCTGAAAATGGAACAGTTTTCTGAAGTTTTGCTACTGATACATTCTGAGGCCTATGTATCAAATATTATTCTTCAGTGTAACAAACGAAGAGTAAAACTAGACCATTGTAATAGCACTTACTTTTCCTTTGTGTACTATTTTCCCCTGCTGTATGTGTTTTGTGTCGATAATACAGTCAAATGTGACCATGGCAAGAAAAGCTCAGAAGCGTGATACTTCCTTCTTGTCCCTTCTCTCTACATTATGCAAGTGTGCACACAGACCTGCGTTAGCATTTATTTTATCAATTATTCATATTCACTGTGCTAAGTGGCTATTTTATCAAGGATTTGCTTCATCTCTTGTGGGTCTTGCAATTTTTTAAAATGACTGATCAGGATTAAGGGTTGAGTATTTAATTAAAATAATATAATGAGGTTGATAAGATTCTCATGTCCAAGAGCCACAGAATTTTCAGGTCTTTGGGAGACTATTCAACGAATATGTGTGTATTTATCAGAAAAGAAATTAGAAGAACTGTATTAATTGAAAAAATAATTTTGAAATTGATGATTGAGATCTAATTGATGTCAAACAGTCCTTTACCTTAGACAAGAGTCTCTTGCTTATATCATTAAGACCAATATCTGCAGCTAAATTGTAATGTTTTCTAAAGATTCATGTTGCTTTCTGCATGTGAATTTTGTCAAATGAGTTCTAAGAACTAAAACTGAATCCTAAATGAAGCTGCTTTGTTAATAACAGCAGAATGTGGGATTGTTGATTTGTGGGTTTTGAGGTCACATCAGTATTCCAGACCAAACTCGTTGACTGTTATCTCATTAAATGGCGCCGGGTAGACATTTAAAGATTTTTGCACATTTTAATTCAGCTTGTAACTTGATTTAAAACAACATTGATTTTTTTCAATTCATTCTTGGTCATGTATATCAACATGAATTTGTAACTATTTGGAACTATTTATAACAGGGTATTAAATCGGGGGGGGGGGGTCATTTTCCAGTATTGATCACCACCAGTTTTCTGTTGTTTTCATTTTCCTTTGAGCTTCAGCTTTTGAGAATTATTTTTCATTCTTTCCCCACCATACCTCAATCATTAAATAATTAAACCACCATCAGACAGAACAGTAGGAGACTCTGTGGAAAATAACGAGGCTGGAAACTCCCCCTTTGAACCTGCGGGCCCATCTTGGAAGAGAGGTGCATGCCAATTAGGGTTCTGTACTTGTGACTAATGCTCTGCCAGGGGACAGAGTGGGACATCTGGGACATAAAGGGAGATTCCAAGGGAAGGAGTCGCAGTGATGGTCTTAGTGGCGAAGCAGGAAAATTCCTTGACAGAATGCCATCTGCTGTGTTCTAGTTCAGTAAATAAAATTGAAAGGATGAATATACCTTTCTGGATTTAGGAATTTCTTATATGACTCTAATGATTACCTTGAAAACACTGACTTAGCCTAGAGCTCCCAGTGCACTGTGTAGTTTGATTCTGAAAGTGCGAGAGGCCTGGACATGGAGGTAATTTGTGAGTTGGTGTAGTTTCTATGTTAATCTTTAGCTTTCATTTGAGCTTGAAAATGGTTGCAATGTTGAATCTTGGTATTTCTATGTGCAGAATTTCACAACGGGTTATAAGATCGTTAGAGTGAAGACACATCAGCCTTAAACCAGAACCTATTCTCTGGTACCACTTGGACAAGACACCGTGGATAAGAAATCAGTTGTGCGGTGGATCATGGAAATCAAAGAGGAAGGAACCTCAGAAGAAGGCCAGCATTTTCTTCCTACAGCTCAGGCAAATGACCCTGAGGACATTCAGTTCACAAGTAAGTATATGTGTCTTGTCTCCCGGAAGTTTCTAAAGAGCCAAACTGTAACCCAGATATTTGTAAGCAAAACAAATATCATGACATATTCACAGAAACCTGGATTCCACCAAGGAGCATGAGATTACCCAGTTGTCTCCCCCTTTCTCTCTGTGCTTTGGGCTGTGAGTGCATGACATTCTTCTCAGCTTTATCTTGGGTGAGACAGATGATATGCCAGCATGAACCAGCATCCAATGATCAAGTTTTCAAATGTGTACTAAAACACTGATAAATACATTTGATGGACCCTTTTCCAGATGCTAATCGTATTTAAGTAATAACAGCTTCCATTTGACATTTCTTTCTTCCTATAGAGAATCAATATTTTGGAAGCTTGACCTTGTTAAGACCAAGCAGTATTTAAGGTTAAAGCATCAGTGGAAAGTGTTAGCCAAGGCTTGCCTCGCTGCTCTCCCATTCGGCTAATCCACAGAGCACAGAATGCTTAAAGGCTTGACCAACACTTAAATCTGAACATTGGCATCAGTTTTTGTGCTAGTCAAGTAGTGAAGAAATGTAAAAGAATACTATGTTTTCTCTCATGCTTACAAGTCTAGGTTTTCGGCTTGTTCTTCAGTTTAAACTCTGGCCTTTTCTTTCCAAACAGTCCTTTGACTCATTTTTAGCACTCACAAATAGATGCCTAACCTCATTAGCCTTATATCTTAAAAAAAGTCTTGAGAAAATGGTATTTGTTGGATGCATTGCTTATACATTTGATTGGCAAAGCTTAGAGCAGAGTTAATTGTTAGTGTTCAAAACAGAAACAAAACTGGATTATTTCACAGAAACTTCTCGAATGATTCTAACATCCTTGGACAGCTTAACATTAACTGAAGCTTTTTAAATGACAGCAAGAGAGAAAAAAATAAATGGTTTATGTACTAAAAAAAAAAAACAAATAACTAGTTAACTCTGTGGGTAAAAAGGCATTGCATCTTGCTCAAAAAAGTGGATTTAAAAATAGGTTATTGAGCAAATGCTAGTTAATTTAAACTGTTTCTGAAAGAATACTCCAACAAGGTCAGGGGCTTTACTTTTGTTGTTAAGTGATATAATTTTCTGTATGTTTTACTTTGATTTCTTTGGTTACTTATAAGCTGTAACAAAGAATGTCATTCATTCACACCCTTGCCCATGCTTGTTTGGGACTGCTATTCACTATCTCTGGTCTTCAATATCCACCCACCATAAGGGATTGCTGTTGACTACCTATGGTCTTCGACATCCGCCTCCCACGAGGGATTGCTGTTGACTACCTATGGTCTTCGACATCCGCCTCCCACGAGGGATTGCTGTTGACTACCTGTGGTCTTCGACATCCGCCTCCCACGAGGGATTGTTGTTGACTACCTATGGTCTTCGACATCCGCCTCCCACGAGGGATTGTTGTTGACTACCTATGGTCTTCGACATCCGCCTCCCACGAGGGATTGCTGTTGACTACCTATGGTCTTCAACATCCACATCTTGCTATGTGTTCCTGCATCCTGAACATCTCACTTTCTCAACAGTTACACACCACATTTCTAGGCCTTCGTTCTGAGACTCACTTTCCACTCCTACTCCATGTTCCATCATTTGATGTGTTGTCTTCTTTTGGAAATATCATTGACAAAAGGAGTAAAGGTAGTGAGCAGAATTTGATTGAAATAATAAGTAAGCAAAATAAACAGCTCCAAGTCCATGCCTGCTAGAACTTGGCTGGAGCCATCTCAGTTGTTAATGGTTCCATATTTACAAGTCATAGAGCTTAAAAGAAAGCACAGTTAAGAGAGTTCCTTAGTGAGGTGATTCCTTGTAAAACTCCCACTTCTATCTGCATACTTCCAAAATAAGTCAACACGGTTGACAGGCATGTTCTATATTGCCAATTGGGGTTTCTCTATGGCCTTGAGTTGTCGTTATTCCCATTGACTTCAGAGCATGTGCTTTGCCTTCGCCTGAAAACTGGCAATGGTTAAACTTGATTATCTAACTTTATTCATTTTGCCAAAAATATATGTACATATCTAGTCAGGTGAAACAGTACTTTGTTGTTACAGTATTGCTAACAAGTACTTTTAAAACCTAAACGTATCCCTACTATTTCTAGGCCTTCAGAAGATCCCCAATGAGCCGCAGCTGGAGTTCATCCTTGGTAAGGAACTCTACCTTCTTACAGCAAGCAGCAGAGTAAGAATTTGGGCAGAATTTTCAAATTATGGGTGTATTATGTGTATTGTTACATTTTACTTTTATAAATATTGTTCTATTTTTAAAATTTCTCTATAACATAGGAATCATTTTTCCTAACTTGTATTAATAAACCAAAATCTGGGTTGTGTATGGATCCATATGGTGTGACAGTAGCTTACATTTTGTTTTAAACTAAGCTTTTTAGATTAACAGATCTACACATTCAAATTAATATCCAGAGATGAGATATATTTTACATGTCAATAAAGATATATTTTGAAGTTTAGGGGACAGATTTAAAAATATAGATATACTAAACAGAGTCTTAGTGATTTAAAGTTTCAATTATTTTAGTCACATACACTTTCATTCATTAACAAATTTGTACTCTCTGTTCAACCCATTTTGAAGTGTAACATACTGAAATAATAATTATACACAAATAATATTTTAAGCATCCCAGTTTTTTGATTCTTGCTAAATAAGGGTGTAATTGGAATTTCCTAGGTATTGTGAAACAGGTAAAGTTGTGAAAATACAAGAAATATTCATGACAAAACTTACAAAGCTGTGCTGTACTTGCTTGAGTTTTGAGATGGTTTCAGGCATAGAGAGAAATTGCTTTCAGAAAATGAACTGAGATGCAAAAGGAGACGAGGGCAAACTCAACACACTGGTGAGAACCCAGAGCTCGTGAGCACCTGCTCATCTTCCGGTGGAAACTAATTTAAAAGAAAACAAAACCCCTTCTCTAGACTTTCTGAGAAGAGAGTGGTAGTTAGAGCAATGTGCCATATTTCAAAGGAAAGGAGACTTGGGAGATGCGTGTTACAAACTGTCAGCTTCATAGCATGTGAAGATTCCCGACTTTCTCGTTTCTTACAGAACCTTTTCTCATTGTCTCATCAAGGACACCACCCATCCTTTACCTGTGGGTTTTAGTGTATTATCCTGTTAATTTTCCTCCTTAGATGTATTGGTTAATTCCAAAAATTCTTTGGCTCTAAATATTATATTGCTATTCATTTCCTAATAGTTAAGATAAAAATAATTCTCTGAAGTTTGTTTATCATTGTTTAAGGAGATACACAGCTACCTAATTAAAATAAAGAACAAATTCTAGAAAAAAAATAGAACAAGAAATGAGACCTCTTCCCCTATTCAAATATTTGGATGTTTGAGTCCGTACTCTTTACCAAAACTGCCAAATAACTTGGAAATTTCAATGGCTTTGCTTTTCAAGTGGGAAGCAGCCACACTTATTATCTAGACAGGTGGTGTACTGCTTTGAGTGTGTTATTTTATGTGAGGATTGTTTCTCGGTGATCTCTGTGAAGATCGTTTCGTCTTGCTGGAATTTCCCTGCTCCATCTTTATTCAAGTAAATGAGGCAGGAGATGCTTAGTCAATCGAGCAAGCTAATTGACTAAAGACATCTTGATAGAACTCGCTAGGCATGCTCAGAGAGAGCACTCTGTCCACCCCAGCCTTGTTTCTAGCGGGTGACTGCAGCTAAATGAAGTAATTTACTCTTACAGCGTGGAGTCTGAACCCATATTTGCTTCCTTGTCTTTCCACTTGTATAGCAATTCTTTATGTTCCACAAGGAAAGAAAAAAATAAAAACCCCAGAGAATATTTATTTTGTTTACAGTTTAATAAGATTGTTTTTGCTTAAGTAAAGCTAACACTAAAAAGGAAGGGACATTTCTTACATTTTGGCTACTTGTTCTTGAAATTGTTAAGAAAATTGCATAAAAGAAGATCAATGGTAGAAAAAGTGTAACAGAAATGTTGAAAAACTGTTTAATTTTATTCCCCAAATGTACTTAAAATAGTGATTGCCACTTATCTCTTATTATTTCAAGTGAATAAATTGCTTATTAAAATTTTGTTTTTAATTTTTGGGCATGGTGACATATGCCTTAAACCTCAGAATGGGAGGAAGAGATAGGCAGATCTCTATGAGCCTGAAGCCTGACTGGTCTATAGAGTGAGTTCCTAGTCAAGCAAGGCTACATAGTGAGACCCTGTTTTAGGAAAAGTAGTGGGGTTCAAGAGGTGTCAGGAGTTAAACGCACTTGCTGCTCTTGAAAAAGACCTGGGATTCAGTTCCAAGTAACTGCATGGCAGCTCACAGCCTCTAGTTGTTAGTTCAGTTCCAGAGGCTCAGGTACCCTCTGGATTTTGCAGGCACAAAATGGACACGGCATATAGATAGATACACAGCCAGTCTGCCCATATACACAAAAAAATAAAATCAATAAAGTTTTAAGAAATTACATTTTTGTTTCATATGCAAGTAATATATATTATAATTTAAATCAGCAGGTAGCAATTCTTGAAAATGCATTGAAGAAATGCACATATATTTTTCACATGACCTTTGAATTCTTTGACACTATAAAGTCATGTCCATGAAGCTAATTTATCTCAGTGCTGGATTTTCAGTGGCAGCCAATTAGATAGAAACAAGACACAAAAGTTAGGCATCTATGTCAGAAAGCTTTTATTATGATAGGGTGAAAATATGGAATCTGTAGTCATTCCCCAAGAAGAGCGAGCCTCGCATCTGTTCATTGGGCAAGCCATAGTTAGCCCAGAAACGAAGTATTTCCAGCTGATGGCGAGTTCGAGGTAGACAAAAAATCCAGGCAGCTGGAAAGTGTCTATATGAAGGAAGGCTGTTTACTTGGGGAAGAGAAAATTTCTTAAGTATATATTTAAAGAAGCCTCTAGGAATCCAAAGGTGCATGTCCAAGATATAGATGTGTATTGGGAATTGTCATACTGAACTGAAAGCCTAGGTGACTTTGCATGAAGTAGGTGATGTTGGAGCATCAGGTCATATGGTTCTTAGGAGAGGATAATGAGGATGAAATGACTGTAAGTAGACATGAAACAAAGTGATGTGTTGCAGTTCTTCTTTCTGTTTCCCCCTCTCAGTATTGGTTCCCTCTTAACACGTAAGATTCAGGAGTTATGAAGTAAAACAGGGGCCACTGTACCTCATTATTAATCCAGGTAAATCATCCACATTAAGTTTTAGAGTGAAATTACAGTTTATTCTTTTTAACATAACATTTTTATTGATTATTTGGAAATTTCACATAATGCACCTCAATCACCCTAACTTCTCAGTCCTCCCAGGTGTAACATGAGGGCCTGCTTGTTGGGGTTTCTGTCCTACCCAGTTCTTGCAGCTGGTAAGCCCCAAAGAAAATCACACAAAGGTCTCCATAAGTTATAAACTGATTGGCCCATTAGCTCAAGCTTCATATTAGCTCTTATAACTTATATTAACTCATTATTCTTAACTATGTTAGCCACATGGCTCAGTACCTTTTTCAGTGGGACAGGCCACATCTTCCTTCTTCAGTGTCTGGACAGGACTGGGGAAAGAGCTTCCTTCTTCCCAGAATACTCCTGTTCTCCTTGCCCTATCTCTACTTCCTGTCTGGTTGTCCCGCCTATACTTCCTGCCTGGTTACTGGGCAATCAGTGTTTATTTAAAACGTAATTGACAGAAAACAGAATTGTCCCACACCACCCAGGTCTGCCTCCCCACCCTTGTGACCCATCCCACAAAAAGATGCATTAAAAAAAAATGTGTTGTCCATATAGTCACTGGCCCATGCTCAAACTCTCAGTGGCCAGCCCCTAAAAAGAAATTGAGTCCTTCCACACTCACACCCTGCCAATTGCTGTCTGTTGTGGAGAGCTACACTTCAGTATCTTCATCATGTTTTTAAAGAGTTTTCTTTGATGACTTCCTGTCTAGGCTGGTACTTTGGGGTGGGACGTAGTCACAGAAATCTTCTGTCCCTCGTTCTTAACTGTGTTATTCTTAAGATGTGTGCTTGGCAGCCATTATAAATTATCTCTCAAAGGAATATTTTATCACCCAAGAAAATACATATAGTTTTAAAATGGCATAGCAAACCATCTGCATAATATGATCCGGAATTAACTGCATGTCTGCCGGTGCAAGGGAACATGAATGAAAAAAATTGAAATGAGTATTTTTAATTTTGGTTACTGCCAGTTTGTAGATTTTATTTATTTTGTTATGCTCTTCCAAAGGTTGTGCAAATTTTATATCGGATATTTTTCTTTTTAATAAATGACCCAAATATGCCAAAGAAGCATATCGAAGGTAGAAAAATTGTCTTCACTTATGTTTGCTTAGAGAATAGAGAGATCAAACCACAACTTCTGAAAACACTAGCAGCCTCGTTGGACTAGGTTATTTCTTTGGGTTTCTAAGAATACAGATACAGGCAAATAGAGGCAACTGATACAGAAACAGTGAGGAAGTTGTACCAAGAACTGACCAAAGTTAAATTCTGAGGGAAGAAACCAGGACTGGGATGTCTAAAGAGTAGGAAGAATTGCATCCTAAACTCAGAGATCAGCGTAAGGAGGTGCTAGGTGTTTGTAAGAAGAGCAAGATTCCAGACTCAGAATGTGAAGGAATTGTCTTTTATTCTGCCTGCTACCGTATTGAGGGAGGTAGTCAGCTGTCATTCACTGTGACAAATACCAGAAAACCAACTTACAAAAAGAAACTTTAATTTTGCTTTGGTTCTGTGTTGGCACATGAGAGGGGCTCTGTGACATGGGAAACCATTCACCGCAGTTAGCCAGGAGGCACAGAAAGAGAGAGGAAGGGGCCAGCGTCTGAATGAACATTCCTTTCCAGGGTGTGTCCCCAATGGCCTAACTTCTTTAAATATGTCCTTGTTTCATTTGTTTGTTTGTTTAAAAACAATATTTTCTCATTGTACAAATCAATCCCAGTTCCTACTTTCTCCCCCCCTCCCACTCCTTTACATCTGACCCTCACTCTATCCCCATTCACCCCTCAGAGAGGATCAAGCTTCCCGTGGAGAGTTAACAAAGTCTAGCACATCACGTTGAGGCAGGACTAAGGCCTCCTCCACTTCCCTGCGTATATCTAGTCTGAGCAAGGTATCCCTAAAAAGAGAATGGACTTCAAAAAGCCAGTTCAAGCAGTAGGGATAAATTCTGGTCCCAGTGCCAGTGGCCGCTCAGACTGCCTATGCCTCAGAACTGTCACCCACATACAGAGGGCCTAGTGTGGGCCTATGCAAGTTTCCCCTCTGAACGATACCCCCTTCTCGTCATAACAACACAGGCAGTGGAGCAAGCTTTTAAAACATGTGCCTTTGGGAGTCACTCAAGAGCCACAATCTGTGGGTAGAACTGAACCATCTTGTCTTCCTAGAAAAAGACATGAAAATAATGTTCTGCTATTGACATCTTTAGGTGCACAAACCCATTGTGTACCTGTGTCATGCAAATGAAGCATCGATTCAGTTCTATTATTGCATTTTCTTCTGATCCAATGATAAAATATTCTTTAGGACATTACTCTAAATGTCACAGCAACTTTAGATCAGGAGCGATCATGATCTCTGGTTTTTAAGGCTTTGTCCAAAAAAACGCAGAGCCAAACAAAATGCTTCCTGCATTGTGTTGTGTATCAGATCGTGCACACAGATTTGGGATGTTTATAGAAAAAGCAACTGTATTTCTAACAACTATTCCATCAGGACAAAGATGGTGTGATCAGTTGTTAGTGTCCAGAGTACAGCAGTGCATAAAAGGAATTGTGCCAAGTCTGACAAACTGCTCAAGAGAAGCAGTCTCATCTATAAAAAAAACATAGACACTGGTAAGGCCCTTCACTAACTTGCATGCCAAGGCCATTCATACCACGTAAGGGCCCATGAATCAGGCATTGTTTAATATTTCTCTAAAAAAATTCTTAGAAAACTCATCTTAGATTTCTTTCTCACTTCTACTCTCTCTCCCTTTCTGTCTTTTTTTTTTTTTTGAGACAAGGTCTCTCTGTGTAGCCCTGGCTATCCTGGAACTTGCTTTGTAGACCAGGCTGGCCTTGAACTCATTGAGATCCACCTGCCTCTGCCTCTGGAGGGCTGGAATTAAAGGTGTGTGGGGGCCACCACCACCCAGGTACTTCTCTTCTTGGCTTGTACTTTATGAATGATTATAAAGCTGAAATATTTCTAAACCTCAGTGGAAAAACTTCAAACATTTAATGGACTTTAATCTTATGATAGTATTTTGATCTCTTAGATGTATGCCAAAACAGCTGAAAGGAATCCTGAACATATAAATATGGTTTTAGATGTAGTAGCTGTGTAGAGCTGTCTTCTCTTTAATGGATTCAAGGCAATCTTCAGAGCAATAAGAGAAGCAAGAACTACCCATTAACCAAGGTTCATACAATATTTGCCTTCTGCCCTACCATAAATTAGCTGCTATCAACATGCTAATAACTACATGCTCTGCCACGTGTAAAATGATCTATTCCTTCATAAATGATAGATCCATTGTGCAGAGTCCCAAGAGAAGCCAGGGCCAACTGTTTAACTTCAACTTAGCTGTATTCAAACAAGTGTACGTCACCCAAATCTGCCAGACACTAATACAAAGAGTAGAAATTTACTGAGTGTGGTTTTGTTCTTATTGTCCGTAATTCATAGATTCATTCTTTTACTTTGTGTGCATGCATGTGCACATGTGTGTGTGTGTCTGGGTACCATGCACATACCACAGTACACCAGTGGGAATCAGAAGACAATTAGCATCAATTACCTTTCCCCACTGAGCCATCTTGCTGGCCCAGATTCACTATTTTTTTTTTTTTGAGACAGGGTTTCTCTGTAGTTTTTGGTGCCTGTCCTGGAACTAGCTCTTGTAGACCAGGCTGGCCTCGAACTCACAGAGATCCGCCTGCCTCTGCCTCCCAAGTGCTGGGATTAAAGGCGTGCACCACCACCACCTGGCTCCAGATTCACTATTTTAACTTTCACAAAACATGAAGGGTTTGTCTGTCATCATTCTTACCTTACTGGTGAGAAAACTTTGGCATGAATAGATGATATAATAAGAAGCTTGGTAACTGAACTCAGAAACCTTGAGGCCAGAGTACACACTCTTATATTGTGTTTATCCAGTAGACAAAAGACTGCTACCTTTCCAAAGACCTTATGGAAGACCATGCAGCCATGATTTGAGTTGAATCTGGCTAGTTCTGAAACTCCACATTTAACTGTCAGACTGCATCCTCTCCTTCCAGTTCCTACTCACTAGGAATCTCCAGAGATGGGGCAGACAGAACTGTGTCATACTGGGCACACTGTGATAGGGACATGCAGAGGCACACTCCAGCGACTGTGGGTATGCTGAGAAATCGTGATTCAATAGCTCTGGTATCAGAAGTAGTATCTTGGAGGAAGCAGCTTTGGATCCAGATCTTGAAGGATGAGCTGTATCTCATTCGATTTAAAGGAGCACATGATGTAACAGACAGAGTAGTAAGCCACAAAGAACATAAAACCCCAGAGCTCCCTTCCCACTGTGAGACGGTGCCAATTTTTACTTTTTCTTACAATCCCATTCTAAAATAGGAAAGAAATCCTCTTGTGACTTTTACAATTACTATGCATATACTAAATACTTACTTTGAAATTCTTAATAATCAGCCTTTAAGCATTGTTAAAC
Organism: Myodes glareolus; assembly: GCF_982192425.1. NCBI lineage: Eukaryota > Metazoa > Chordata > Mammalia > Rodentia > Cricetidae > Myodes > Myodes glareolus. The sequence goes on along the minus strand of NC_142047.1, from coordinate 10,484,190 downwards.
AGCTAGTAAACTGTGTTAAGTCACCATGACCAAGTGAGTCTTTCTGACATTAGGACTGCGGCAGATGAAGCTCACGAGGCTCTGGCCACCCTGCGATGGACAGAGAGGCCCCTCACTGTACTGTGCCCAGATAACTGACTGCTGGTTTACAGTTGCATGTGTGCAGACTTTCCTAGGTAGTCTTTAAATCATGTCAGCTTTGTTAACGGTGAGTAATCAATGATATAAGAAAAGAAATTTTTTTTGTAAGCAACCACTTACTAAGGACACGATAGCAAAAATACATATGATTCATTTGCTGATGGTTTTAGCTCAGGCGAAACTTGAACTTGAGCCAGGGATTGAGAGATTGGGATATGGTACTAATTTTCTAGCTTTGGAATTTCATCTTATTTGTTAGCTACCTATCTACATGGTCAAGGAGGAACTGTGCTGTATCTCTGAATGTCACCTATAAAACGGGGAGGGTATTTATATCCACCAAACAAGGTTCCTCTGAAGATCACATTAGTTAATGCATGTAAGTCACTTAAACTAACTAGCATATGACATCCTGTAAGCTTGGCTTTGTATTGTTATGAATGTTACCTTGGATGGAGCTAGCCTTTGCAGTCACTGCTTCCCTGAGCAGGCCATCTGGGTCCCAGAATTTTTGTGCTTATAATTATTACCACTAACGGATATCTTCAAAAAGCCGAATACTTTCTATGTTTTCTTCCTGTAGCCGTGATGGACTCCAAGGCACTTCTTCTTATTCACATTTCACATATGAGTCTGGCCCTTTGTGTGATGCTGTCGAGCGAGAATATGAAGGCATCTAAGTTTTTAACTGCAAAGACCATGCTCTCTGTGGTTGACTATTCAAAGTACAGGAATGGCAGAGAGAAGAACGATAAAATGTTATCTAAGACCAGCATAATTGTTTTTGCGTTGTGGAAGTCATTAGAGATTTAATTGAAGAAGAGAAAATGAACCAATTAGAGTATTTTAACTAGTCTCTTGTGTGGCAGTGACTCCCAACACCTGAGATTTAATGCATTGTGCGCTGGGATCTTTGCTTGTCTCTTCAACGCTGGTCTAAAAGCCAGCATGATGCTGTCTGTTACTGTTGAGAGTCACGGCACCAGTCACCAAGCCAGAAGTATGCAAGAGCAAAATTTTCTTTCCTGCTTTTTCTTGCCATGCCTGTTTCCTTTTATTGCAGCTGAGTTGCTGTGGTGTGAGTGTATTTTCCCCATCATGTTCTTTCTGTGTAACCTTCTGCAGGGGCGTTTAAAGAAAGTGGTGCCTTTTACCAAATTTCCACTTTGGATTAGACTGTTAAACAAATTGTGGATTGTTTATTTTTTTCTAAATGTTTACCTTCTACCTTTACTATTTGTGTCTTTTATTCATGGCCAACATTCCTCATCCATTTTATTTCTCTTTCTGTGTGATTTACCTAATTACTTTCTGCCTTGCATTGTCTAATTGCTGAGAGCTCTGGTCATCAGAATGGGATACTTTTGAAGCATTTATTGGTAGCTACGGGTAATTGAGGAATAGGGTCTACCTCAAGACTTTGTTCATTGGGTGTTTTGGCATCTTGTTAAAAGTAAAGCCACTGAGACTTAATGTTGTCAGTGTGGTTGAACATGGTCAGTTAACCTTCTCATTGGGCAACTAAGTGTATCTCAGAGCAACTGAGACTCACATCATGGTGAAAAGAGATCAGAGAGTGGAAGGAAAGATTAAGAAAAAGTCCTACTGTCGGAAAACATCTTTCCCCAAATGCTTCTTTCTGGAGCTTTTACCATATGCAAATACAAACAGACAATGCTGTTTGTTTTTCTACTGGAAGAAGTTGGACCTTTGGGGGTTGAGCAACAAACCTGCAGTCAATGTCTGGAAGGGAGAAGCCCAAAGCTTCTTGAGTCCTCTCTCTTCTGATTCTGTCCCTCTCTCCCTGTGACACAAACTGCTCTGAGAAGGGGCAGAAATCACTTTCAGTAAACAGTGTATCCCCAAATCAACATGTATTCAAATTCAGAATATCAGTTTTGTTTTAAAATATGTAGCCATCCAAAGCAATGTAAAGAGCAATGGCTGTAAAATCACATTCACAGGCCTTTCTGAAATGTGCGATACTTGCCTGTATGCAGTCAGAGCTTTCAGCTTTGTTCCAAAGCTCTACTGGATTTATCCATTTATTTGTCTCGGATTATTTTAAACACACAGACGCTAAAACTTGGCTTCTTGATTTGCATTCCTGTCACCAAAATATTTGACACCCTTAGGATGCACATGTTTGTAAAACACACCAGCATCCACTCGATTAGCGACATATCCAAACTCTCACTCCGTTGGGACATCGTCTTCCTTGTCAACGTGCCTCAGAGTTTACCCTCTATTTCTGCATATGCTGCATATGCTGAACAAGCAGTGATATTGCCCCCCACACACACTACATCAGTGCCATACTATGGTAGGGGCGGGGCTGTCATCTGAACCGTTCAAGGAAGTTTTCAGGTGTGGCTTTCAGTCTCTCGACACTACTCTCCTGACACAATAGCCAGAAGTATCTAAAGTGACGTCCATGTTCCCCAACTCCAGTTCTCCAGTGGCACCCAGTCTCTCAGATTGCTTAGTAGCTTACTGAGTTCTGCCCAGATCTTGGGGAAGCATGGCAGTTGTTCCTTTCCACAGAATACTCTGATCCAGGCCACCTTGTCCTTCTGCCCCTCACGTGGGCTGAGTGTTGCCTACATATTGAGCACATTGGCTCCTTAGGGAGCAGCCAAGGGTTCGACCATCCCAGACACTTGTCCTGACCCTGCCCTCCAGCTCTCTTATTCTATTTCCCTACTTAGAATGCTGGCAGCTGTATGAAACTGTTACCCAGAACCCCAAAGGATACGTTTCCATCATTAGGGAAGCTTCCTTGGGCTGGGTGCGTACATGAATTCTAATCCATACAGTACATTGTTGCCTTTAGAGGTGCTCCTGAAAGTTTTTTATATTGACTGCAAGCATATTGTTTGAAAACTTAAGTTCAGAAAACCTAATGTATACAATTAATTAATCATTCATATTTTATGATTTCCATGTTCTCTTCAGAAAAATAGAGTCCCGGGGGCTTTGGGGTTCTTCTAGAAAGAACTGACATAAAGAATGTGTTATGAGAAATATGATTAACAAACTGGTTTTATAGCTGAGCTGTGTCTGACTGTCAAGATTTGAACCACATGTGTGCCCAATCTGATGCTCAGAATTCCTCACAAGATAACTTTGAAAGTCCTGTGATGACTACACTGGGAAGCTAGCAGTCCATGTTGAGATGTTCTTAAGAATAGACATGTCTAGATGGCAGCAAGAAGAACCCCAGGAGGCAACTAAGATAGCAGAAATGGAGAGGTCAGAAGATTGGAGATGGCATTTGAGCCTGCAGCATGGCACACAGGGAAGCAGAGCTAGGATGCATTGCAGAGCAGTTGGCTGCGCTGCCAGCTCCAGACCTCTGGGTCCTGACTCTGCCCCTGGCTATCTGCATGACCATGAATAATTCTTTTCCACTGTATTTTTTGTTTGTTTGTTTGTTTGTTTTGTGTTTCTAAGATTGAACAAGACAGTTTCCTAAAGCAACAATAATGGTGATAGGTGTCTAAGGATCACTATGGTGCCAGGTGTGTGAGGATTACTATGGTACCAGGTGTGTGAGGATCACTATGGTGCCAGGTGTGTGAGGATCACTATGGTGCCAGGTGTGTAAGGACCACTATGGTGCCAGGTGTGTAAGGATCACTCTGTGGCATTCTAGTCATTGTTTTGTTGTTAATCCTCCACCCTCTCTGACATTGTTGTAGTAAGGAAGGGACTGCTTGTTGGTTCCCAGATGCCCAGCTATCTTAGACCCAAATAATCACACGGAAACTATATTAATTAAATCACTGCTTGGTCCATGAGCTCTAAGCCTTTATTGGCTAACTCTTACATCCTAGTTTAACCCATTTCTATTAATCTGTATGTTGACACATGGCTAGAGTTTCCAGCGTCTCTCTATGGAGGCTCCATGACTTCTCCCTGAATCTGTCCTTCTTTCTCCCAGCATTCAGTTTCAGTTTCCCTGCCTACTTAAGTTCTGCCTTGCTATAGGTCCAAAGCAATTTCTTTATTCATTAACTAATAAAAGCAACACATGGACAGTAGGACCTCCAACATCATTTCCCCTTTTCTGTTTAAATGAAAAGGAAGATTTTAACTTAAACATAGTAAAATTACATATAACAAAACAAGTATCAAGCAAGAATTACAGTTACCATATTTATACCTACTTTATCTTTTATCATAACTAAGAAAAACTATAACTATAAACTTTTCAACTCCATCAAATGAAGCTGTAAAACAATCCCATACCAGTTAAGAATTATGGATAATAAAAAGGGTTATTTATTTAAAGGGAAAAACTTATAGATCATCATCCCAAGCAACAGTCCTCTCGTTACAAACAGGAAACAGAGAGTCTAGCCACTGGAAGAAAGCCAGAAACAAGACAGAGGGCACCCAGTTCCTGCTCCTTTTTAATAGTATAAAAGACCATGCCCCAGTGGGCTGGTATCTTAAAGACTATTGGCTGAAGGAGTGGAAGGAGCTCCTACAGCAATCAAAGATTCCAGAAGGATGTAATATTACCTAAGTAAGCAGAAAGTACATTGTAAGCAACTTCCAAAATTCTAGAAATGACAGAGACATCTTGCTGCCTGGACAGTCATTCAAAGTTCTTCTGTACCATTGGGACATCCATCTTTAGCCTATGAGCCCATAGTATCTAGCAGAGTTTTTCATGAAACAAGAAATTTCAAAGGCAGTTCTACCTATACTGGAAGTTTGTCTAGAAGAGTCTTTCATGAAACAGGAACCCCAAAGGATAATCTCACCTTCAGGCAAGTTTAGCAGTCATTTCCCTAATGAATAGACATGGGTCTTGCATGTCTATTCAAGCAGTCCAGGCAGGAGCAGTTCTTGCCCAAATGACTAACCAACTCCATAAGGAGCCTCTTCAATGCCCATCATCCTCTTGAAGTAGCTTGGTGCTGCCAGGAGCAGATGTGTCTCACTGTCACGAAAAGTCTTAAGTTCTTAAGCATTTTAAATGCCATATTCTGTAGTCTTTGAAAGGTTTGAAGAATGCTTATACATCTGAAATACATCTTTGTACATCTAGAAAACCTAACTAACATGACTATAAATTTGACTATTATAGATGACTATCTATTATACTATATTTTTAATGAGCTGCACAAACACAGTATCTTAATCAAGATTGGAAATACATAAACATTTAACAAAATTGACCTGAAATTTGTATCAATAAACCAAGATCCACACCAATGCAAATATGTATTGCATATCCCCCTTCAAATGTAAACAAACATTTATAGACAATATTTGGGAATATGGGTGTAGTTTTCTCCATACTGCTTCCTGTTGATTGTTGGGCATAGTAATTTTTGGGGTGTTCATGGTGATCTTTGGGGGGGGGTCTTGTTCCATCAAACCATACAAGTCTGGAAGCAATCCACAGGTTCTCATCTTCTGTGGAAACAAGAGAAGAACCTCTTTTCCAAAGCAGCATATCCTTAGACCCAAATTTGGAAGTCATGATACCTTTATAATATACAATGCTGGTTTAGCTTAGCAGCACATACATGAAATGTCTCTCTGTACTTAGCTCATTCACAGCCAAAAAATTCAAAGATAACACAATAATATACATAATCCAGACTCTCTGTGTATATTCCATGTTTATGTGGCTTTTTTATTTTTACTCTATCACTTTTTAAAACTTCCTTTAATCTATGACTGCTGTAAATCATTGACTTCTTTTCCAACTCTCTATACTCTTTTTTTCTCTCTCCCAAACCTATGTACATTTATCTAAAACTGTTACCCATTTAGAGGTCTTTTTCTGACTCTGTCCTACTGTATATCTGTAATTCTTTTTTTCTTTTCTTTTCTTTTCTTTTCTTTTTTTTTTTTGAGAAAAGGTTTCTCTGCAGCTTTGGTACCTGTCCTGAAACTAGCTATGGTAGACCAGGCTGGCCTCGAATTCACAGAGATCTGCCTGCCTCCACCTCTTGAGTGCTGAGATTAAAGGTGTGTGCCGCCACCACCTGGCTGTATCTGTAATTCTTTACTGTCCAGGAGTGCTTCTTAAAACTTAAGCTGCACCATTACTAGGGTATATATTATACTTCCCGCATGCCCTGCCCAGTCCAGCATGGTGGAGCTGCTTGCGCCTCTGAGGCATGCATACCACCCACTTATAGGCACACAGCCAGTCCATGTTACCACCAAGCAAGCTGAAATACACTGCTCACAAACCCTATCCAAATGCTCAGTCTCCCTAAAGAGTCAGAGTTTGTGCTAACAGCATGGCCCATGGCCAGAAAGCTGCCATTTTGAAACCGTGCAGTTGCTACTGCTGAATCAATAAGACCTCTTTTAAAGGAGCTGCAGCATGCCACCTCAAGCAAAGCCCATTTGGAAAAAAATGCGGCTAAACTTTGTTTTTTAGTGTCTAGAATTTCTTTTCAAGCCCTCTCAGGTTTTACATGGATTTAGTCCACCATGTTGGCACCAATTTGTTGGAGGAAGGTGCTAGTTGGGTCCCAGCTGCTCAGGTCTAAAATAATAAACGTCCTTCTTCACATTCTAATTCCATATCTGTAAATTGTGGATGATAGCTCCTATTACCCACAGTGTTTGAACTAAGAATATGAATATAAGAAGTGTATTAGTATTATTAATATATTATTGGTAATTTCATAAATCATTTTGCCTACATCGTCTCTGTAACTGGATCTTTCTAAGCATCCAGTGAGAATGAGTAGAATTATCCGTATTTTCAGATGAAGCTAAGGGAATATCTTTTTTAAAAAATGGCTCTTTAGAATATAGACAGGATGAAAAAAGTTCCCCCAAGTCCAAAAAGAAGATGTCTTCTATTAGTTTTCATTTACTTTAGACAGGGTCTTGGTACATAGCCCAGGCTAGTCTCAAACTCACAATCTTCTTGTAGCAGCTTCCAGAGCGCCAGGATTGCGAACTGCAGGCATGTGCCAGCTGGACTGTTTCAATGCCACCTTTTATCTTTTTAATTTTTTCTATTTAATTAAGTTTTTTTCATTTATTTTACATACCGACCACAATATCCCCTCCCTCCTCTCAACCCCTTCTTCTCTCACATAGGCTCTTATTTATCCTAGAGGCATAAGGAGGTTCTTTGGAGTTTAATGTGATGGTTTGGGCCACTTTGTCAGAAAATGTTCGTTATCCCTGGATTCCAAGCAGTTTGCCATAGAGCGCTTCTCCGTTGGTCTGTGGGTCCGAGCTGTCCTCTCAGAAGGCCAAAATACTCTGGAAAAATAAACTCTTCGGTGTCTGCAAATACTCTGCTTTGAATTAACTGGGCTTCATTTTTTTCCCCCATAGACAGTTGAAGTAGGAGAGTTTGTTTCAAACCGTCACATACTTTCTGTCCCCAGCTTGCCCAGCATTGCTTTCTGACCTCCATATTCCACCTAATGCTATACTGTGGGTTACAGTCAGCAGGAGCTGTGACTGACCTGGTTGTGCCTTCTAGAGCCTGTGCGTCAACATCTTACCACAGAGGACTTAACCCTCAGAGTCGTCTTAGTCAAAACTTGTATTGAGATTTTTGTTGTTGTTGTTAGCACAAAACCTCAAATGTGCATGAAGACATGAGCGAAATCAGGATCCCTTTAAGAGATTCACAATTTGTTCAACAAAGAAAAGCCAAAACAAGGGCACTTGAAATGAAAGACTAATCATCCCTTAGAAATATCTAGTTTTTCTCTTCCTTTTTACCCTTAGTTCCTAATCTACATTTTACATGTTAATTTTATTTTATGTTTTAATTTTGCTTGTGTGATATTTATCAAAGGCTGAAAACAATTTAGCACTCACGCACATACACACACACACACACACACACACACACACAAGTTTGTTGATTTTGTTTTGTTTGAGACAATTTCTCCCATAATGCTTGCTGATTTAGGACTAGCTGTAGATTTGGGGATGACCTCAAACTCATGATCTTCTGGCCTCTACCTCTATCTGCTAGGATTACAGGCATACATCACCATTCCCAGATATTAAAACTATTGATTTCATACATATAAGTATTGAACCCAATATATTCACAGGAAAAAAAAATTAATTTAAGCACTACTCTCTAAAAAACATGTCCTGGGTGCAATTTCTCCTTGGAACCCTTTTAAAACAACTTGTGTTGAGAAAGCGCATCCGGAAGTGGCGTTCTTTGGGATGTGTTGGAAGCACACACATGACTCAGTGTGCTGGATGAGAAATCAGCCAGGAGGTGGCTGTTCGCTTTGTTTCTTCCTGCCCAGACAAGTGGACCTCAGAAACCCTGGAAGCTGCCGTTCCCTCAAGACATCATCCTCCACAGACTCCTGCCCAACAACCAGGGTGTAGATTCAGTCAGAATTCAGCAACTTCGTGCACCCTGCCCTTAGCCATCTCTTCAGGCAGCCAAGGCCCGCAGTGTCCTGAGACCCTTGCTGGTACCTCCTCTCTCCACCAACTACACTGGCCTCATCTTTTAGAGCGAGGTAGAGCCCAGTAACCACAGACTTTGCAGAATCCACTAACTAGCCTTATGCGTGGTAGGAATCCTGTCTGCTCCTATGCCAATGGGAATTGTTTTGGAAAAATGTTACCCTTGGAGAAAAGAAAATGAGAGTTTATCCCCCTTCCTCTCCCTTCCTCCCTCCCCTCCTCCTCTCTATCTCTATGTATGAATGTATGTATTTATGTATGTAAGTATATATGTATGTATGTGCTACTCAGAAGTCAACTTTGGGTATTATGCCTCACGTGCCTTCCACCTTAGTTTTAGAAACAAGGTCTCACTGCCGTGGCACTCACCAAGTTGTCTAGGGTTGCTGGTTAGCAAACCGCAGGGATCTGCCTTTGTCTACCTTCCTGGCAGTAGGATTACAAGCACAGGAACCACCACAGCCATCTATCTCTGTATGTTTTAGGGGCTGAGGTCAATCCTTGTGCTTGGAGACCAGTGATTCGATTTTAGTTTCACAGATTCCTTTAATGGGATGTCGATATTCCTCATAGTATTCAGCGGGACCCGCTTTCCGCCTTGGAATAACTTTCTCCTGCCTTCTGAAACAGCACATATGTTCCTGCTAAAAAGAACAGCAGCAAGCAGCACGCGCTGGCTGTCTTTCTGAAGTGGAATGTGGGCTGGGAGCACGCTCAGACAGAGCCATGCCTGTGTGCAATGCCAGGCGACGCCAGGCCAGTTGACGGCTTGTGGCATGTTGGTGTGAGATAGCACAATCCAAAGAGACGCGAGCACAGACTTGTTTATGATCCAATTGCTCAACGATGGAATCTGAGCCACCTCGGGAATATTCATGAAAACAAGACAAAAAAGATTTTCTAAGGATTGACACCAGAGAAGCTGAGGGAGCAGGGCTTGAGTTCAAGAATGGAAGTCTTCTGGTACTGACAAGAGTGATTTGAAAAAAAGTTGTTCTTTTTATATGCAAATTCGCTGTCTGCCTTACAGCTGGCATGATTTCTCGCTCCCCAGCACAGATAATCCAAGGGTGTTTTCAGAGAGCACCATTGTCCCAGGCAGGGTTACATTTTCTTTTCCTTTCCCCAGACAGCCCAATGAAGCCTTTTGATCTGGCACTGGATATGGAGTGGATTTTAGTCTCAATAATGGTCCCGAAGTAAAGATGTGAGCTCCAGCTTCTTGGCCACCTTTTCTCCTCTTATGGACACGTTTCCACTTAACACACGCAGGGACACATATAAATGATGGTGACTCAGTTTTATATTGTTCTGTCCATGACAACGTAAGACATTTTATTTCAAGGCATCCTTTCCAACCCGAATGTAGTTTTTGAGAAGAAAGAAATCAGTTTTATGTGTAAGTGGATTGGCTGGGGTGGAATGTAGGAGCGCTGGGCTCCAGTTTCAGTGCAGCAGGAACTGTAAAGCCATCCTTCTGCAGCCAGGACGTGGAAATTCCTGCTTGTAAACCATCACCTTGCTTCCTCAAGAATTCTATCATCTGTTTCATCCCTGCAGCATTAGCCGCATACTTTCCGCACATGCTATCCGAGGCCGACTCTCAAGAGTGTAGGGTCTTGAAATTCTGATTCAAAGCTGATCCTCCACTGGGTAGGCGGAAGAGCCAGCTGTATAGACAACTGACTGTGACTCTGACCACTGACTTATTGGTTGCTGGGATTTGAACTCAGGACCTCTGGAAGACCAGCTTGTGCTCTTAACCGCTGGACCGTCTCTCCAGTCAGCACTGATTTGTTGCTAAAGTGACAAAGAGAGTCGTCATTCTTGAACTTCACATCGTAGTCTACAGATATCCACTGACTCCCCAGCCCCTCAAAAAAATGTGCATTTAGACCTGTTGGGGCAATGAGACTGAAGCGGGCCGCACACTATCGCCCTGGGCATTAGCAGAAGCCAAGGGTCTGATCACAGAGCTGACCAGAGTTCATGTTCCAGAATTAACATCGCTGGTCCCACGATCTTGGCATGATTTACGTATTATCTTAGAGGACAACAGTTTTAGAATCTAGATGGTGGCGATTTAGAAGCTCACACTCACAGTGCTACTCCAGTTTGCCGTAGGTACTCCGGCGTTAGGATAACATCCAGTGTTTGCTCCCACCCATTCCTTTGCTCAGCTCTTGTTAGTCCAAGTCACATAAGTCAGATGAGTGTGGATGTTATCTTTCTTGGAAGAAATATAGTGACTTTGAACTTTGGAAATCAGATTTTTAAAAATTTTAAGTTTTATTTTCCCTTTCTTAAGGGAAAATAAAAATGCATAGAAACGAAGAAAACTTTCTAAGGCTTCAAGTGTTTCCTCTGCATGCCCACATTTATATATTTATTCTTATTTTTCCAATAACTCTTGGTTGTGTTGGCAGTTGTACATGGTTATAGTCTCTTTAGGGAAGTGTATGTTAATTAAAATCTCCCACACAACACTTAAGGAGAAATTAACAATTTTTTATTATGTCTACAGAGGCTTTGAGCATGGTTAGTAAACTGAGAGGGGATGAAGTCATTTGTCCTTGACCCTGAGCGTCTCAGATTTTATGGACACTCAAGAGGCAGTTCCTGTGACTGTGTCTTTCAGGACGATGAGAGGAACATGTGTTAGAGTGTAATTTGAGATATTAGAGAAGAAAACGGAAAGCAGTAAAACCTATGAGAAAAGTTACAGAACGCAGACATTTTCATTTAAAAAAAAAACTAGAAGAAGCAAAAAATCAAAGGATTAAAAAAACAGTTAATAAATTAAAGACAGCTCAAAATTTCAGGGGGCAGAGAGTGGATGTGGAGGAGGGATATGTCAGCGGCTGTGGATCAGCTCTGCTAGGAAGCAGCTCTAAGATCATCTTCCAGAGGGCGCCCAGCTGCCCCTGGAGCTCTCCTTGTGTGGGGGCGTGGGTACCAGGCAGGAACACTGTACATCGTCCCCCTTTCCTTCACCCAGTTGTGTTCATCTAGTCAGGGAACTAGGCAGCACTGCCCAGTAAATCTACTCAGGCGGTCTGTGGTATAAGGGCTGGCGTCCCAGGCATCAGGGAATTGTTTCTTAAATTTCCTGAGGGAAAGAAGTGGGAAAACAAACAAACACCAGTCAGAGGCAACTGAAAAAAGAAAGCCTAACACCCTGGAGAAGCGATTAGGGAGAGGGTCTATTAGACTCTGAAGTGTTCTATACATCTTTCTCTGTATGATGCAAATTAACTTAATCTAAATGTAATCACTGGTGTAGACTGGGAACTGTGAAGCCCTACAATGAAATCCGATGATTTATTGGACTGCAGACACAAGCTAAATTGGTGTATCAATTCATCAGTAGAATCTAATTTTCTAGAGAACAAGAAGAAACTCTGTCTAAGTGGTATTTTGGAGAAACAAAACCAAACATTAAGAATCTGAGCCGCAGATAAGACCCTGTCTTCAGGCTGCAGAAGTCTCCCTTCGTTCTCAGGGAAGAGGCAGGTCCTGATTGCAGAGGTGTTTGGATAAGAACAGTGTCATTTGGGACAAGCTGGAAGCCCTGTGTTTATTTCTCTAAAGCCCTGTGGGTGTAAGGCCACATATCAGATCTAGAGTACTTCCTGTCTTGTGTGGTGTGACCTCTTTTGGTCTTCACAGGCTTCCTATTTCCCTAAGAACAGTCAGGGTACAGAGTTCCTGACATTAACATTAGTGCAAAGGTGCACTTCCACCCGGCTACCCTTGGTTCAGCTTTGCTGTTTTTAATTGCAAAGTTTTGCTGGTGTGGTAATGCAAGTTCTTAATACGAGCACTTGGCAGACCGAGGCCTCACAAGGTCAGCCTTTTACACACACACACACACTCACACATATTCACACACAAACACCCACACACATTCACATTCAATATAGTCACACATTACATACTCACACATAGACATATACACACTCACACACATGTAGATATGTAGACATTCATACACACTCACACATACACATACACACACACACACTCAAACACTTACATACAAACAGATATATACTCACACACGTACACACACACACACAGACTCACACAGACTCTTACACATGCACACTCATAGACACATACATAAGAAGACTCACACACATACTCTCATACACACACACACACACACACACAATCTTATTGTTTGTTTTAATACTATGACAATGGATTTTGGCAATAGCAATTTAAATAAGAAAAGGCTTATTTGGTTTCCTAGTTCCCGGGTGCTGTCTGTCATGGCAGGGAGTCACATGGAGTAGCAGGAGACACCAGGTCATGTTGCATCCACGATCAGGAATCAGAAAGATGAATCCTGCTGATCCGATCACTCTCTCCTTTTTAATCTTTCTGAGCTCTGACCCAATTCCAAGGAAAGTTGCAACTCTTCCTACCTCAGTTAAACTAATATACATAATCCCTCACAGCCATTCCCAGAGGCTTGTCTCTAAGGGATTCTAGATCCTGTCTGGTTGATAACCAGTATCAACTACCATCATTACCTATATAGTTTTTATGCAAAATCTACCTTGTCTTTGCTGTTGTTTGCAGGGGTCAAACAGAATGAGTCATTTGCAAGACGCCATAGTTCTTTGGGCATGATGCAGCTACTGAGCACAGTGTTATCTTCAGCCAAAAAACAAACAAACAAACAAACAGAAAACAAAAAGACAAGCCTCCTTTAGGCCAGGGATGGAGCTTATTGGTAGCACGCAGGCTGTCCCAGCACATATGGAGTCCTGGGGTCCCTATTCAGTACCATATAAGCTGTGGGTGGGCATGTGTCCTAACCCACTATAATCAAGCAGAGCCTGTAGGAGTGGAAGTTCAAGGCCATCCTCAGACACACAGAGTTCAAGACCACCCTGGGATACATGCTATCCTGTCTTGACAACAAAATAAAAATCCAAATATTTCTTTATTATACTATGCAGTGTCTTCTCTGCTCCTCGGTTTTCTCTGGCTCATCTTATCAGAGAATTGTAGAACTCTGGAATGTTGTCATGGTACCCCACACACTTCCCCACTCCTCATCTGTTCAGTTCCGGGGGAAAGGGGGGGGGGAGAGGGAAACATTGCCAGTTGTGAGTAATACTGGATGGATGCTGGTAAGGCAAGAAAGGGATGGAGCTCCACAGGGGAAGTGGCTCTCGGGTGGAAGGAGATGATCGTCTGGGCTATCTGTGAACACAGGTGCCCCAAAGCTGGCACCTGTCTTCTCTCAGTCCTGTAACCCCCCCCACACCCCCCTCACACCCACACCCCCCCACACACACACATCCACTGTAAGGCTCAGACCTCCTTGAACGGACAGCTGTGCTGCTCTCTGATGCGAGCCGAGAGACGGTTTTCAGCTTCCAGCTACACTTGCCTAGAGTGATGGAGAGGCTCCTTGGGCCTAATGGACCCGGCATGATTTAGACAGCCGCTTGAAACACAAGCTGAGATGTTATTTAATAAGGACAGTGTTTTGTGGATGATGGAGTCTTTCACTTGAGAACAATCCCAAAGATGCCCTCTCTTTGACCTCAGGATCCTCAAGTAATAGAATAATTACCAGAGCATTCTTCTCTTCTTCTAGACATCCAAGTCACGCTGCAAGCATCTGGAAGATACACTGGTAGCTTCTAGCCCCCAGGCTGAGGTTAGCCGGGGGTGGGTACCGTGGCTTTTCTAGTGCTCACTCGCAGGGTGGCTGGCATTTCAGAGCTTGAACAGATCCCAGAATGCAGCCACACTGGCTGCCATTTCATGCTCTTCTGGTGGCTCCTGTGCCTCCTCCCAAGACACAGAGGTCCCCTTTAACTTCATCACTGCATTTCCATCTGCAAGAGGAGAGCTGCCCGACCCTTGTACAGCCTGAACTGGGCTAAGTTTTACAGCCACTTGGCTCAACATCATTGGAGGAAGAAAGGGGACCCTCCTGTGGCTGGACACTATGTAAAGTCACCAGAAAAAGAATCATTTATAACTAGTTCATATTTTTCTATGAAAACCAAAAGTTATAATTTCTGTTAATTATTCCATTTCTCTCCTTTCTGTTTTTTAGTGTAAAACAGCCAGTCAATGGACATGAGCACATTTTCATCTCAACTTTTCAACTTAGGTATTTTAAGCTCTTGATCTTGGGAAATGCTTTTCGATGGCTAAGTCCAAAGAAAATTAGTAAAAAGGCAGATGCAAAAGTTAAAAAGTCACTGAGGAGTGCATCACTTACTAATACCTTTAGTTAAAGCAGAATTATCTTTAATCAATCATTTAATAAGTATTTTCCCCATTTCATTAACATAAATTAATTATGCCTAATTATGAATTTCTCTACATCTTTTCATATATGTACATGATGTATTTTGATAGTATTCATCACCTATTACTCTCTGTGACTGCCTTATTCCCACTCTTTCCGACCATTTTCCTTCTACGTTCATGTCATTTATGTGTTTATTTTGCAGGTTTAGTGTGTCTAATTAGGATTTCTTGTAGCAAGGTGTCACTTATAAGGACAGAGTCACCTTACCAGTGACCACACCACTAAGAAAAGCTCCCTTTCTTCTCCAGCCACCATTGAATACGCATGGAGCTTTTGGGGGATGCAGTAAGAATTCTTAAATAAGACAGAAGCAAAAATCCCCGGATGTCGCAGTCCTGTGGTGTGAAACACTGAGGAAGGCTGCTTATCCCGGGTCCTCTGGAGTAGAGCTCCCGGGAAGTAGAGCCAGGGGAAGGCTGCGGTGGAGGAAGGGCGACAGTCTCGGGTCTGTGAGCTCATTTTCAGGGTTCGTCTCTTAGTCACTTTTGTATTGCTGTGAGAAGAAGCCACAACCAGGACAATTTATAGAAAAGGAGTTTCATTTGGCCAGAACTTCAGAGTTAGCATCTATGATGGCGGAACGTAAGAGCAGCTGAGAACTCTCATCTTAATCCACAAACAGGGACAGAGAGAGAGCCTTGGGTATCACATAAATCTTTTGAAACCTCAAAGCCCACCTCCAGTGACACATCTCCTCCAACAAGGCCACACCTCTTAATCCTTCCCAAGCAGTTCCACCAACTAAGGACCAGGTATTCAGATATGTGAGCCTATGGAGACCATTCTCATTCAAACCACCATAGATCTTTATTGACTACTGAAAAATCCTATGCAGATTAGATTTTGTAATGCTCAAATGAGTAGCATCTCCATGCCGTAAGCATTGATTTAGTCTTCATGAGCCCTCCAGAGGCAGTTGCAGGAGACATAGATTCATGCTTATCTGTTCCACTTTTTGATATGTGGTCTGTCATAGACTGGCGCTTATAAAGAGACACGAATCTGGCAACAGTTTTTACAGAGTCATCTAAGTAGAACTATTCCAATAAAGTTTATTTAAGTAGCAATAACATCCAATATTGCTAACTATTAATATAATGCTATTTGTAAGCATGAGTCGAGCATGTAGAAGTTTATAATAAGAGGCCCATGTTCTTTCCACCTTGACAGATGAGGCAGTTGAGGGGCAGCGTTTGGGATTTACTTACTCTGTGCCACAGAACTAGGAAACAGGAAATCCAAGGCTACATTTTAGGAATTCTGTTGGATCTTGGCATCTCTCTCTGCCTCTCACTGACTGAGCATTAAGAAACAGTAAATGCCCTGGTCGGTTGTTTAAGCAGAAGGGAGACGAGAACACAGCCTCCGACGTAACTGTTGTTGCTCTTGTTCTCTGTGCCTGGCTTTGAACATAGACCGTAGCTGAATACAAATGGTGATGTTGTCAGTGCTCTTCCTGGCTCACTCTTGGGGCATCGGGAGAGCTGCACAAACCTAGGTTTTATGTGCTGTCTGTTCTTACGGGAAGTGCAGCCGAGAGGCCCTCTGCTGAACCACAGAATAGCTGCTCGCTTCTGGGAAGAACCGCAGCCACAGTCAAGCCGCCGATGATAAGAACTCAGAAGAGGTGTGACCTATTTTGATCAAAGGTGTCAAGAGCTCAGAAGGCAGGGGTGAGTCTGTCACCAGAGAGTATGTGAGATGTGTGCTTTTGAAACTCAAAGCCCCTAGCTTTAAACCCCAAAGCCAAGATACTTGTCAGCTTCAGTAGATGTTCACAGTGAGCAGAAAACCAAGAGGACCATACAATAAAACACACTCAAAAGGCAAGTAAAGGAAATGACGAGAATAACCACACACGAACAATTTCACGAAACCTTCCAGTGCAAGAAATTTCCCAGTGATAAATTGATATATAGAAATCCTTTGTAGGTGGGGTTTCTGTTTATTTGTTTTTAAAGAGTAGATTTATTGGAGTAAGCAATAAATGATAGTAACAGTGGGACTTCCATCGGCAGATCCACTATGCAAGAGATCATGTTGGTATGCTAAAAAGAGAAACAGAGACAAGGACTTTTGATGCACTCTGAAGGTTAGGCAACGAGCAAAATGCCTCAAAAATTGTGCAGGTGAAGTAAGTAAGTGGTTGTTTTGTTCCAAACATGCTTTCATTTAGCATTTCTGTTTTGCTTAAGCTGTGTGGTTTCAGTCAGGACAATATAACAACAAAATACTAGACAGGAATAAAAAGGCCCCTCGTTTGGCAAGAAGTGAAGAAGTTGCATAGTCCCCCAGCATTGTGTGGTTATCAGAACTGGACTTAAACCAGCCTGGTTTCCTTTCAAAGCGCCTGTGTTTTCTGTCTCCTTCTGTTTCTATAAATAAGGAGCTCTGCTAGCCATTGGAAGGTGATAATTGCATCTATAAATTGCTTCGCTTTCAAGTTTCAAATTTAAGCTGTGTTACCTTTGTCCTAGTGGCCCTGCAAATTGCAGAGGTATCATTGCAAAGTGTAAACACACCCTTCTCCTCTGCCTGTCTTCTTGGTCACTGAGTGGGGTGGGGCCAGTCTGGAACCCTGGACATTACCATGTATCGCTCACAGGGCTGCGTCTCCTTTACCCTAGCAGTAGCTGCAGCCTGTGACAGGCAGGCCAGCAGTTTTACCCATCTCTGCTGAGGGAGATACTTTTGATCACATTTAGTGGTTGCTTTCAAGAAGTAGAAATTCAAAAAAAAATTCAAGAAAATTCACTATTTCAAAATCAGAGGGGGGAGAAGGGAGGAGAGCAATACCAGACTTACTAAGAAAAGGACTGAGCACCCCTCCCCCTAATTCTTTTTCCTTTTCCAAAACTAGGGAATGCTGTGTGAGAGGAGAAAAATACTCCAGTAAATATGGCATGGTGCTGGAGCTGCAATCAGACCCGACTGTGTCAGAGAAAAGTTCTTAGAATGTGTGGCCCCTGGGCAGCAATTACCCAGTCCTTATCTGAGTTGCTTTCTTCCAGGACAGGACTGAATTCCAGACAGAGGGCACTTTAACCCCTGCCTGCTTCCTCTTGTGCTTGAGCTGTTTGGTAGGGTAATCACTCTTCCTGTTTCCGCAGGGTGGAGGGCTGGAGGAGGCCAGTTCTTACACAGGTAGGGGAAGACCTTGAAGAGTGCATTCAGACATTCCTCTTAACCCAGCCAGAGTCAACAAGAGACATCTTAGTTTCCTGGCTGTGGCCCAAATTCACTGCAAGATGCAGGAGTGTGAATGAAAGCCCAGGGGTTAATGGCTAGTCAGAGTCCCCGCAGTCCGGGCGCTGTGTGCCGACATATTCACACGCTGGAACTGGGATCTCCGAGCACTCGAGACTTGCATGTGCTGCAAATGTGGTCAGTGGAAATGAACTCTCAATTCAGCTTGGCAGCACGTGACTTCCTATTTCTGTAAGGTACTTCCAAGAGACTTCCTCTGTAAAGCCAGCTGAGGACCAGGAGATTTCCTTCGGCGAGTAGGCAAAGTTTGTTTCAGCTCTGGACGGAAGTTTGCCCTAAGAGATCGAGTGAGGTGTTTTTCTTTCTTTCTTTTTCTGCTGTTGCCAGCGTGCAAGGATCTTGTGGCTCCTGTCTGTGATCGGAAACTGAACACCGCAGTGCAGATCTCAGTCATCCATCCGGTGGAGCAGACCCTGACGAGGTACTCCAGCACAGAGATTGTGGAGGTGAGCCTGGCATGGGTTTCTCTCCCTCTTGCTGTGCGCTGTTGTCCCAGTGCATCCTGCATGCTGCTCCCGCCTCCCCCCACCCCTGCCTCTCTCCCGCCCCTCTGAACAGCTGACATAAGTTAGCCTGTGGTCTCTGCTCCTGCTGCTGCTTTCCTCCGTCATTAAGGAACACAGATC
Organism: Myodes glareolus; assembly: GCF_982192425.1. Taxonomy (NCBI): domain Eukaryota; kingdom Metazoa; phylum Chordata; class Mammalia; order Rodentia; family Cricetidae; genus Myodes; species Myodes glareolus. Next base: position 10,465,368 of record NC_142047.1, on the reverse strand, counting down.
TGAGGTTTTGAAGCACATGCAGAATAAACAGATGGGAAAGAATTTGACTTTCCTTGGAAAGATTTTAGCTCTTGTCCCCAGAAAACTTTCCACTGTGAATTCCAAGAGAACAGGATACTTGCCTGAAAGTTTGTGTGTCTCTATGTATATGATCTACTGTCTATACTGATTTTTAAAGAGAATGAACACATATAATGTTGGAAAAAGTTTAACCTACAGAGTTTAAAACAGGTGAAGGGGATTTTGCTCTTTACAGTTTTTCCAGCCCAGTAGTGAAAACTTTGTATCCTCTGTTATGTGTCTTTCAAAGCACAGTGTTTTTCAAAGAAAGGAAGGTGATTAACTTGATTAGCTATAATGTTTCCGGGCAAAATGTGTAAATGTTACTCATGGGATGAGAGATTTCCTATTTACATTGACTGTTGCTAATGCAGCATTCACCCGGTATCGGGAAATTCATTATTGTGCTGGCTCACATTCAACGGGACAAGTTTCCTTTTAGATGGTTTTGTTCTCCTGACACATTTCAGGACATCAGATACTGATCTGAACATCTGGGGCTCTGGAGAGTGTCCCTGCAGCTCCTTCAGCTTCTCTTGTTTCTCTTCGACTGGTGAGCCCCACTGTTCAGAATGTGGAGTTTCTCTGTATGAACTTAGGCAGTCTGCTCTTGCCTTGGTTGGCTTAGCTCACCGTTTGCTTTGAAGCAGTAGATGGAACCAATGATTCAGACAGCAGGAGAGTCATTTCTATTCTGGGAATGGCCTGAATCCTGTGTGTAACCCTGCGTCTGGTCCTTCACGCAGGCCTGAATCTGCCTTTTGGAGACTTTAAGTTCTAATGCCGGTACAATGTATAGTTAGCTCATAGTTCAATTAAAAGTAGATAAAGTCATTTTCTTAATAAAAACACCTCAGGTATTATTCTAACTTGGTTATTTTTAAACATTGCCAAATTTCAAAGTAGCTTGATTTTGCTTTTATTATTTTGTTCTACTACCCTCATTTATTCTCCTGTGATAAAACACATATTTTGAAATCTATTATCATAACTATAGAAGTAAGTTATGTTGACTTTTATATAGAATATGCATAATTTTCTTAGCTCTTTTATTTACTGCCTGTCTCCAAATATGTCTGTCCAAGAAAATACCATTTTGTGAGTTCAAAGCCAGCTTGGTCTAAAGGAGCTAGTTCCAGGACAGGCCTCAAAGTTACACAGAGAAACCCTGTCTCAAAAAACCAGAGAGAGAGAGAGAGAGAGAGAGAGAGAGAGAGAGAGAGAGAGAGAGAGAGAGAAAACATTTTACCTTTTGAAGAATAAAAAGATGAGTAAATTAGTGCCACAGGCTTTCAGAAGTTTTAGTTGACTATTGGCTTACAGACTTTTAAAAACATTTTCAAATACATTTGACTGTGTGTGTAAAATGCGGTGTTAGAGACCAGCTTTCTAACAGTGGTTCCGAGGCCCTGAAATGTCTTGGTAGCCACATTCCAAGCAATAATTGCTTCTCCCCAATCTATCAGGCTTAGACGACTTCTCACTAGTTTTCAGGTTTGTTTGTGGACTTGAAAACAGTGGAAATGTCACTGTTAAACACATAAAAACAATCACATACTCATAGAGCATAGCTTTCTGTTGAAACAAAGTAAGAAAAAACATTTTTAAAGGGATAGCATAGCATTTACCAATGGTTGAAGAAAATAGCTTCATTCAATTTGGTGAGGTGATATCTTAGATTATTTGTTTCAATAATAAATATATATGTATTTTAATAATACATATATTATATACTATATTATATTATATACTATAATAAATATGTAGTATTTTGTGTGTGTGTGTGTGTGTGTGTGTGTGTGTGTGTGTATTCAAATGTGCTGGTAACTTGTCCTAAAGATAGGTTCTGATTACAACTTTTAAAACTGGGTTTATTTTAGAGTCCTTAGTCACTTAAAAAAATGCCAGTTCACCTACTCAGTAGCCATCAGTGCAGCGGGGCCCTGGGCTCACAGCCCATAAGCAACACTTGGCTCTTCAGATCTCTCTTTTCACGGAACTATTCCTAGAAAAGCAGGCAGAGACACACTCTCTCTGTTCTCATTTGTCCCTGCACGCTGCCAGCTCCAGTTGCTGCCGTACTGAATCCAAGTTATCTGCTTGTGCTGTTTTAGGGAACAAAAGACCCACTGTTCTTGACGGGTGTCACATTCCCATCCGAGTACCCCATCTATGAAGAGACTAGAATAAAACTCACAGTCTATGATGTCAAGGATAAGTCTCACGACACTGTAAGTACTTGAACTTCTTTCTCTGGGAATAGAGGGTGGGTTTGCCAAGCTGTTGGACTTTGGACGCTACCAGCATTTTTAAACAGGGCCGTTTGGACTGTCCTTATATTTGTCTTGTGGCTGTACTTTGCTGTGTGGTGTTCAGACTCATTTGGCTTGTTCCCGGCATGGCAATTAGCTAGGGACAAAAACTTGCTGAACAGACCTATCTCTCTTTCCTAAGAAGGCTGATTTGATCTCTTGGCTTACATATTTGCAGCAATTTTAAGCTGATCGGATGATGATTTGGGTGAAGGAACAGATTAAAAATAGTCCATTTTTTAAGATGTTGTAACTGCCAAAAACTGACGACCGATGGGACTCTCTCTACTCCCACTATTTTGTCTTTTTCTACTGAGTCTAGAGAACTATTTTTTCCTGATGTTGTTACTACCCAGTATAAGAGTTGGTGGAAACTGTCAACTGAGGCTTTGCTCAGCTCTTTTATACCAAGGACTTGCAAAGTCTCAACAGTCTTTTGTCCTAGACACTTCAAGATTCCTATCCAGTTTGAGTTTCTTGTCGAATGAGTCCTCTATCGTGGTTAGGCATTTAGGAGTCCTGATACAGTCCATGAAGATGTGTCTTATAACTCCTGACCAGGTTCTGACGCTGCTGGTGGATACCGAGAAAGGGAAGCTGGCCTTCCCCTTCAAGTATTTGCGATAGTATGTAGGTCTATGTGTTTTTAAGGCAGCAGAATGATGGGATTTTAATACTCAAAAATGAAGCAAAGGAATGGAAGAGTTTTGATGGCACTTAGACCAGAAAGTTCCAAGAAAAGCTCTGGTTGAAACCAAGGGGGGTGAATGGGCTTGAAGAATCACTCAAGGGCTGAAGTGTTACCCCCGCCCCCAGTCTGCCTTACTTTGGCTGCAATAACTCTATACACTGTAGTAGAAGGAGCTCACATGTACTGGTAAGGTTATTTAGTAGAGAAAACATATATTAAAGAGATTTATGTATGTTTATATACATCAAACCAAGAAGATTCACTTCTTATAAATTATGGGATAAATACCCCATTAAATGTAAGCATATTCATGGGATAGAAATAACCATAGCAGTCTGCTACAGTCATTAAAGAAGAGAGTTGCTTGCCCAGGATTCTGGATTTATTTCACTGACCCGCCTTGTATTTAAGAGAGCTTATTTTCCATATCTGCGCCTCCTTGCGGCATTGTTATAAGGAGAAAATGAGTAAATGTGTGTAAACTGCTTAGGGGCCAGCATATGCAGAGACATGAGCAATTAGTAATTACTATTATTGTAGTCATCATTTTGCATAATAGTTCCTCATAACAGGTAAAAGCCAAATAAAAGTCTAATGAACAAAATAATTTTCTGTATTTAGTAGCTTTTCTCTTTTCAAAAATAAAAAAACCACAAAAAACCCCAAAACAACTAATTTTTTAATTGAAAAAGAATTCTAATTCAACTGCTGTTTATGTGTATCTGACTTTAGGGCTGACCACTCTATATTGTAAGGGAGGGTCTTCCTGGGAGAGGCTAATTCCCTTTCTCTCAGAAGTTATTAGTTGCCTACAGTTCTTTATCTAGGCATGAGACCCTTTAAAATCTCCCCACCTCCATGTTTTCCTGTTTGTTGCTACCTTCAGGTCTTTTCTAGAGCTCTAGGAGAGACTTTCATAGCTGAGTTTCTGGTATTATAAGTCTTACAATCTTTTTTATAATATTTATTTATTTATTATGTATACAATATTCTGTCTCCATGTATGCCTGCAGGCCAGAATAGGGCACCAGACCTCATTACAGATGGTTGTGAGCCACCATGTGGTTGCTGGGAATTGAACTCAGGACCTTTGGAAGAGCAGGCAATGCTCTTAACCGCTGAGCCATCTCTCCAGCCCCCAAGTCTTACAATCTTTCCTCCCCTCTTCTCCACTAATTGTATTCTTTTTTTTATTATTATTAATTTATAAAAGTTTCCACTTCCGCCCCTCCTCCCAATACCCTCCTACTCCCCCCAGTCCTTCTCCTCCTCCCTCTCCAGCCCTAAGAGCAGTCAGGGTTTCCTACCCTGTGGGAAGTTCAAGTTCCTCCCCTCTCCCTCCAGGTCTAGGAAGGTGAGCATCCAAACACTCTAGGATCCCAAAAAGCCAGTACTTGTGAGGAAACAAGTCCCAGTGCCATTATCAATGGCTTCTCAGACAGTCCCCGTGCCAACCACATTCAGAGAATCCGGTTTGATCACGTGCTCGTTCAGTCCCAGTCCAGCTGGCCTTGGTGAGCTCTCATTAGATCAGTCCCCTTGTATCAGTGGGTGAATGCACTCCTCACGGTCCTGCCTTCCTTGTTCATGTTCTCCCTCCTTCTGCTCCTCATTTGGACCTTGAGGGCTCAGTCCAGTGCTCCAATGTGGGTCTCCGTCTCAATCTCCATCCATCGTCGGGTGAAGGTTCCCTCTGATCCTGATTTCTTTGCTCACGTTCTCCCTCCTTCTGCTTCTCATTTGAACCTAGGGAGTTAAGTCCAGTGATCCAATGTGGGTCTCTGTCTCTATCTCCATCCATCGCCAGATGAAGGTTCTATGGCGATATGCAAAATATTCATCAGTATGGTTATGGGCCAAGGCCAGTTCAGACACCCTCTCCTCTGCTGTCCAAGGAACAATCTGGGGATCTCTCCTTGGACCTGGAAACCCCTCTAGAATCAAGTCTCTTGTAAACCCTAAAATGGCTCCCTTAGTTGAGATATATACTTCCCTGCTCCCATATCCATCCTTCCTCCCTCCCCTCCCCCAAGCTTTCCCCAATCCTCCCGTACTCCCCTCTCTCTAACCCTCTCCCTTTCCATCCCTCCCCCCCCCATTCACCCAATGTTGCCTGGCACTCTTGTCTACTTCCAATGTCCATGAGGATAACTACATGATTTTCTTCAGGTTCACCTTCTTATTTAGCTTCTCTAGGATCACGACTAATAGGCTCAAAGACCTTTAATTATGGCTAGAATCCACTTATGAGTGAGTACATACCATATTCCTCTTTTTGTGTCTGGGTTACCTCACTCAGTAAAGCGTTTTCTATTTCCATCCATTTGCATGCAAAATTCAAGATGTCATTGTTTTTTACCGCTGAGTAAAACTAATGTGTATATGTTCCACACCTTCTTTAACCATTCTATTGAGGGTCACCTAGGTTGTTTCCAGGTTCTGGCTATTACAAATAGTGCAGATATGAACATAGTTGAACAAATGCTTTTGTAGTATGATAGGGCATCTCTTGGGTATATTCCCAAGAGTGGAATTGCTGGGTCCTGAGGGAGGTTGACTCCCAGTTTCCTGAGAAACCACCACAATGATTTCCACAGTGGCTGCACAAGTTTGCATTCCCACCAACAATGGATGACTGTTCCCCTCACTCCACATCCTCTCCAGCGTAGGCTATCATTGGTGTTTTTGAGTTTAGCTAATCTGACCGGTGTAAAATGGTATCTCATAGTTGTTTTGATTTGCATTTCCCTGATCACTAAGGATGTTGAACATGACCTTAAGTGTCTTTTGGCCATTTGAAGTTCTTCTGTTGAGAATTCTCTGTTCAGATTGGTACCCCATTTTTTAATTGGGTTAATTAGAGTTTTAGTGTCAAGTTTCTTGAGTTCTTTGTATATTTTGGAGATCAGACCTTTGTCTGATGAGGGGTTGGTGAAGATCTTCTCCCAGTCAGAAGGTAGCCTTTTTGTCTTACTGACAGTGTCCTTTGCTTTACAGAAGCTTCTCAGTTTCAGTAGGTCCCATTTATTCATTGATTCTCTTATTGTCTGTGCTACTGGGGTTCTACCTAGGAAGTGGTCTCCTGTGCCTATGTCTTGTAGACTACTTCCCACTTTCTCTTCTATCTGGTTCAAAGTGGTCAGGTTAATGTTGAGGTCTTTAATCCATTTGGACTTGAGTTTTGTGCATGGTGATAGACACGGCTCTACTTTCATTCTTCTACAGGTTGACATCAGTTATGCCAGCACCATTTGTTAAAGATGCTTTCCTTCTTCCATTGCATACCTTTAGCTCCCTTGTCGAAAATCAAGTGTTCATAGGTTGGTGGGTTAATATCTGGGTCTTCTATTCGATTCCATAGGTCGACTTCTCTGTTGTTATGCCAATACCAAGCTATTTTCAATACTGTAGCTCTGTAATAGAGTTTGAAGTCAGGGATAGTTATACCTCCAGAAGTTCCTTTATTATATAAGATTGTTTTGGCTATCCTGGGTTTTTTGTTTTTCCATATAAAGTTGGTTATTGTTCTCTCAAGGTCTGTGAAGAATTTTGATGGGATTTTGATGGGGATTGCATTGAATCTATAGATTGCTTTTGGTAGAATTGCCATTTTAACTATGTTAATCCTCCCAATCCAAGAGCAGGGGAGTCTTTCCATTTTCTGGTATCCTCTTCAATTTCTTTCTTCAAAGACTTAAAGTTCTTGTAAAATAGGTCTTTCACTTCCTTGGTTAGAGTTATCCCTTAATATTTTATGCTATTTGTGGCTATCGTGAAAGGTGAAGTTTCTCTGATTTCCCTCCCTGCTTCTTTATCATTTGTGTATAGAAGGGCAACTTTTTTTTTTGGAGTTGATCTTGTACCCTGCCACATTACTAAAGGTGTTTATCAGCTGTAGGAGTTCTTTGGTAGAGTTTTTGGGGTTGCTTATGTACACTATCATATCATCTGCAAATAACGAGAGTTTAACTTCTTCCTTTCCAATTCGAGTCCCCTTGATCCCCTTATGTTGTCGTATTGCTACTGCTAGAACTTCAAGCACTATAATGAAGAGTGGACAGCCTTGTCATGTTCCTGATTTCAGTAGAATGGCTTTGAGTTTCTCTCCATTCAGTTTGATGTTATCTGTTGGCTTGCTGTATATTGCTTTTATTATATTTAGGTATGATCCTTGTATCCCCAGTCTCTTCAACACCTTTATCATAAAGGGATGTTGGATTTTGTCAAATGCTTTTTCAGCATCTAATGAAATGATCATATGGTTTTTTCTTTCAGTTTATTTATATGATGGATTACATTGATAGATTTGCGTATGTTGAACCAGCTCTGCATCTCTGGGATGAAGCCTACTTGATCATAATGGATAATTTTTCTAATGTGTTCTTGGATTCCGTTTGCCAGAATTTTGTCAAGAATTTTTGCGTCAATGTTCATGAGTGAGATTGGCCTGTAATTCTCTTTCTTGGTTGTGTCTTTTTGTGGTTTTGGTATCAGGGTAACTGTAGCTTCATAAAAAGAATTTGGCAATGACTCTTCTGTTTCTATATTGTGAAATACATTAAGCAGTATAGGTATTAGCTCTTCCTGGAAGTTCTGGAAGAATTCTGCATTGAAACCACCTGGTCCTGGGCTTCTTTTGGTCGGGAGGTGTTTAATAACAGCTTCTAATTTTCGCGACTGACAGGTCTATTTAGATTGTTCACCTGGTCTTGATTTAACTATGGTAAATGGTACTTATCTAAAAACCAGTCCATTTCTTGTTCATTTTCCAACTTTGTGGCATATAAGCTTTTGTAGTAAGATCTAATGATTCTCTGAATTTCCTCTGTGTCTGTTGTTATGGCCCCCTTTTCATTTCTGATCTTATTAATTTGAGTGTTCTCTCTCCATCGTTTGATTAGTTTGGCTGGGGGTTTGTCAATCTTGTTGATTTTCTCCAAGAACCAACTTTTTGTTTCATTGATTCTTTGGATTGTTTTCTGTGTTTCTATTTTGTTGATTTCAGCCCTCAGTTTGATTATTTCCAGTCTTCTACTCCTCCTGGGTGAGTCTGCTTCTTTTTTTTTCCAGAACTTTCAGGTGTGCTGTTAAGTCTCCAATGTGTGCTTTCTCCGTTTTCTTTGATTGGGCACTTAGTGCTATGAACTTTCCTCTTAGCACTGTTTTCATTGTGTCCCATAGGTTTGAGTATGTTGTGTCTTTATTTTCGTTAAATTCAAGGAAGACTTTAATTTCTTTCTTTATTTCTTCCTTTACCCAGGGATGATTCAGTAGTTGACTGTTCAGCTTCCATGAGTTTGTAGGCTTTCTGATGTTAGAATTGTTATTGAATTCTAACTTTATTCCATGGTGATCCGACAAGACACAGGTGGTTACTAATATTTTTTTGTATCTGTGGAAGTTTGCTTTGTTACCGAGTATGTGGTCCATTTTCGAGAAGGTTCCATGAGCTGCAGAGAAGAAGGTATATTCTTTCCTATTTGGGTGGAATGTTCTATAGATATCTGTTAAGTCCTTTTGATTCATTGCCTCTATTAATTCTCTTATTTCTCTGTTGGGTTTCTGTCTGATTGACCTGTCCATTGGTAAGAGAGGTGTGTTGAAGTCTCCTACTATTAGTGTGTGTGATTTGATGACTGCCTTGAGTTCTAAAAGTTTTTCTTTTACATAAGTGGGTGCTTTTATATTAGGGGCATAGATATTTAGGATTGATACTTCCTCCTGATGAATTGTTCCTGTTATGAAAATAAAATGTCCGTCTCCATCTCTTCTGATTGATTTTAGTTTGAAGTCAATTTTGTTGGAAATTAGAATGGCCACACCCGCTTGTTTCTTAGGACCGTTTGCTTGACAAGCCTTTTCCCAATCCTTTACTCTGAGTAGATGTCTGTCTTTGTGGTTGAGGTGTGTTTCTTGTAAACAGCAGAATGTTGGATCCTGTTTTCATATCCAATCTCTTAGTCTGTGCCTTTTTATAGGTGAGTTGAGTCCATTAATATTAAGCAAAATTAAAGATCTAGTGGTTGTTGACTCCGGTTATTATTTTTTTAATTTTTTTTGTGTGTAGTAGAGTTTGTGTGTTTCCCTTCTTTGAGTTGTGGTTGTGAAGGGTCGCTAGATGTCTGAGTTATTGTAGGCATTGTTGGCAATGTTGAATTCCTTGAGTTGCGATTTTCCTCCTATTACTTTCTGTAAGGCTGGATTTGTGGCTACAAATTGTTTAAATTTGTTTTTATCCTGGAATATTTTGTTTTCTCCATTGATAGTGAACGATAGCTTGGCTGGGTATAGTAGTCTGGGTTTGCATCCATGGTCTCTTAGTTTCTGCAGTACCTCTATCCAGGACCTTCTGGCTTTCACGGTTTCCATAGAGACGTCCAGTGTAAGTCTGATAGGTTTACCTTTATAAGTTACTTGACCTTTTTCCTTTGCAGCTCTTAATATTCTTTCTTTTATCTGTATGTTTTGTGTTTTGATTGTTATATGGCAAGGGGATTTTTTTTTTGATCAAGTCTATTCGGTGTTCTGTGTGCTTCTTGTACCTTCATAGGAATATCATTCTTTAGGTTGGGAAAGTTTTCTTCTATAATTTTGTTGAATATATTTTCTGTGCCTTTGATCTGTAATTCTTCTCCTTCTTCAATCCCTATTAATCTTAAATTTGGTTTTTTTATTGTGTCCCAGATTTCTTGAATGCTTTGTGATGAGAATTTGTTGGATTTGCCATTTTCTTTGATCAGAGCGTTTATTTTCTCTATGGTATCATCAGAATCTGAGTTTCATTCTTCTATCTCTTGTATTCTATTGGCTATGCTTGATTCTGTAGTCTCTGGTCTTTACCTAGATTTTCCATATCCAGCCGGCCCTCGGTTTGTGTTTTTCATTTCTTCCACTTCAGTTTTCAATTATTGAACTGTTTCCATTACCTATTTATGTAACATGAAGGGCCGGCTAGTTGGGGTATCTGTCCCATCTGGCACCCCACAGTCGGCATACCCGAAAGAAAATCACACATGTTTGATTGTTTTTTTCTTGGTTTCCCAGGGTATCATTTACGGATTTACTCATCTCTTCAAACTTTTAGTTATACTTCTCATCCATTTCTTTACTCATTTCTTCAAACTTTTACTCATTTCTTCAAACTTTTTGCTATATTTCTCATCCAGTTCTTTAAGGAAGTTATTCATTTCCTGTTTAAGGAACTCTATTTTTCCCACTTCTTCTGGATTAAGGTGTTCAACACCTTCTATTGTAGGGTTGCTGGGATCTGGTGTTTTCATGTTGTTTTTCAGATTGTTGGAGGAGTTCTTGCCTTGGCGTCTGCCCATCTCTTCCTTCAAATGCTCTCTATTGGATCTTCTGATACTGGGTCAGGTGCCCTTGTTGGGCAGGGACTTCACTGACAGAAGACCTACCTTTCCTCAGGCAGGCTATTGAAACACAGGAACTGCCTCCTGCTGGGTTGCGCTTAAGTTTGTCCCTAAGGGTTATGGTTGCTAAATTTTAGAAATATCAGAGGTTTCTTAGCTACTTTTGTTGTCTTGAAGGCAAAATATCTCATGGAAGCAATTAAGGGAAGAAAGGTGTACTCCTCACTGTTTGGGCATACTGCCCTTCAGGCCAGGGAAACCAGAGCCTTAGTGATGAGCAGCTTGGTCTAGGGTGGCTGGAATCTACAGCATGACTTTTTATATCTTGGCAGATCAGGAGAGAGAGAGAGAGAGAGAGAGAGAGAGAGAGAGAGAGAGAGAGAGAGAGAGAGAGAGAACTGAAGTAGTAGTACTGAGTTATAATCCCAAAAGACCTACTCCTACACTTCTAGTGATCTACGCCTAGAGCACATGTCCAAAATGTTCCACAATCCCCAAGAGCTATGTTACTAACTAGGGCAGGGTATTCACACACATGACCATGTAGTATCTAGTTCACACTGAAACTTTGACACACTATTAACCACCCAAAGTATCTTAATCTTCTACAATTCCCTCTACTTAAAATGCATGCATTTATTAATCCTCCACAGGTGAACAGCTCGCTTACTCATCTGATATACTTTCTGTTTGCTTTGTTCTGAAAACTCATTCTGAGGATTCCTTTAAAGACTTCCTTCTTTGGCTGGCAGTGTTCTCTTGTTAGCGTATTGGGTGAACTGGAAACTCTGGCTGTAGAATAAAATGTGGGAAACTTGAGCATACTAAGAGATGCAGTTGGCTGTCACTCACCAAACACTGTCAACTAAAGCATAACCTGTTCCTTCCTGGTGATGGAAGTGTGAATAGAAACACAGTTCATTAATATGCTAATAGTCCCCAGAGATACATGCAACCTTGAATCTCTTCCCACCATCTCTTGAGGTTCCCTTTGGGGGTGGGGAGAGGAAGCAGGTGGGCTAAATTACTGTTTATACGTGTTTAACAACCTAAGGGCTTTAGATTCTAATATTTCTAAACCGAAAGGAAGGAGACTGAACTTGTGTATCCTGGCTCAGAGCTAACCAGTCGGATAAATGTGACAGCTCACTACTTTATGCTACCTTACAGACATACTTGTGTTAGATGCTATTACAGAGAAAAGGTGATATTCTCCTCTGTGTGTGTTCTTGCAATGTACACTCTTACCAAGCTGTTCTTACATTCTTCCGATCAACTGGACGTAAGATTGATTACCTCAGTGACTCCGGCAGAAACGCAATTAATCTTCATAACAAACGTGAGATGTCTGACTGTTGCTTCAGAGTGACCGTCCCTCCTTCATCTCGTTCATAGTGCCCTGCATGGCACTGCCTTCTGGAACAGACAGATGGAGACTGTTGGACTGTGAGTTGAGGAGGCAGACAGGAACTGTCAAGATCATTATCAAGACTTTATAACATTTTGGTTCTTCCCTCATTATGAAAAATATTTTTCTGAATGGACTGTTCAAATATCCCACTGCTTGGTAGGGATTAAATGCCTGAAATAGAAGTGCATGGGCTAGGTATAAAATCTCCTGGGACCTGAAATTTAAACAAATGTATTTTTATAATATTATTTACAATAATCAGCCTCAGGGACAAGCAGGGAAGGCAGGTCTTTCATATTACTATGGAAACTTCTGAGCGTAAAGAAACTTGTGGCAAAGAATATCAGTATCAAAATTGGTTTCTCTTCTTTCTCATCTTCTTTCTCATGCAAGCTGGGGTGTTGGAGGCACTGGATGGAGTTCCTTCTCTCTGCTGAGGAAGGCTGTCCTACCAGCCCGTGTGTGATTAGGTCAGAGCATTGCCTCTACCTGTGGCTGAAATGGGAATTTGTGCCCTATTTTGCAGAAGTATTCACTGACCTGCTTTTTTGCTCTGGAGGTAATTCCTTGCTCTATCTACGACTGAATTAGTTATAACACAGAATCTGGTGTGTAGTAGACACTGGACAATGCTGTGGTTAGGAGATGCAGCCTACCTTAACTTAAAAACTGCCAGTTACTGCTCTAACTGTCCACTAAAGCCTTACAGAACATCAACAGCACCAACCACAGTGCCTGTAAATGTATTGCTTCCTGCGTTCTCCAGGTGCATACAGTTAGTAGAGATCAATCCCTAGATAAAAGGACTCGGTTCTCTCATCTGTGGTCTCTGCACTGGCTCTCTCCGAACATTCAGTCTAACTAGTTACGACACAGACCCTGGTATCAGGGAAAGTCAAGATGCTGAAAGAAGCAGAAGGCAGCTGAGACTGTCGACCACTGAAACTCTCTTGTGCGCTCCATGCGTGCCTCCCTTTCACTGTCATGACAGTCCTTTAAGTGTACTCACCCTGAAGATGCAGCCGGTGTCTGGAGAATTTCGGGCTATGTTAAACAGCTTTCGGCTCTCCAGGCTCGGCTATAGTGCTGCACTACAGACATTGGTGGTACGCTCTCCTTCACTCCCCCCACGGTGCAAGTCCATTTCAACAGATGTGCTAAGTACACTCTTATCATAGAGCTTAAAAGCTTATTATTTAAAAAAAACATCGGGGGGGGGGTGCTGGAGAGATGGCTCAGAGGTTAAGAGCACTGACTGCTTTTCCACAGGTCCTGAGTTCAATTCCCGGCAACCACATGGTGGCTCACAACCATCTGTAATGAGATCTGGTGCCCTCTTCTGGTGTGCAGGAAAACATGTTGTATATAACCAATAAATAAATCTTTAAAAAAAAATCAGTGTTCACAGACAGGGAAAATATATAGCCCAAATTTAAGCACTTATAATAATTATGTTCATATACATATATATATCAAATATGCTCATATATATATTTGATAGACATTTAGTTGTACCTACTATTTGACAACAATGAATGAAGCATCAGATATCTGTGCTTTTATTATCTTGAATATATACTGAAGAGTGTAATTGTTAGATGATAGGGAAGATTCATATATGTATATAATATTATAATATATACAACTATCCATAAAGGAAAGTAAAATATAGTGGGTAAGACTATTTGTGAAATTTCTAAGTTTATGGCCAAACTTTTGTCTTTTCCTCTTGATCTTGTTTTTCTGTTTGTTTTGTGTTCTCTCTCTGTGGGCCTGTCAACGTGCCCCTTCCCTCAGGCTTGGCCTTTGGGGCGGCATAGTTCACAGTGGGGCTAGAGATCCACACAGAAGGGGTTCATGTGCTTCAAGGCTTGCTACTCTTTCTAAATGAGTTCTCCTCCCATGAGCCCGATGAAAACTGACATGCATTCAGAAATGAGGCGCTTATTTTAAATTACTGCAGGCTTTACATATAATAGCATGGGTGGATATAACATGATGAGTTTATTAGCTACATATGCCCATGTGACTGCCGCCTAAGACACGATAGAAACCATTCCACTTATTCCAGAAAATTCCCTTGTGCCTTTATGTAGCTGACATCCTATGCAAGCTCAGATAACCTTTATCTCATACTGGTATGACATTTATTCTTAAAATGTATATGACTGAAATAGTATGGAATGTTTCAACTATGACTAATGACTTGCTCAGCATAATGTTTAGATTCATTCATTTGCTGTGTGAATCAATATCCCATCTTTGTTCTTGCTGAATTGCATGCTTTTGTGACAGGCCCCAATTTGTTCATCATCTCTTTACTGATAGACATTTAGGTTGTTCCTAGTATTTGACAACGATGAATGAAACATCAGATGTTTGTGCTCTTACTCTCTTGGATATATACTGAGGAGTAGAATTGTGAGATGTTATGGCAGATTCATGTTTACCTTTCCTGAAACAATCAAACTGTGTCCCAGGCCACAGTTGCTTCTTGCTACCTGACATTGCTAATTCTTTCATTTAGCAGGAGTTCATCAGTTGCATTTTCTGATTTATGCTTATTGGACATCTTTACTACTGAAGTTTGCAAGCCTTTTGCTTTTTCAAAGTTTGCTTTCGTTATTGTTTCCGAGAGTTCTTCGTATACTGTGCAGACACATGCTCTTGGTGAATGGCTGTTCCGCAAGGTTGTTTTCAGTCTACGACCTAACAATTTATTTAGGATGTACTTATAGTTTAAAGCTGAGATTATTATCCTTTTAGACCAATTAGTTAGTGTTTCTTTTTGGAAATTGTAATAAGAACACTGAAGACCTCGCTTTTAACAAGACTCTGCATAACACAACACTTTAAACTGCAGTCTCAATGTGTACACAATCTCTAGAAACAATTCATCATGAAGAAATGAGACGTTATGCCTAGGAGCCAGCAGGCATTAGCAGGTCCTTGATCGCTGCAGCCCTTGTCCTCTGCACCGTAGTTTATCCCCCTGGCAGTGAGAGCTTGCCTGCCCCAAACTCCTCAGACAGTAGAGGCACAGTGTTTGTCCATAGGTAATGGACACCTTTCATTTAACACAATGTTCTCAAGGTTCATCCACGCCTCCTAGGGTGGAGTTTCCTGTTTTCTTAAGGCTAAGTAATGTTCTGCCACATGTATTGATCACCATGTCTTTATTCATCTGCTGATACATATGGGCTGTTTCTTCCTGACTGCTCTTGTGACCATCACCACAGGGACCCTGATGTGCTAATAACTCTTGGAAATCTTGATTTCACTGAGTTGGTACTAATAACTACAATTGCTGTATTATATTCATGTTTAATGCTTTTGTGGAAGAGTTTAGAAAAGGTCTAGCAATCCCTAGATTGCTATTCTATTTTGTTGGATGTGATCCTGGGTTTTCTGAAAGGTTTTTGTAATAAGATGAAAGGCTTTTGCATCTTTGTGTTATCGAGGTGACAGTCTCTTGTCCGCATTTACGCCTTCACCTTTCTACACCTCTGCATTCCCACCTCTGTCTTTGTCCCCCCCCCCCCCCACAGCATATGTGTCAAGTACATCCTGTTCTAAGTTGCTCTGTAATGACTTTATGGTCCCTCTCCTATTCCTGTTCTCTCTGTGACTCCCACCTCTCTCACAGTGCCATTCCAGATCATTCTCCTGAAGGGTTTTGTTACTTTCTAATTCTGCTTTTGTGTCTGTTTTCGACTTCCACAATAGAAGGAATGATATCGATTGGATATACTGTCATTTCCCCTAGTAAGATGGATGTTACCTGCATAGAGCAAGGCTGGCTCTTCACGATGGAATACTAAGGATCTGAAAACAAAGTATTTGAGCCCTACTACTGTCAAACTAGCAGAGGAAAACTTGGAAAGTTGCAGCACCTGGTATCACTTCACTGTGTTTCACTTAGGTGAGGTGAGGCGACTTCCTGGTGTGTTTTGAAAAGGTGATCCATTCATTGATATTGATCAATAAATGTCCAAACTGTATCTACTATTGCCCTATGTTCACACAGCATTCAGCAATGGCTGTTGTTTCAGGTGTTCACTGTTGTCTACTTTTGAGTAGCAAGCATTTTTTATTGTTGCATTTAATCATTATGTTAGGAAAGCTGAGTGTTAGGAAACAGAGTTAGGAAAGCTGAGGGTGCCGCAGGAGTCTCAGAGACTGAGCCTGTCTGTCCTTAGAGTGGAGTCATGCATACTTCCCACGCCGGGTTTGAAGAGAGCCTACATGGGACCTTAGAAATATTTCTGATCTCTCATCACGAGGAAGTAGGATGTCAGGGCAAGCTTTGAGTTAGAACCACACGTCCCTTACTCTTTCATTCTTTCTTTTTGAAGGGGTCATGATGCCTAAAGTCACACAAGGTCACACCACATAAGACAAACACTCCCACTGAGCTACATCTCCTGGTATGAGGTATTCTTTCAACCAAGTCCAGTGGTTACTGCACTGTTCAAGAAATAGCTGGGACATAAAAAACATCACAGTAAAATACAATAGTTCCCAAGTCTATGTGAATGCTAGTTAAGCTGAATGCCAAAACCTGATGAATGTTTATAAGCCTATCAGCAAACTTCAATTAAAATAGAGGCATAAAATTATAAATTGGCTAGTATATACCACAGTACACCTATGTAAGAAAGCATCTGCTTGAACCAAGTGAAGTTATTTTAGGAAAACCAGAGCAACTCGGTGTCACCTCCTCTGTCAATTTTGCCCATGTTGTTAAAAACTGAAGGAGAAAATTTGGTGCAAATGAGACATTTAATGATGTGTCTTTGCTAATCAGATAAATGGATTATAAGAACATAAACATTCACTAGTAAGGTCTAATAAATCTTTTAAATAATTAACTAGGGAAATCCACTCAATACTAGGCTGGCTGCTATAGTAAACGTTATCAAGCTTTTTCTGAAAGTATGAACAATGAAAGAATTCTTTATATGTATGAAGGCGGGGCAAATCCTTCTCTACTAATCTGATAGAAATCCATGAAGCTTCAAAAGACTTTAATAAATAAAGACCAATATTAGTATGTGGTCTTTGGCTATAATTGGTTGGTGATGGGCTGTCTTAGTTACTGTCCTATTGATGGGAAGAAACAGCATGCCTACGGCAATTCTCATAAAAGCAAGCATTTAATTGGGGGTGTTTACAGTTTCAGATGGATAGTCTACAGTCATGGTGGGAAGCAGACAGGCGTGGCTTTAGAGCAGCAGCTGAGACTTCTATCCGGATCCACATTCAGCAGTCAGAGAGAGAAAGAGAGGTAGGGGGAAGAGGAACAGGAGGAGGAGGGACAGGGAGAGAGACTGGACCTGGATGGATTTTTGAAACCTCAAAGCTTGTCCCCAATGGTACACCTCCTCCAATAAAGCCGTACCTCCCAACCCCTCCCAAACAGTCACACTCCCTGGTGACTAAGCATTCCAGCATGTGAGTCTGTGGGGGCCATTCTCATTCAAACCACTGCATGGACAATTTTAAACTTGTAGCTTCTTCTTGAATAACATTAATTAGTTAAAATAGTATATCTCGTGGAGAAATATTCAATGCAATCTTTATAAATCAAAGAGAATGACTATGCTTGACCAGGAAACCAAATAGAAGCTGTTTAAGTTCAACTTATAAATTCAGTGTAGTTTTCAAAGAATTCTCAAAAGTTCCTTTTTATGGAAAGGGTTATTAAGTATAGATAAAATTTTAAGTTTTTAGGGGAAATCACATAATGATAACATAATGTTATCATTTATTTAATATATATATGCTATGTTTTAAACATAATAATAACACTTGTTCAGGTATCAAAACATAACGTAAAGGGACTGCAGTGAAATCTGTGTGATGTTCCAGAAATCTAGAAACAGAGAAGTGAGGTCTATAAGATCTGGAAACTGACTACAGGTCACATGACGTTGTAATATGGCTGAGACAGCTTTGACTCTGCAAGCAAATGATGGAGGATTTCCCCAAATAAGCTGATATGGTCATTGTTTATCTGGAAGAAAATCATGTCGCCACCATGTTCCACTGAGAAATGCGCTTCAGTGGGCTGAGCGAGAGCGAGTCAAGACGCTGGAGGAGAGTGTTGCCAGAAGTCCGGGGCAAAGGAGACTTCCTGAGAACATGTGTGGCTGCTCATAACTTGATGCTCATTTAAGACTTATACGTAAGACTATATGACATAAAAAGAGAGATAGAAATAGATATGGAGGATGATCACAATTTAAAGCTAAGAGCCTAATCTCTATTATATGAAAATTGTTGTGTGAAAAATTTAATAAAAATTGAACAAAGAATTACTGAGAAGGTCTTCAGAGAAGTAGATCGGGAAAGTACTCCCATAGTCTTTGGTTAGACACACAGACTTGGAGAGGTACACGTCCAGTGTATTCTAATACTGAAACACTCTACAGGCCAGCTTTGTGAGGGCTGCAACAAAGCTATATCCACATAAAATGCTGATGGAATGCGTTTTTCATCTTCCAAAAGTAATCTTTGGTATCCTTTAAAATAAAAAGTACACGTGCATTTGCTTCAACCATATTGTTCCTTATTATTAAGTCCATCGCATCAAAATCCCAAGACTTGAAAGCCAATGCAAATGCTCGTAATGCAAATGCTGTGATGAATCTAGCTCCTCACAGTCGTGGGGAACTGTGGGGAAACTGAGGTACAGCCACCCGATAGAACATCATAATACTATGTGAAGGAAGGATGGAGGGCATGTGTTGGAACTGTGGAAGGGAAAGCACCAGAAAGGGTCATCTGGGATCAAGATGCTGCAGAAGTCAGTAGAAGCCCCATATAAATAGCAGTATTATTTTCTGACATGGAGTCTAAAGTAGTGCAGGGCTGGCCTTAAATTTTCTGTGTACCTAACACTAGCCTCAAATTCCTGATTCCTATGTCTCTACTTCCGAAGTGTTAGGGTTACTGTTGTGAGTCACCATACCTGGCTATCATTTCCTTTAAAATAGCTAATTATAAAAAGTGACTACATATATATATATATGTAATTGTATGTGACAGCTGTGAATGTGTAGAAAGATATAGGAGAACCCATACCATAGATAGAATGGAGGAGAGGAAGTAAATTTAAAAAATGAGAGAAAAAAAACAAAATAAAATAAAAGCAGAATAAGACAATCATGGTAGAAGATTTCCTTACTTAAAACAAAAGAAAATAAATGAAATTGCTTAAGAAGGAGGGTGTCTTTTCTATTGTCCTGTGAAGAATGCTATTTTCATATTCTGAGGTTTCCATAATTAAGGCTGTCATGGTTGAACCTCCACTCCATCCGCACACAGAGGAGAAGTGGAGTTTGCTAGCGTGTGTGGGCCTGTGAAGATAAGAGGACTCACCGTCAGCCACAGTCCAAGTGCACCAAAATCTGTCGCTGAAAATACCCAAGGCTGGTCAGTGTCGAGAAGGATGAGAACGGCAGCTCCCTCCCATGCACGCACGCACGCACGCGTGCGCGCGCGCACACACACACACACACACACACACACACACATACACACACGCACATACACGCTTCCTGAAGCAGATAAAGACTCTCTGAACTAAGTAGGAGGAAGTTCTGGGCTGTCAGCCATCACGAAGCCTTCTTGTGCTAGTAGAGGCAGTAAACTATGATTCATTCATGGTTCCGAGTGGATCTCACATCATTTACCTGCTAATTAAATCATCTGATGCCTGACCAACCTGTGAGGTCTGTGGATGAAGCGGGAGCCCTGGACTGAAGAGCTCGCTTCTAGTCCGTGTTATTTTTCCTCTACTCTGGACTTTTGGCCTGCTCCTCTTATCTTCAAGGTTTCTTCAGCTGTTGACACATGCCTGGTGGATTAGCCCCTTATTGTCTGCCTAGACATCAGTACTCTGTCTACACTGCAACCCTTTGGGCACAGCTGTCTCTGTGGGCGGATGTTTGGTAAGCAAGCTGTTTGATGGTGGTGAACCCTTAAAACGCCTGCATGTGGGCAGTGGGACATGTGTCCTGTATTAGATTCCTACTAATGCTTGGTTTTGCAAAGCTGAAATGTGATTCATTGCCAAAATATTTCTTCTGTTTTGAAAGGAGCAGCGTTAGCTATTCAAAAGCTTTCACTGCTCTGGCTAGGAATAGCTTTTAATTACCGCGAGTTTATGTACACAGCACAGTGGGAACAAAGGGAAGTCTAAGGAAACATAGGCTGCTCTTGGAGTCCTGTGAATGGAATGATACTTGCAGCCAGGTTAGGTTAAATTGAGGTGAAAATTATTTTTCACTGAATGGAAAGGTCGTGTGTGGATCAAGAGAAGGTGACTGGCCCGTGCCAATGAGCGTAAAGAGGCATCTGTTTCCACATCACAGAGATTTTGTTCTCACCTTGTCATGATTTTGGTTGTGTGAGTATCATGCATTAAGTCAAGCTGTCTTTCAGGTGTGCTCATTAAGGAGGGCTTTAAATGCTGTGATGGTGGTGGCTTCTTGTGCCACGTCCAAGGGAATTCAGTGTGTGGGTGTACACTGACATTAGTCTTGCATACTGACTGTGGCATAGTTTTGAACCCTGAGGAAGACTTGCTTTTGGAAGGTGACTTAGGGATTTATCTAACGAGACATGTAACTTACTATTTTTATATGGTGTACTGATTTTTTTTATATTGTCAGTTGAGTTTTTGAAGAAACTACTGATAACTATAATCTCATTTTGCTTCTGCTTACAGTTGAAGAAACTGTTTAAGCTGGTACGCTTGCTTGTCGTTCTCAGATTTGAGCTGAGAGGGAGTGGGATTTACAGGGCTGCTTTCTCAGGCCTCAGAGCAGCAGAGAACTGAGGCCTTATCTCAGAAACTCTCGTCTGTAGTTGTGGTTCATATGGACACACAAATTTAAGTACGCATCTATACACTAATATTTATGAGGTGTGTGTGTGTGTGTCTGTGGTGTTAGGTGCGGCTTTAAATTTAAATCCAAGGCTCAAGTTCATTTATTCCTGAAAAAAGGCCAAGATGTGCTAGGAAATGCTACTGAGAGAATAACAATGTTCTGCATCTCTACAAAGAACCTTTCCAGCTGATACAGGCCACAGTCGGAGGATGCCTGCTGGATGGAGCATCACTGCCTCCCTCTGCTGCTGCCTTCAGCATACACAGGGTTACACAGCTGCTCCTCCTGGCAACCTAAGAAGGCATCAGAGAGAAGATGATACCAAACTGAAATGGATGATTATATTAAGAAGCATTTGAAACCCCACCAGGGGCTGCAAGAACAAAGGTCTGAACAGCATGGAGAGAAAGTGGATACATAGCAAAAAGCTGTACCAAGAACATATCACGCTGGGTAGAGGATACACTGCTTTCTCCCCCCATAGATTCTTTTACAACCAGAAAGGCACCAGTGGCATTGGGTTCAGATCTGATTCAGGCAGTGTGAATGGGGGATCTCAGAGCCTACTGTTCTGTAGTAGAGGCTCCAATACCTGCTCTGACAATGAATGGGAAAAATTTAAAACTCCTACAGAGCTGCCTGAGGAAATCAGGATGCAGTGGGAATGCTAACATTGGCCACATCCGCTACGTTTTGCACTCAGAGATTTATGTTTTTAATGACACCGTCTATGTCTAAGAGAAGACTTGTTGATGCCAGACACAGCAACTTGACTGTCTTTGCTGTGTACCTTTCAGTCTGGTATCTCATCTGTGCTCTTGTTGTGTGATCTGTGGCTGGTCCAGGTCTGTAAGATGCTCCATGACTCTTGTTCTCGTTGGGTGACCTGTGGCTGGTCCTACAGGATGCTCCAGGGCTGGGTGTTGGGTGACCTGTGGCTGGTCCAGATCTGTATGATGCTCCAGGGCTGGGGCGCTTTGACACATGTGAAGAAAAATGAACAAAACCCCGTTTTTCTATTTCTTAAAAAAAAATTGCTCTTATGCTCTGCCTTTTGATATGGCGACAATCGTTTCCCAAGTCCTGCTGTTTCTGAAGGGGAGGAAAGCTGTAAAGGTGAAGATTGAATACAGTCCTGCCCACACGTGCCTGCCTCTGTGACCAAGCCGTCTTGATTGTGTGTTCTCATTTCTGTCCCATTATAATGTGCAGTGTGTCTATAGTCTATCTCCTGAAATGACTTTTGAGAAAGAACGAGAGACAAGCAAATTCTTTTTATACTTGCTGTACTGACAAGGAAGTCATCCTGTCCATCTTTCTGTCCAGTCACCATTCAGTTTGATATTTGAGATATCATTCATATGGCACGAAATCAAAGGTCTTTACAGGATTGACCTTGGACTTGGTTGAAAGTAAAAGCACTGAGAAAACAGTTGTCTGTGCTTCATGCAGGCTTCCTCTTCTTTAAAAACAGTTAGAAAGGGAACAATTAGCTGAACAGTTCTTCTAAAGCTCAGTCTCTAGAAGTTCAAGAATCACTAACTATATTAGATTGTAGGAAGCAACATCTGAGAACATCACCATCTCCCAAATATCCATAAAGTCGCCCCTCTCCTTCCGCACGCCTACAGATTAATCAGTTAGACTGCCAGAAGCATCAAAGACCAATAAAAGGCATGCATAAGTGCCATTATTAATAATAGATTGGACAGTGTACAAGCGGTAGTAATTAAAGAGTGGTAGATTGAAGGGGAAGGTAAATTATTTTACAGCTATATAGTTACTTCACCCTTAATTCTGTTTGGGGCTTAACAAAAAGTAAAGATCAAATAATTGACACAGAACATGACAGATTAGAAATAGCTTGTACATACATTTGATTCACATGGTATCCCTATTGTTTCAATCCATAGAGCTGAAAACCAAATTTGATTTGCTCAGAGTTATAATTAATCGCGGTCAGAGTTCGATTCGAAGATGAACCCACCTAGCAACAGGAAGTGTCTCAGCAACAGGGTTAAAGTGTACCCAGTCTTACCGGTCTTTCACTTTGAAGGTGGCTTTCAATTTGTTCATTGTTAGGGATAACCAATCCTTGTGTGCATAGACAATATCTACCTCTATGTTGAGGCTACTGAGGAAAAAACGGGATCTCGGTATTTAAAGATGCTGAGCATGTTTATTCTAATGCCTTGGACAATGCTGGATTCTCCAGAAGCCAGTAGATCTCAGTGCATATGCTTACTGCCCTGGTTACCTTTGACCACTCATTTCCATTGTGATAAACCTGCCTTATGTCACTGTGTAGCACCATTTGCTTGAACCAACTCGGTCGCACTGCAGTATGGAGAGCTCCTCATGCTATTACAGATCAACTTCTGTAGTTCATGTCTTTGAAAATATTCACTTAGGTGAGATTCCCTGGTAAATCCACAGCCTTCACAGACGTTACCGTTAGCGTGAGAATGTCCCATTGCGTCAAACGGCGGCCTGGCATTACTGGTAAGCCAGTGCCTTGGGGTTTCTATCCAGGCTCTGCTGTTTGATCTGCGAGCATGGGCCAGTTACTTAACGACTCTAGATTTCCTTTTCCAAATCAGAAAAAGGAGGGATAGCTGGATACTTTTGTAAGGATGAAATGAGATCATCTCTGCCAAACCTCTTACTCCGTGTCTGACATATAATTGCTGTTGCTTTTCCCTGGAGGCTGTCTATTCTGTAAGTAAAACAATGATTACATTTGCATATTCGAATAGGGCGGGACAAGTGTTCAGAGTGGCACATGTCGAGGTCACAGGACAACTTGCCAGGCCTGGTTCTCACCTTCCATCATGTTGTGCCAGGTTAAGCAAAGGGCGTCCAGCTTGGCAGCAAGCGTCTTTACCCCCAGCCATCTCACTAAGCCTCTAGCTCTGCAATCTTTGTTTGTACCTTCACTGTATAATCAACCTTCGGTTTTTGTTTCATTTTTGTTTGTTTTAGTACTAACCACAGAGAACGTCTTATTCAGGAATATGATCAAAGACAGTACTTCCCAAATGACTCTTTGTCTGGCGTGCTTGAGTTCATGTGTTATTGTTTCTTTCGATCTCAGTTCTCAGTACATTTTCTAAGCTAGTTTCAAACTCATGAGTTTAAGGAAGCCTCCCTTTAACTTCAACCTCAGCCTCACATGCAGCTAGTAGCTGGAACTACAGGCATTGCCTGCCATGCCCAGCAATGTATATTTGAATATGTAATCATCCTTGTGCCAAACTTTCCACACACTGGGCTCTATCACAGACCACTAAACAGAGGCATGATGGGATATCAAGTCGTCTGGTGTTCTCTGGCACATTTGTTCACTTAACCTTTATAATATCTCAGTAGGAGAGAGACACCTTTGGCCCATCTTCATTCTCTAGATGAGACAGAGACAGAGAAAGGGAAATAAATAACCTGCCCCAGCATCATGAAGCTAGCTAAGGTCTGAGGAGCTGTTCAGCTCCAGAACTCTGGACCCTGGGCTCTGTGCTCTTACACTCTGGCAGTAAGCACAATGCTAATCAAACTCTTTGTTCATATATGTGCTGATTTTCCCACACACGTGTTTTTCCTTATATATGTTAAGGCTCAGTGAGAACAACTCCAATCATTTCACACAAAAAATATGTTTATCTCTAAGTATTTGAGACTTACTGTCTCAGGTTTTTAGAACTTTAAAAGGTCAAGAGTTGCTAATTTTATTCATATTCTCACCTTTGTCTCTAAGAAGGGGCACCAATCTATTAGTTGCAGATGCAGAGTTAGGAGTCATGCTTCTACTGCATGGACGGGCTTTGTGGAAGCCTTGTCTGTTTGGATGCTCACCTTCCTGGACCTGGGGGGAGTGGGGAGGACCTTGGACTTCCCATAGGGTAGGGAACCCTGACTGCTCTTTGGCCTGGAGAAGGAGGGGGAGTGGGGGAAGGGAAGGGAAGTGGGAGGAGAAGAGGAGGTGGAAATTTTTAATTTAAAAAAAAAAAAAGAATGTATACTAGAAGTCATGGCACACGTGGGCCTTGGCCCTTCAGTCGGCCTCTGTTCACTATGCCACACCACAGAGTTGGACATGCAGAACGGTCCTGGTGAGAGTCAGCACCTATTGAGAGAGTCATGCTCTGGCAAAGAAAAGAGATGGCCCAGTTTAAAACTGTTTCTGGTTATGTCCAGAAGCCCTTATGTGTGCGTGTACACCTTCATTGGTTTATTTGGTAGGTGGAGCAGAAGCTAAATTCTAGGTTCACAGTGTGCAAAACTAGGCAAACAATTAGGAGGTTCTGTGTGGAGGCATCAAAAAGGGTGCGGTAGTGAATACACCAGGGTTGTTGCTTCTGGCCCCATACTGAGCTCACTGGCTCCCCCTGGAGAGAGAGAGCGAGAGAGAGCTCCTGAGCATTATGGGCAGTTCCCATCAATTCTACTCTTTATTCTTGAAAACCGGCTCCTTCTGAGGCAAACATTCCCAGCAGAGATCAGAAGCCACTTTGGAAAGGCCTTTAGGACTTAGTGAGGGAGGCCTGCCTGGTAATCACTTCCGTCCTGCTTTCCTTTCTTAAAAGTTTCTGTGGCAGGTCCTTCTCTGTCTGTCTTAGTCCTACCTTTTCTCTCTTTCTGTCTGTCTGTCTGTCCGTCTGTCCGTCCGTCCTTCCTTCCTTCCTTCCTTCCTTCCTTCCTTCCTTCCTTCCTTCCTTCCTTCCTTCCTTCCTTCCATTCTTCTCTCTCTCTTTCTCTCTCTCTCTCTCTCTCGTGCGCTCTCGCTCTTCCAGTGCATAGAATTATGTTATACAGATCTTATGGGTTGAGGATCAGTAAGTCTGAACCCCTTTTATTATTACTGCCCTTTGCTTTAAAGGAAGGCGGTGCCACACAGGAACTAAGTGCGCTGGTCACTGCCCCTCAGGATGGGAGGCAGGGTAGGGTTTCAAAGCAACTACTGGACAAAGTCCCAGGCTGGGAACTATCATAAAGATAGACACTGGGGGTTAATAAATAGGTTTGAGCATTGACCAGGTGTTTGTGCTTTTAACCCTTTAGCTTCCTAAACGCCGCCATTGTTTAAGCTACTACTGTGCCTACTGGTGTATCACAGAGTTCTCTCCCAAGTTTTCTAGACCTGTGGCTGAAGGAACAGTGGGAGTCATTCTGACCTGGACCTAAGATTTTAGTTTTTTCATTGTGAAAATATTGTCAGGGGAAGCTTTCCTTGGGATATGATGGGGGAGTTTCATCAATTATTTGAGAATTAAGAGCAGGAACAACAAAGAAGAGAGAAACACGAAGCAATTAAGAGTAATTGTAGGTGTCGTACCTGGTGTGGACAAACATGGGTGACTGCAGATGGTAGACAGATAGTAGCTGTGTGAGCAGCTTCTACAGTTCCTTCCTTCCTTCCTTTGTTTTGGTTTGGTTTTTATTTCTTTAACCTTCCCATACTTTTCCAGTTCTCCTTCCCTTCTTCTTGTCTTTTGTCATCCCTTCTCCGTCTCCCTCTGCTCCCCTCCCCTCTGCTCTCACCATTGTTTTTGGAGAAATTTTCAAGAGCTCCACCCCAGCACACATGCCTGTTTCTACATGCAGCACCTGTTGCTGCCTCTGTGTCCCTCTGGGGACACACCTCTCCATTCTTCTTTCAGCTGTTCTTTTCTCTGTTTCTATACTGTTTGCACAAAATGCATCTTAGCAATTCCCACTGAGTAAAATTCTGTTTCTTGTGCACAGTCCTAGCTGGATGGCATGACTCTAAAACACTTTTTGTCTGTTTTATTGCTTCAATGTTCTTCATATTATATGTCTTTTGAAAGAACAAAGAATTTGGTTTTTTTTTGTTAATAGTGATATTTTATGTAGATTTCAGTCGTTACGCGTATTAAAAGGGGAAAGATACCATGGTGGTTTGAATAGGAATAGCTCCCATAGATTCATGTGTTTGAATGCTCAGTTCATTGGAAATGGCACTATTAGGAGGTATAGCCTTGCTTGAAGAAGTGTATCACTGTGGGTGTGGGTTTGAGGTCTCATATGCTCAAGTTACACCCAGTATGAAAACAGTTCACTTCCTGTTTCCTATGGATCAGGATGTAGAACTCTCAACTACCTCTCTAGCACCGTGTCTGCCTGTCTGCTGTCTTGCCTCCTGCCTTGCTGACAATATACTAAACCTCTGAAACTGTAAGGCAGCCCCAATTAAATGTATTCCTTTATAAGGGTTGCTGTGGTCATAGTGTCTCTTCACAGCAATAGAAACCCTGACCAAGACAGACACTATTGCTAATATTTCATGGCTAGAGGACTAAGCATACTATGAGCAAAAATACACACTGAATGGCAGAAATAAAAAAAAATATTGCTTGGTTTTGAAGGCAACATATTCACATTTTTAAAAAATTATGTGTTGGTTTGTATTTTATTTTTTGGCTGATAAACATAATAGCATATATTTGTTATGTTTAGTGTAAGCTTTGACATGTCTCCCTATTGTAGAATGTGGAAATGACAGATTTTAACACAATATTTGAAAACCAGAGGAAGAGAGTTATTACTTGACATCAAACCATTTATTTTATTTACTTGATGTGTTATGCTTTAAGACACATATAAGGAAATAATAATCTGTGCTCATCACAGTAATAAAGGGACTGACTTTGTTTTAGAGAGTTGTCTTAGATTTGTAGACAATTCCTGTTGCTTAATCTCAGGCACTTTACTAACTACATAGGCCATGTATAATCCATGCCAGTGAAAAGTGAGCTTTTGTATTTGTGAATATCGCAGTACAGAGAGGTTGAAAGTGCAGCACTTAGTAGGCCTTTTGTTTGCTCACTATCGAAGCCTGGCACATAATACTTCCAACTCACCTTTGTAGGAGTTTAATGTCATTAGCCAAAAATTAACTTCATAAGAGACATTATAGTCCGTCTGTCTCTGAGAACAGGCTAGAACTCGCCCAGATTCACAAACTATATACACCATCACTGCAGGGTGAGGTGTCCAGCCAACTGCAGTGGCAGAGCCATACCATAGAACACATTCTCAGCTTTGAGCCTGGCACCCCGATGTGACTCATCATGGCTGGTGAATTCTGCTAGTTTTATACAATAAAGGATGATGTTAATACAATGCTTAGAATGAAGCAAATGTAACTGAGTCTTGACTCCAGAGTTCTGATTCTGTGACCTTGGGCAAATTTGTCATCACTAATTCTCCAGCTTTCTCTTCTTTGAGATGTGGGAGGCAATAAGATACTTCTCATCTGCTGGAAGTAATAAATAATAAGTCACACGGAGCCCGGGAGAGTTCCTGACATACCAGTGATTCTACACATGTGACTGCCTTTATTATCCTTATATAACATCTGATAACATCTAGTAGGTAAAAGCTGGGTTGGAAGTTGGGGGCATTTTCAAGTCAGTGCTCCGTAAAGATAAGTCATTTGTCCATCTTCTATTTCCCTCCTGAGGTCAAATGAGAAGTCCTCTAATTACAGATGTGCATACACACATACACACACATACACACACACACACACACACACACACACACACCTCCGCTTTTGTATGTCTACATATTCAATTCAAAACGAATGATAGGCAAAATAGATAGGATTATCTATAGGATAGATTATATATC
Organism: Myodes glareolus; assembly: GCF_982192425.1. Classification (NCBI taxonomy): domain Eukaryota; kingdom Metazoa; phylum Chordata; class Mammalia; order Rodentia; family Cricetidae; genus Myodes; species Myodes glareolus. Next base: position 10,436,980 of record NC_142047.1, on the reverse strand, counting down.
CTATATTAGATATAGGATTATCTAATAGGATAGAAGCATTCCAAGTATTCATGACCATTTTCTCATACAACAGAAATTAATGGAACTTGTAGAAGGGAGGACTGGAAGCTTTGGTAGAAGGTTTCTGCAGAGAGAATGATCCTCAGAGATTCTAGAGGAAAATGTGAGGGAGGTTATTAGTTATGCAATCAGCATTTTCTCTGAAAGTAAAAGCATGTCATGGATATATTACTGATAATTATCATAATTGCAACAAATATGTTTTAAAATTTATTTCACATGTATTTATTCATTTATACCTCTGTGTTCCCTTTGATTTTATGCTGGGAATTCCAGGAGTAGTCTGCTAAGGACCAGCATCAACAAAATCACCTCTTACTAGTGTAGGGGCATTGGGCATAAAATAATAAGGTAGAAAAACCTAAGACAGCATCAGGAGGGAGTTTCAGGCATTACTCAGATCCTGAAAATCACTTGCATTTATTTTTCCACAGCTTTTACACCCAAAATAAAGTAAGGGAGAAGGTAACAAAAGGCTTCATTAGCATGATACAAACGATTAACTCACAGGGTCAACTCTGAGACTTCCCATCCTAAGCATTCTGTTGCCTAGGTAGCAAGATGCCCAAGTCACTACCTTAAGACAGCTCTTCCCCAGGTGACTTCATAGTTACAAAAGAAAGGAGCAGAAGTGCATTTGCATATCCTGACCACCTGTCACGAAAGCACCGAGCTTATCTTAACTGCAGAAGGGGCCAGGCAGCCACCTCCTGAGTTAGAAGGTGCAGTTAAGCCTGTTGGTCTCCAAAACTCGCTGACCCTCAGACAAAGTGAATGGGCCTGCATTTCTTGACCGCAGTCTATCAGTGTTGTCCACAGAGCAGAGCTGTGCATCACAACCTCCCACACTACGGGAGTGCGACATTAATTGGGGGTAGTAACACTGACATGTATCTTGATGGCTTTTTGGTTGCTGTCATAAACACCACGATCAAAGCCAACTTGAGAAAGAGAGTTTCAGTTTACAGGTTATAGTCCATCACAAAGGAAGTCAGGGTAAGAACTCAAGGCAGGAACTGAAGCAGAGACTAAGGAGGAAGGCTACTGACTGGCTTGCTTCTCGTGCCTTTTTCACGTGATTTTTTTTTTTTTTATAAGTACCCAGGACCACCTCTCCAGGAGTGGAACCACCCACAGTGAGCTGGTGCCTTCCACATCAATCACTAATCAAAAAAAAATGCCTGATAGGCTAGTCTACAGGCCAGTACGATATTGGTACTTTATCAGTTGAGGTTACCACTTCTTATATGATCTTAGATTATATTGAATCAGTAAAAAAGTAACTAGCATAGCAGGTAATTACGTAAAGAGGGCCTTCCCAACTCAATCCTTTAAACAACCAAAGTGCTTAATGTTCATTTTCTTTTTAGGATTTTATTTTTATTTTCAATATTATTTGTGTGCTTGTGTGTGAGTATGGATATATAAAAATGGGCGCTGTGCCTAGGGAGGCGTTGGCTGCTCTGGAGCTGGAATTACTGGCAGTTGTAAATGGCCTGGTGTGAGACTTGAACTTGGATCCCCTGCAAAAGCAATATGTATTCTTATCTACTGAGACATCTCTCTAGTCCCGTATTGGTTGCTTCTAAGTGTGATTCTCTAGTGTCTCCTATAGCTGAATTGTTGACTCTTCTTAACATTTATGAAATTGTCTTGAACCAACTATTTGACCTTGTTGGTTGTAAATATGTCCAACACAATGGATCAGTTAATATTTAAATTTTGGCAAGCAATGGTGGTATACATATAACCCAGTATCTAGGAGGCTAAGCAGGAGAAACATGAGACTGGGAACAGTAAGCATAAGATTTTGTCTTTAAAACTTTTTTTTTCTTTTTAATCTTGTATTTTCTTGATGCTTTGGATTTAGATTCAATGACCAAGGCCTGGAGTCGATGACTTAGTGGTGAGGAGGACTAGCTGCTCATCTTAAGGACCCATACTTAATTCCCAGCACCACGTGGTGCTTCAAAATCATTTGTAATGCCAGTCCCAGAGAAAATGTGGTACCCACTTCTGGTTGCTGTGGGCACTGTCCACAAATATTCTCAGACATATATGCAGTCAAAATACCCATACATACACACACACACACACACACACACACACGTATATTTAGTGACTGAAAAGATAGAAATCTCTCTTATTTTTGCATGCCAATTTATGAGTCAGAGTTAATGTTTGTAGCCAATCTTAAGGCACAGGGGGAATTATTTCCCTTCATATCCATTTTTGTGTCCTTTCATACGCACACATTATCCCAGAAAATAAAAACTCCTATATGGACTCATGCAGTCATGCGGCCCGGGTACACTAAAATGCTCACGTTACTCCCAGGAGAACAGTCTGTGTTTCTCTTTCTGTCAGATGAAGGAGCAGCTAGTGGCCTCTCAGAAAAGTCCTGCAACATGTTAGCTCACAGTTTATTCTTCATTATTTGAATTCAGTAATTCAAAAGAAGAAGCAGGTCTTGCTCATATCCCATGGGAGAGAAGAGACATCATAATTTTCCACTTAAAATTGAAAATGTGCTCCTTCTCTTGAATAGAGTTGTGAAAGTTGACTATCTCTGGACCTGTGTCTATCAATTCCAAGGAATTCAATGAAACCCAAAATGCCAAGAATCATTGAGAAACTTATGCATATAGTCAAGGATTAGAGACCTAACCTCTTTGACTTCCAATCAAAAGTTTTAGATATTCCATCTTCTACCTCCTCTCCAGGCTTTTCCAGTTTTCCCTAATGGAACTGCGGTGGAGTTAATCCTTCCAGGCTTCAGTGTGTTTATATTCCCGTGATTCACATTACGTTTTCAAGCTCGCTGTGTTTGCTCCTATGTGTTTTCTGAATCCTCGAAGGTGTGTAGACTCTTTGGTCATTGAAGTGCCTTCATTAAGTACTCGTTGAGTGGCAAATTCATCCTGTAGAAGTAAATAGCTGGAGAAGATCTCAGAGCTGCGTGCAAGAATGTGCTCATTGTGCCAAAGTTCTCACCTGTGCCTGGGAGGAAGGAAGCTGGTCCGTTCTGCCAGTCTCTTCTTTAATAACTGGTCGGTGATATGGACTCAACGTCAGGGAGCCAAATGGCTTGACTGGAGTATCTTCTCTTCACAGCGTCAAGACAGGATTTTGTGACCTCGAACAACTGATCAAGAAATTCAGTTTACTCCAGTTTACTGTCTTCTGAATTCTTATTTTTAACAGAAAAGCCGGGAGTTTAGTTTGCCTTTTCCCTTCACCACCCAAACCCATTCATTCTTCCCATATTTCTGTGCCCTGCTCTAGACTCTCTGATTATTGCCCCCAAGACCTCTGCTGTGAATTTGACTTTGGTTCTAGGCAGCATGAGCCCTGTCTAGCGTTGAGAATGTGGAAGGTGAGCAAAGCTGGGCTGTTGAGCCTCCCATCCCTAGCTTAGTTTCCCTCTCGCAGGATCTAGCTGCTTCCCTCTCCTGCCACTGTTCCCCTTGGGGCTGCTCTATGCATTCCTCACTCCCTCTTGCAACAAATCTTTTGTTAACCTGTCTCTGTCCTCTATGCCTTTCCCCTAGTGACAGGGTAAACTGACCAGGAGGCTCCACTCTTTACTGCTTCACTAATCCCTTCTATATCTCTTGTCCTTCCTCTCTTTTATAGACAATCCTTTCCTTTAATCTTTTATTGTTTAATCATTTTGAGTGTTAGAACAAGAGGGACTTGCTTGTAGCCTGCAAAAATATAGCTTTAACATATCTTCTTGTTTATGGTGACGCCTATAAGCTTCTATTATCTTGCTTATTTTTGCCATTGTGAGTTTTGATAAATCCTCTATAAGATGTATTATTATTCTAGGATGCTTTAAAAGTCTGTTGAATTGATTTGAACACACACTAGATTCTTTTATGTTCACTGTATCAAGCAGTGTGGTAAGCTGCACATAGGTTATGGAGTGGCAGTTTCCGCACAAAACTAACAGTCAAATATATGATTAAGTTTCACCTTCTCTCTTACTTCTCAATTATATGACCTACTGTAGCTGTCCTTGTTCTGAAACTTAATCATAGGAGTTTTAAACCAGAGATAGTTGCTTCTAGTAGTATTTATTTTAATATTTATGGCAATTTTAAAGCTGTTTTTCTGGTGGTGGGAAAACACTTTCAAAAATTATTGCCAGATTGAGGTCATTGTAGGCTCAATTCATCTGATCAAGATGATCTCTGGGTCATTTGAAGTTACCATGAGTGAGGAAAAATAATTGATTTTTTTTTGGCATACATTAGACCACTGAAAATTATATTTTTTTTAAAAAAAATCATGATATATGATTGAGAACAGTATTTTGTGGTTTTATGCCTTGCTGGATCTTGGCTGCTTTTGCAGGAGCATGCGTTCTACTCAGCGGCTCTGGGAATGAATGATGTTGTGAATACACGTCGCATTTAATTGATGTAGCTCATGCTTGAAATAAATGTTCTTGTGGTGTCAAGTGTGACCCTCTCTAGATTATTCAACACTGCCCACATCCAAGTGTGGAAGCAGGCACCTGAAAACGGCAGGGGCTCCCGCAAGAAATGCTGCAGACTGTTTTCTTTGTGTTTCTTACACCTAGCGCTGATGGGCTGTTTTCACGGCGGTAAATCATCTCTGCGGAGAACATAAATAGTAGTCTTTCTTCTCTGCTAATACCCGCTCTTCCTCCCCCGTGGTCTCCGTTGATTTTTGCATCCATGTCTATCTAGCAGAGTGAGAGGGCTAGGCTCAGTGGGAAACACACATGAAATGGCTCTAGTTTTCGCCAGTCCTCGCTCCCCTGTTGTGTTATGTCAAATTCGTCTTCCCAGCTGGGTAACAGATCCCTTAGCAACATACTAGGCAGATTAGACAACTTTCAAGTCATTTCTCACAACTCGCGTTCTGCCTAGTTGAAAACTCCAGTATCGTTTCTTATGTAGAAATTTCACCATTACAAGCTTTTTGATTTCTGAGGACACCTTGGTTTAGCTTTCTCATTGTTTCTTCCTCTGCAGGGGAAAATTTGGTTGCTGACTTCTGGACTCTTTCTTCTCCTTCTTTTTCTTGTATGGAAAGGTTGGAAGTAAGCAAAAAGGACAGACAAGACCAGGAATCATTACATTACTGGGAGTGTTGCATTTGTGGGATTATTGTTGCTTTCTAGGTAACTGCTTGCAAGTGACACAGCTGTCTGTCCTCGGGACATATAAGGGCTGAATATATGGCTCAGAGTGTAGGAGCTTCCTTTCTGTAATCATCTGAACCAGATCTCATGACCTCACTTGTAGGTTCTTGCTGTAGGACTGCCAGAGTCCACGGCTGTGAGTTCAAGTGGCACAGGTCCCATCCAGCCTTCTTCCTAGACGCCCACTTCCCATCTGATTTGTGTCGCGAGAGCAAGATGCTGTGCTGAAAGCATCGCTGTGTTTTGTCACCTGATTTCTTTTCAGCTTGCTTTGCAGTTTTCTCATCCTAGATACAATCCAGGCTGATCAGGAGAGCACTGCGTGAGAGGTAACAAGTAAGAGTTATCGTTTCCATCAGCCAGCGCTTCCGCAAACTGTCTAAGCACCCAAGCGCTGGCACTTCCGGTGTCCAGGGCCAAGGATGTGCCATCAAGTGCTCAAGCAACTTACACAGCCACCCAGGGCCCTCAAGCCCTATGTTACCTACGTGCGGCGCGGTCACGTGATCTACATAAGCAACTACATAAGCCCCTATATGCATGTGCTAGGCAACCTTTAAAAGATGGACACGCCCACTTCAGGATCTCTTCCTGTACTCTCTTCCTCAGTGCTGCGCATGTGTCCTTCTCTCTCTCAATAAACTCTTAAATTAGGTGTCCTTGTGTGCCTTGTGATCATTCTCGCTAGCACCTGGTTATTTCAGTGTCTCCAACACCATTAGCTGTTGCCGCCCATCAGGACAATAGCTTGGGGCAAGAATGTAGTGCTTTGGTGATTTTCTCTGTGTCTTTTACAGTTAAGTAAGGGGAACTTTTAAAACTACTGTGAGTTTTCTTTTACTTTATTTTTTTAAAATTTTTTTTTATATATATACTAAGTCCAGTTCCCTCTCCTTCCTGGCCTTCTACTCCCAGAGAAGTCGAGACCTCCCACGGGGAAATCAACAAAGTCTGTCTCTAGATTGAGCAAGGTATCCCTCCTTAGGGAATGAGCTCCAAAGAGCAATTTCTTGCATTAGGGATAAATACTGGTTCCACTGCTCGTGGCCCCACAAACTGCCCAAGCCATACAACTGTCACCCACATTCAGAGGGCCTAATTCAGTCCTATGCAGGTTCCCTAGCATTCTGTTTGGAGTCAGTGAACTCCTACTAGCTCGGGTCAGCTGTTTCTGTGGGTTTCCCCATCATGGTTTTGGTCCCTTTGCTTGTAATTTCGTTCCTCCCTCTCTATAGCTGTACTCCGGGAATTTGACCCAGGGCTTAGCTGTGGATCTCTGCATCTGCTTCCATCAGTGGTTGGATGAAGGTTCTATGATGACAAGGTAGTCATCAATTTGATTACAGGGGAAGGGCAGTTTGAGTACCCTCTCCACTGCTGGCATCATCCTTGTGGATTTCTGGGAATTTCCCTAGTGCCTTGTTTCTTGCTAACTCCACAGTGGTTCCCTCCTTCAAGGTATCTCTTCTTTGCTCTCCCTCTTTGTCCTTTTCCCAGCACGACCTTCTTGGTCCCTCATGTTCTTGCTGCACCCCTTCTCCCCTCCACATTCCCCTACCACCGTTCTTTGTCCCCCACACTGCCACTTTACTAAGGAGATCTTGTCCCCTTCCTGGGGAGTCCATTAATGTCTCTCTTAGGGCTCTCCTTGTTTCCCATCTTCTCTGGGGTTGTGGACTGTAGGCTGGTTATCCTTTGCTTTATATCTACTATATATTTATTAGTGAGTGCATATCATGTTTCTCTTTCTGTGTCTGGGTTACCTCACGGTGATTTTTTTCTCTAGATCCATCCATTTGCCTACAAATTCCAAGATGTCATTGTTTTTTATTGTTGAATCATACTCCATTGTGTAAATATACATTTTCTTTATCCATTCTTCAGTTGAGGGGCATCTATGTTGTTTCCAGCTTCTGGCTATTAAGAATAATGTTATCATGAGCTTAATTGAGCAAATGTCCTTGTGTTATGATTGAGCATCCTTTGGGTATATGGCCCAGAGTGGTGAGCTGGGTCATGAGGTGGATTGGTTCCCAATTTTCTGAGAAACCATTATACTGATTCCAAAGCAGCTCTGCCAGTTTGCACTCCCACCAGCAATGGAGGAGTGTGCTCCTCTTACTCCATATCCTCTCCAACATAAGCTATTCTCGGTGTTTCTGATCTTGGTCATTCTGACTGGTGTAAGATGGTACCTCAGAGTCATTTTGATTTGTGTTTCCCTGGTAACTAAGGATGGGTCCACTACAGACGCTGAGGAGGCTTGTCGTATAAGTAACCTAGTTGTTTGCAGTTCTGCTTAGAATGTGAGGCACTGCTGTTCTCACTGCTCTTCGAGTTAATGATCAATTTGGTCAAATTTAAAGTTCATCTCCCTGTTATTCCACAGTCTGAGGGACAGAAGTATCACAGAAAAATCTTAAAAGTCTGGTCATAGAGTGATAGGCATAGCCTCTTTCCCTGAACCACCTCCACCCTCACCGAGCCATCCAACGACTTCAATTCTGTCTGATGCTACCTGAATACAGCAGTTCTCAGCTTCACCCTTGCCAGCCTCAGGCGAGCCATCACAGGGAAGGCTGATGAACCCGCCTGCTCTTACTTGTGCTGCTGTGGGTGTAGAAGACTCACAACATCTTTGAAATTTCTTCTCTCTTTTCTTTGGGGACACAAACACTCCCTCGTTTCTTTCAAGCAAGCAATACCATACCATGCTTTGTTTGTTTTCATATCTAAAAATGTGCAATAAATTATTACTCAACCCTCATAGGCATTGGGAGAGTCCAATAACTCAAGGAGTGAGATAGATCTGTGAGTTTCGAAGACACTGTGAAATGCAAATGAATATGTATCATAGTCTATTAGCTTTACATTATCACAGCAAAACACTTGAAGCTATTAAATCCTATGAAGCTTTAGCTCACAGTTTTGTAGGTTCAGTACTGGTGTACTTATGGTTTGGGGCTTCTGATAGAAACACTGAATGGCAGTGTCAGTCAGGTATGGGAGAGGGTACATTTGGAACAAGCTTCATAAAATGAGCCACGAAGTGAATACTTTCCCAAATGTCTTTCTAGAGCACACCTGCATTGTTTTAAGTATATCCTGTAAGACTACAGCTCATTAGATTCTAGAGTCTCCTAATATCATCACTCTGGGGACCAAGTTTTTAATGCATGAACCTTTGGAGGCATTCAGCATTCAAACTTTTGCATGCATGGAATAATAGAACTCTGCCTAACATATGTACTATGTATTTCCCTTTACATATATACATGCACACTCTAGTTACTGCATGAATTGGTTGGTCCATCTGATGGGACAACACTTTGTATTTCCTAAATTGATAAAAGCATACGATATAGTCAATTCAGTGGATCTCCTTGAAAAGCTGAAAAAAAGTGTACACACACTTGTGCATTTGTGTTTGTGTTAATAGATTGTAAGAGGTAACTAAAATTTGCTTTAAGCATCAGAATTTTCAGAACCTTGCCTCTGGTGATGGCATCAAAGCTACAGTGAGGTTAAAGGAATCTAAAATAGGGAAGACCTAGAAAAGCACAGGCTTTCAGAGATAAATTCCTTTAGCTTTCTGTAGTCTATCAGTCACATGTTCTTCCTTTCTTTCAGTTTTCAGCTTTTTGTCTATACCTTTACAATAAGTAACTTCCCTTTATCTTTCTAGATTATAAGAGTTATGTATATACAATTTTATAATAATTTTAATTCAGACCCTTCATAAATGTTGATAGAATTTGCACAAACACCACATCCTATCCCTCCCCTCTCTTCCATCTCCATAGTGAACTTTTATGACTTGCCCACATTAAAGCATAATTACTCTTTGTAAAACATTTTTTGTTTGTTTGTTTTGCTTTTTCGAGGCAAGGTTTCTCTGTAGCTTTGGTGCCTGTCTTGGAACTAGCTCTTGTAGACCAGGCTGGCCTCAAACTCACAGAGATCTGCCTGCTTCTGCCTCCAGAGTGCACCACCACTGCCCGGCCTTTGTAAAACTTTTAATTTACATGTAGCATGTAGTGTGGTGGTGGTGGTGGTGGTATGACCTATGTTTATGTACCTGTGCTCGCCACAACATGTATGTATAGATCATAGGACAACTTCTAGGTGTTGGTTTTCTTTGTACCAATGTCAGCCAGTGACATTACCCACTGAGCTATCTTACCATCCCAAAGCACAATTATTAGTATTCCTTGGATTCAACCGGATTGTCTTGAGGTTGGAGCTAAAGGAAGTGAACACACAGGGGTGTAAGCTCTTCTGTGTTCCCCATGCACAACCCGAGCTTCTGGAAGCACCTCCTGGGTGACCTCTCTGAGCTGTTGTTCATCCCCGCTGTTCAATCGTCTTTTCTACTTTGTTCAAATAGAACTGAATGTTGTAGCTTAGACATCAATTCATTTCCCATCAACAACATTTCCCAATACCCAACAATAAGGATTTCTTTCTCCTTTGAACCCTATGGCATTTGTGTCTTGCTTGTGACACCCATAATGATTGTGTGTGCCCATAAATTTCCCTTTGCATTGGTCTGTGTCATTTTTAAGAGCACGAGTCATGTCATATTTACTGTTAATTACTTTTGCATCATCAACATTAATGCCTTAAACAAGATAAATGTGTCACAAATGCTCATTTATGTAATGGACTTATTGCATAATTTACAATGTTTAGTTCTTATAGAATAGATTTTGTTCTTTCTTTTTTTAAAAAAAGTTATCTATCTATCTATCTATCTATCTATCTATCTATCTATCTATCTATCTATCTATCTATCTATCATGCATACAGTGTTCTGCCTGCACACTAAAAGAGGGCACCAGATCGCACTGTAGGTTGCTGTGAGCCACCTTGTAGTTGCTGGGGCTTGAACCCAGGACCCCTGGAAGAGCAGGACCCCTGGAAGTGCTCTTGACCTCTGAGCCATCTCTCCAGCCCCAATTTTGTTCTTTCTTATCTGCCACACGTATTTGTTTAGTACAGATACTGTGAGAAGTAGCAATGAACAACTATAACTAAGGCAGAAATGGTGTTTACAGAGCTTGCAGAAGAACCAGGAAACATGAGCAAAATGACAAAAATGTAGTAAATTGTGATCAGTGTTACAAGGAACAGATTCTATGACACAGCGTTACAGTAGGGAATATAATTTTATAGGATGGACAGCGAATTTCTCTTTGACAACTAACTGGAAACTTAAAGCATTCCCTCAATTAGAGACAACCTTTTATATGTTGTAGATGCTACGATCAGGCAGTGAACCTTGTCTATACAGAAAGCTGGGAAATAGCCAGTCCTGACAAATCTGGGATTATGCCATTAGGAGACATATGCCAAGCTGATATAGGGTAAGCAAATAACGGTGTCTGCCCCACTTACCAAAGCTGCTTCATATCCCGCTAGAGAGTGTGTTAAGGTTATAGTTTGCCCCAGTCCACTTAGGATCTTAATGATGTTTTAAGGTGTTTCAGACTCTGAAAGTCATTGAGTGTCTTTAGATATGGAAAAGATATAACCCTACTTGTGTGTTCTTAAATTAATATGTGTGTGTGTATGTAAGTGTTTTGCCTTCATGTATGTGTGTGTACCATGATATGCCTAGTACACATGAAGGCCAAAAGAGGGCATTAGGAACGCTCTAAGTTGAAGGTGGTAGTGAGCTGCCATGTGGGTGCTGGGAGCTAAACCCACATCCTTTGCCAAAGCAGCAAGTACTTTTAACTGCTGAGCCATTTTTCTGATTCCTGGGTCCCCCCCTCTTAATTTTTCAATGACGTGTTGTTTGCTCTGTGGGATGGGGACTGGATGGCAATGTGGCCACATCAGTGTGTTGGCAGAGTAATGAAGCAGAGTGCTGAGATTTTAAATACACTTAAAGACGGCAGACTTAGCAGATCCTTAGAGAACAGTTGGCGTAATGAGGCAGCATTCAGATGACGCCTGAAGAGCAAAACGAGCTCGTGCATGCTATGTATAGAACATAACAGGCAGGTACCATATTTATAGACTATAAATGTTTGCCTGCAGTGAACAGTCCCGTAAAAAGATGCTGATACAGATTCTTAATCATTCTGCAAGATTTCCTTCAAATGTTATCTAAAATTATATTCTTTCTTTCTGCAGTGTGTAGGTCTCTGACCCGAATACCATGGGATTTAGAGAATTAGCATAGACATTATCCTACCCACAGAATGACCTAAATTCTTCACCGGCTAGGGAAGGATTTTAGCGTTAATTATTTCTAGTGTATTATAACTACACTTGAATTTCGAATATAAAGTATTCTTGAGGAACATGAATCTGAAATGAACTTTCAGGGTAGATTGCCATGAATTTTCATGGTTTTAAATACATTTGATGATTTTGAAACATCTTGACCATAATATCTTTCTATCTGGTAAAAAGACAAAGTGGTTTCAGATGACCGGCTGTCTCTTAAAGACAAAATAAGGCACTAAATAATATTGACAATCTTAAATGAGCAAGTTTTATACTTGGACCCTTCTTTGATACCTGCTGGGTTGCCTCTTCATTCATCCTTCTACATAGTAGACTCTGAAGTGTTTCTATTTTCATAATGAGAATCCATGTATGCATTATTATTATTATTATATGAATATCCTCATAGAGTCAGAATTTGCATAGATGATGCCAGGATTATGAACTCATGGTCTATAATAGGGTCCACATTATAGTTAAAATTACCCTTAATAATGCTTTGTTTGCGTTTTTTAAAAGCTTCTCCTCTCTATGACATTTAATGCAAAGGACAACACATCTCAAGGTTCCAATGTATTTTTAGATGTCATGTGCTTTCCACAACCAGTATATATATAATGGCAGCTATCACTTTGCCATTTTTCTAAATGGGCACAAAAACCAAACCCAGAGAAAAAAGGGATTAAAGTTCAGTGTGACTGAATAGATTTTGACATGAAAAAGAATTTCTTGCTAGATAGGTTATATTAACTCAACAACTTACAATACTTCAAGATCCCAAAAACCTTGAAAAACATAAATTAAAAAAAATAAAGTTTTAACCAAGGATAATCATAATTCATGGATTACATTTAAATTCGTATGTCTCAATGTAATTTGTTGATAGTGACAGAAATGGGCATAAAAGCCACCTGATGTTGTTTTGAGCTATATAGAGCCTGCCCATTGTTTGAGGTTAACAGTAGTACATACGAACCTTTGCCAAGTGCTTAGCTTGTGATCACATATCCTTGTTTTTCTTGTCACGTCCATGACAACAATGTGAGGACAGGTACTATGATTACAGTTCCTGATCTTACAAGGGAGAAGCCTGAATATGATACCATTTGGTGAGTAACTCACGTTTGCTCGGTTACTTTTATGAGGCAAGGATTCCCCTGTAGCTCTGCCCCAGAGTCTATTTTCCACCAGTGTTCTTTGTCGCTTCTTGAAGAAATGTCACGGGTAATTTTGAGGCTATAATATCAGTGATTATTTCTAAGTACAGTAGATGATATGTACATGGGCTGAAAGGCATGCCAACCCCAGCCACTGGCCATCGTAAGAAGTCCCTCCATAGGCCAGAATCATTTTGCAATGGCTTCTAAACTGATTTTCCCAATTCCAGCCAGACTAACCATTGCAACAAGAAGGTCAGAATGGCCATTTAGACAGGGGTGTTATCTGGAAAGACGAGATTACTTCCTAAATTGATTCTTCCAGCAAATAAAGGCTTTCAAGTGACTCTAAAGCATGCTTCTGAGCTCTCTTCATTGAGACACAGCGACTTTTCTCCTGGGTCCCTGTCTGAAGCACTGTTCGAGTGTACTGACCCCAGCCTGGCTGCTTAGGAATCTGGGCACTGGAGAGTCACATCTGTACAAAGGTCTCCATCCAGTTCTCTTATTTTGGAGTGTTGGGAATCCCAGTGCCCAGCATGACTTTCAACCCTTACTGTGTTAGAGTCACCAGGGACGTTCTCAGAAGCAATAGGATCTTGATCTTCCCTCTGGATATTTTTTATCTGGTATAACATGAGTATAGCAGATATTTTCCTAAGCTTATCAGTAAATCCCAGTGTGCAGCTCAACTCGAGAATTCTTGCTTTAGAAAGAGTGGCTCAGCGAATGGTCACACCACTGCATGGTTACACAAGTGCATGGTCATACAAGTGCATGGTTACACTGCACAACTGTGTTGGGAGCTGGAGAAATTTCAGTCTATTGAGATATAATTTATTGTAGCTGTTGGTGTGGTTGGGTGTGTTTTTATCCACAGCAGGGGGCAAGTCCTCTTCTACAATCTGTGAGTGGTCTTCTCTTTGCCTCAATATACCTTGTATTTCATCTTTTCTGGGATGTCATTTCAAAATGGCATTCATGGATTTATTACAGGACTTTCAGATTTAAAAAATCCAGATAGTAATAATCTTATAATTATATTGATTTCAGTCTCCCAGAATTTTGTTGTAAAATCTTTTGTGTTGATATAAAACTAGGAGATATACATGTGCATTGTGGTGGGATGAATCTTTATTGGTGTGCTTCTGGCTGTGTGGGGCCTTTGCATGTTTCCGTTGCTAATTCCCTGTTATATGCTTACCTAGAAAGGCTTTTGCCTCCCATTTTGTAGGATGTCTCTTGGTTCTGTTATTTCCTTTGCTCTAGAACCTTTATTTTTCCAATTCCGTGCAATCCTCTTTGTCCTTTTTAGAAAGTCCCTACTTTTTCTTTATCTTGGAGTGTTTCTCTGTGTTCTCTCCTAGCAGTTTTGAAATTTTACAGTAACCTTTCCTTTCTTCCACTGAGGATCCAAGCTCTTTTCTCCTCCTCCTTGTTCTAGTTCTTCTTGTTCTTCTGCTGCTGCTGCTCCTCCTCCTTTCCTTCCTCCTCCTCTTCCTTCTCCTCCTTTTTAACTAGGCTTGTCAGTCTGGCCTGCTTAACTGGGCTTCCTTTCCTTAGGCACAGCCATAGGATGGAAGTGTTTCAGATGTCTTTGTTTAAACATTAAATAGCCCCTTGTCCTGTAATTTCTGCGTTTCCGGCCTGGATAAGTCCCACTGTCGAGTTGCTTCCATTTTTGGTAGGGCACTAGGTGTGGCTGGGGAGAATTTTAACACCTCAGCTATTCCTTTGTCACTGTCCCCTGCATTTTGCCACATAACTGGTGCCCGCCCTAACTCACAAGTCTTAAGTCCCCAGGCTTGTTGGATGATCCCTAATAGAGCCTTTTGCTGTTGTCTACGGGCTGAAGAGTAGACAGTGGAGGACTTTGAGGCTACCCAGGTTTTTTTCACACTTTCTCTTCTATCAAATATTTTATAGATTTTCTATTTTTTCCCTTTCACTCAACCCTTCTCTGAGCACAGGGAACCAGCCACGCTTCTCCTGGAGGTGAGGCCTGAGATGGTGTGATCTGTCTACGGGGGCTCTGGATGCTTTCCTCACCCCATTGGCCTTTTTTGAACTCAAGGAATTTACTGGATCGGATAACTACCGCCTCCTTCCTGAGCACTCATCTCCCCTGCATGCAGCCATATTCCCTGTGGCCCGAACGAGCAGCCTAAGAATGCTTTGTTTGTTTTCTTCCATTGCTCAGTAACCTACAGCTCTTCTCTAGCACTTTCCCAAACCGTGTCGATTCTTTTCCCACTCTTTCTCTCCCACGACCTCCACTCCCTGCCTTCCTCTCTTCTTCTCTGACTCTCTTTTGGATTTGTCTCCTAAGACAGGTTCTCTTAGCCCAGGGGACCTCAAACTGCGTCTTCACCCTCTTAATTTTAGGGATTACTTGCATGCATCACTTCACACAGTTCCAAATTCTTTCTCCCCGGGCTGGTATCCATAGGCATCGTCTTAGTCTCCTTTTAGATCAATGTTCACATGCAACTTGGTATTTTTAAAATTTCTTTGTTCTCCTTTTCCCCCAACCCCTTTTGAAAATGCAGAGTGCTGTTTTCTCCTCTTAATATTTGAAATATTTGGTCCATATTACATGTGTCCTGCAAATATTACTATTCTGTACGTATGAAAGAATTCTTTTATGTGCATGAATGTTTTATCTACATGTGTGTCCTCGCAACACATGTGTACCCTATTCCATAGAGGTCAGAAGTGGGTCTCAGATCCTCTGGAGCTGGAGTTGCAGGTAATCCACCAGGCAAGGGCTGGGGATCAAGCTCTGGCAGATACTCTGGGAGAGCAGCCGGTGCTCTGTACTGTGGAGCCACCTCCCCAGGCCTTCGTGCATTGTTTATGCTCCTTTAGAAAACTACCTTTCTCCTTTGAATACTGCATCATCTGCCTCCTGCCCAAGGATTGGTCATTTTGTACAAAAGAAGGAAGACTTTCCAATATTTTGAAATGTGATGACATCCATTATAAAATATATCCTTTCACGTTCATGGCTACACTAGGACACATAGGCTCATAGGTCAGGCCACAGCTTGGCCACAGCTGCTAGCTATTAGCTATTTGAATTGTCCTATTTTTCCCCTTACAAATCTGAAATTTTCTGGAAGGATAGTTATATAGGTCATATTTTGCAGCCCTATCAGTATCTAGCAGTGTGGTATTCACAAAAATAGATGCTTCATATTGAGCCCTGGTGCCCTTTGTCTTGAGGTTAAGAAAGGACTCAGCATGGAGAGGTGCGATCAAGGCTAGCCTTATGTCCAGAAGAATTTCTCCCCTTGAAATGAGTCGGCCTTTCTGGGGATCAAAGCTTTGACATCATTAGCTTCATGCTCTGGTACGCCGAGTTGCTTTGTGAGGGTTCTGTGATTCAACAGAGCCTGCTTTGAATGTGTTAGCCTTGTCTGAAACTGGTGCGTTCCGAATCTCTGTGCTGTTACTTAACAAGGATCTCTAGAAAAGTCTAGGCTTCCCTTAGTTGAGAAGGTCATGGTTTTTCAGAGCAGACAAGAATATGCACCTAGTCGATAAGCTGACAAGACACAGCTCAGGCTCTGTGAAGCAGTGTCACTCCTCCTTCTGGCCCCATCCTTCTGGAGTGAGGATCTGCTGAGCCCCAGTCATGAGGTAGGTAAGCATAGCATCGGCTTGGCTCCTGTTTATTAGAATTCAAGATAATCATTCTGAGCAATAAGCCAACATCCTCTGGTTTCTCATCTTCCATAAGTACATATGCTGTTGAAAGAAGGGTCTATGTCTCTGTTCTCATCCAACCTCCTGGGTCCTCTCTTTTGTGTTGATCCGTGTGGTCAGATGTGCTGGAAGATCCCTTGAAGTTTCGTTTATTAAGGGACGCAGTCTAATCTCCCACCACTGAAATCTGTCCGTCCCTCTCACGTGCTGTGACGGGAGGACTGCAACATAAGTGGCACACGATGACCTCTGACCCTCTGACTGGAGAGGCACTCGAGGTTCTACTTTGCCCTCTGGGGAGACTTCAGCATCATAGAAAAGCTCGATGGAAGTCGGAAAAAGGAGTGAGTCCCAGGTGTCGCAGCCAAGCAGCTGTCTTGGCTGAGGACCCAGGCATGTGAATGAGTCCTCTTAGGGCATCTGATTCAGCCTAACCAGTAGCCCACCCTGCCCAGTGAGTGAGCTAGGCACAGCTGCTTAGTCGGTTTACAGCATGAGGGATGGGACCATCATTCAGCCGATAGCTAGCGAGAACCAATGAGGTGACTCCATAGGTAAAGTCCCAGTCTTCCATCCTGATAGCCGGAGTTCTATCCCCAGGACCCACGTGGTGTAAGAAGAGAACCCGTTTCTCTGTGTTCTCTTCTGGTCTTCACACCACACCCCATGGTGTGCATGTGCCCACACACATGCACACAAACAAATAAATGAATGTTTAAAAAGACTTCATAAACAGACGACTGGCTGGTAAATCACATTTCAAATATATTTTAACCAGAAGCCCTAAACTCTAGTGTGGTCAGAAGTGGATTTTTCATGTGTCATATGGAAAGTAACATAATAACACCTGAAATACACCTAAAATAAAGTTTATTTTAGTGAAGGATTGGAACTCTATTGTTTCAGTTTCCTAATTTCAATGAGTTAAATTCAATTTAAGATGTTTATTATTGTTGTTCTATCTTCTGCAATTTCAACTTGCTCTTGTTCAGATGATTTCTTTAAGAGAGTTGGAATTAATGATCGTAATTCTCTTTTCTGTCCTTTACCTGAATTAATCTGGCCCGTTTGTTTCTTGAGTACCTAAATATATAAAAAGAGAGAAAGTGGAAGACTAGAGAAATGGGTCGTCAGTAAATAGCAAGCCTTGTAAACATAGGGGCCTGAATTTGATGCCCAGAATAAGTATAAAATGTCGGTGTGCTTGCAATCCCAATAGTGAGAAGTTGGAGGCAGGGGGACCCTAGGGTTTCCTGGCTAGCCAACTGGCCTTGTCAAGCTCCAGGGAACTGAGAAACCCCGTGAGACATCTCCCGAGGAATGAAATTCAATGCTGTCCTCTGGCTTCTACATATCTATATGTATAGGCATATCCACACATACATGCATGCTCAAATGCATACATGCACACACATACACATACAGAGGTAGAACTTGTATTAAGTGAGAACTTCCCTTGTGCAGGGGAAGGAAAAAGAAACCCATAGGCTTTTGCTGTGAAAGTCCTGTTTCTTTTCCACAGGGGTAAACTGTGCCATCCAAACATGTATCTAAATTGCTATAGTTAAAAAAGATATTCATCTGGCTCAGTCAGGAAACTGATTTATGTGGGGTGTCTGTGCACCCTCTAAATTTGTAGGTGTGAGGATCAGTGTGCACATTTGTCAAGCTCCACTCCCATGGCTCTGGGAAGGCGGGTGGCATGTGGTGCCCAATAAGCTAGATTCCATTTAAGTAGAGGTGACTTTGCTGGTGAGAGTTCTATTTAGCTGGTTTGGGGCTGGTCTGTGTCTGATTTCTGCTTCTGAAAAATCAGGCGAATCTTTCCTGAGTTCTTAATATATGGTTTAGTTTGTGTTCTGTGACCTTAGGAATAATATAACAATTAAATCACACACTGGAGAAATGACTTAGACCACCAAGAGTTATCTAACGCAATTTCATCTGGAAAGAAATTCCACTGAGAATAAATTATGGAAAATAAGGATACACAGAATTACGTAGTTAGGGGTGCATGCGAAACCATCTAGGAAGGAAAGTGGGATTCAGAGAGCAAGGGGATACACCTAAAGTCACAAAACGTTGACTTTCCATGAATCTAATGAAACATTTCTATAGTGCTATCACATCATATTAAAATTCAGAGAAAAGAACTAGTGTGCTTCAGTATCATGGCCAGTTCACTGAAAACGCCAAAGTATCTACCTGTGGGGGGGTCTGGGGGAGAGAAAAGGGAGAGGGTGGAGAAAGTGAGAAAGGGGAAAGGGGGAGAGAGAGGGAGAGAGAGAGAGAAAGAGAGAGAGAGAGAGAAAGAGAGGCTGGTGAGGTCAGCATGCCACATGGAAGGAGTGGAGACCGTGAGTCGTAGCTGCTGTGTATGCTGACCTCTTAATACTTCTAAAAGCCCCAGGCCTGCAAACATGGTTCCTACAGTATCCTGACATGTGATCAGTCAGGTTGACCCCCCAGAGGAAGGTGGAGTTTCTCTTTTTTTCCTGTCATTCAGGAACAGTGAGGAAAAGATCATGACACTTCCCCTAGAGGCTAACGAGCACACACACACACACACACACACACACGGTTGCAGATTAAAGACACTGTAATATAGCAGTCTTGATGCTTCCAGTTTTGACAATTCCCTGCTAAATATGCTAGTGTGATCTCTATCTAATGCCCTCACAAAACTGAAGGGTAAGGAAAATTTAGTTTCACCTCTTTCATAAAATATTAAAGACATAGATGTTGCTTCCATTATGCTTAACATAATTGTATTTAGTAACTTGTGTGTGTGTGTATGTGTGTGTGCACAAGCGCATGTGAGCTTGCAGAGGCAAGAGGTGTACATGCAAGCTTATGGAGGCTGGAGGTCAATGTCTAGAGCCTTTCTTCCTTTTTTGAGAGTCTCCCACTGGATCTGAACTCAGCGATTCTGGCCTCTTCAATGGGCTGCAGGGCTCTGCCTGTCTCAGCCCTCTTCCCTCGGGTTCTGTTATGGATCACCACACGGGTGAGGGGATCCGAACTCAAGTCCCTGTGCTTCTGTAGCAGATACTTCAACAGAATCATCTCCCCTGAATCTACTCTCAACTTTTCCGTTGCGCTCCTAGGCAGTACCATGAGCGTTAGTGATTCAAAGCAGAGGAGCTCTCTCAAGAGGAGCGATAGATAAAGCTTAATTATCTGAGTGGTGTTCTGGGGAGACATCGTCCTGTGGATTCCTAACTCAACAGGCTGTTTGTCAGCAAAAGCATCCACACGTAACTGAGCCCATGGCTGTTGTGATAAGCAGCCTCTTGCAGGAGGTCGCATTCACCAATACACAGTGGCATGTTGGAAACTGTCATTTGCTGTGAGTGTCTCAGTGATAAATTCTGATAACATTGGGGTTCAAATCAGAAGCCTGCACTTTCGGAGACATCTCATCAGCAACTAATGAGTTGGGCGGGGGGGAATGCTTGTTTTGTTTTGTTCTACAAAAATCTGTTTAGGTAAAAGCAATCCAAGCGGGCAGGGTTGGGAGACTGTCTGGGCCGTGGATGGGCTAGGCCATTACGCCGTCCACCCAGTAGGCATTGAGTCTGAATCCACACGGGCGCCAGATGTGGACGGAGCTTAAAAGAAATCCCACACTAGCTCAGAAGTGAGAAATAGATGGTTATTTATTCAGGGGTAAACTCATAAGCCAGAATCCTCTGTTTGAATGGAGAACAGAAACCGAATCTAGCAGCCAGAAAGAGCGGCTGGAAAAGAGGCCAGGCGGGAGCTCTATATCAGCATATACAGTAGAAGAGGCCACGCCCCAGTGGGTGGGAAACCATTGGCTGTAAGGCTTCCTACAGAATCTTCCTTTGCCTTGTTTGTTGTATACCATTACTCACCAAGAGCAGATTTAAGTCTCATCTCATTTAAGTGGGAAACAGATGGTTCTAGTCATTAGGGTAGGCAAGGAGGCTCAGCACACAAAGGAACTTGCCACCAAGACAGACAGCTTGAGTTCAATTCCTAGGACCTACACGGTTGAGGAAGAGAACCGACTCCCGTAATTTGTCCTCTGACCTTCACATATGGACCATGGCATAAGCATCCCCACATACATACATACATACATACATACATACACACACATACCATGGCACAAGCATCCCCACATACATACATACACACACACATACAAATATACATATACATGAAAAAATGTTAAAGAAAGAGACTTCTTTAGTTCTTAGTGAATCATAGACACATGGTGGGGAAAAATGATAGAATAGAGTACAAATGTAAATATATGCACATAGAAGATTTTAAAATAAAAATTTGTATTCATAGCATACAGAACATGTCTTAGCATATTCATACAGTACCAGCCATACAAATACATTGCAGCTTTGGGTTTTCTTTCCTGTTTCAGTTCTGATATTGTGGGAAGAAGAGTGAGTGTTGGTGCCTCTGCCCTCCCTTTCCTTTGTTCTCTTCAGGCCACCAGTTGTGTGCGCCGCTGGGGAAGCACTTGTGACACTTTCCTAAACCTGATTAGGCTTTGGCTGGAGTCTCCCATTGTGCCGCGCAGGAATTCCTGTGATTGGTAGGCACACAAAGTGTCCTTCAGAAGCACAGCCACTGAACAGACAAGAAGAAAGGGAAACACATTTCTTGGCCTACCAGAGTACGGAAACTCCAGTCTGAGGACCCATCAGGAAATAGACACTACTTAGAATTTTACCAGTCACTTCCAGGATCTGTGTGCGTGTTTAAGAGCCCCTGGGAGCACACATGGGAGATGAGAGCCTTTTCACTGAACTCTGTTTTCCTGGTTCCAAAGCAATCAGTAAAGTATGTATGTTGGTTAGGGCATTTTCAACAAGTTCACATTTTGTGGGCATTGCTGCTTTCATGGTATACATCTGTTTTTAGGAATAATTGCAAATGGAGAATCAGGATGTGAAAATTAGCTTTGGGTTTGCATAATGCAGAAGATCTGCTTTAAAGATCCATACAGGTTTTGATTGACAGTGTAAGTATACTAGGTCTTTGTTTCCTTTGTGAACACAGACAATTTCTGCAGGAACTATACATGCATTGAAGTTCGAATGCTGAGTTCAAGTCCCAGGGTTTCTTCCTACCCACCGAGTGGTTAGCAAAATGTTACCTATGCAAAGCAAGAAGAGAGACACTCAACCTAACTATCTCAGGATGTTATCAAATTCCTCAGGGCCCAGTCAGATGACAACCCACACAGACTATTTGAACACAATATTTAAGGAGAGTCATTTCTGAGGCTGGAAGCTTCCGTGACTCTGGTAAGTGTCAAAGGGGTGTGCTAAATTGTCACAATTATGCCAGAAGGCTGTTTCCTTTCCTAGATTTAGGGAGACAACAGGAAACACAGGAACTATTAACTCTTGGACTTTTGAAGGAAATGACCAGAAGAGTTGAAGTTAACTGGCCTCTGGTGAGTGGGGGCAGTAATCCTGTCTGAGAGCAAGCACGCTCAGAGGGAGCAGGGCAAGCTGGCCCTGGTGGTTCTGGAAGGTTTGCAATAGTGCTGTAATGCTGGAAATTTTTCCAAATGGTTCCAGGAGCTCTGGGGAAAGGGCAGTCAGTAGGGTGATGCAGGGAGAGAGAGAGACATAGCATCTTTTGGTCCTCATAGGAGGTTCCCTGTTAGGAAAGCCTGAAGAAGAACCAGCTGGGACAGTAGAAAGATGATCTGGGGAGTCCCAGGCTCTGGTTTATAAAGCCCACACAAGACACCTCCACTTGAGCTTAGACTGAGAAAGTCTGCAAAATGCTTTGCAACAAGAAATTCCAATTTAATTTTTGCAAACTAGAAGCATAATTTTTAAGTATTAACTTTCTGGATCTTTTAAAAATAACATGTTAAAATATCTTTGAAAAATAACAGTGAAATAGATATTTTTAAGTGACTTCAACATTATCAAATAGATCCCAATTGCAGGGCATTTAACCAATGTTTACATGACATGAGGTCTCCTCCTGGCTGAGGCGCAATGGCTTATGGTATGCTTATTCCTCTATCATAAAGTAAGGCTAAAATCGTTTATACAGAATGAAGTAAACTTGGGCAAGACAGAATATGTTGAGAATTGTAGCTGTGTCCATGTTGGTGATGTGTAAGAGAAACTGGCTTGAGTTTTAAGTTCTTTGTTTTGCCAAGGAAAATGACTAGCAGGGGAATCGTATATCCTGTGTTTAATCTTTAAATTGTCACCTGCAAATTACAGTTAAAACATAGATACCCATTACTGATCAGAGAATGTAACAAAGATTCTGCTGTTATGATTTTGTCTACATTGAGAAAGAGCATGACCTGTCCTTGGGCTGAAATCATAGCCCGTATCTGTGGGTGTGCAGAGAAAGCAAGGTGGAGGTGTGCATTGTCCACAGTGGAAGCTCTATCCAGATCATATTCCTCAGCAATGCAAGCTCCAGGCAGTTTTTCCTGTATGACTCATTGCATCTGAGAGCTCAGAGACTACATTCAATGTGGCAACGATGCTCCAAGTCCTACAGCAGGACCACTTTCAGAACAAATCCAATATCTGTGCTTTTGTTTGTATGTCTGTTTTTGCCTTCATCTCTGTCTGACTTAAAAGGAACTGACACATTCACATGGTGATGTTGGTTTTTATTCTACAGCTCACCTATCGTAGTTAGAGTCTACGAAAATCTGAAAATATGTGTGCATAAAGTTTTTGTTTTCTTTGCTTTTACATAATAACTAAAAGCAATGAAGCAGGGCTGTTGCAAGGTTTTCCATGGATTTAGTCTACCATGTGGATGCACCATTCTGTAGGAGGGAGATGCCTCCCAGAACCAAAATAATCACACAGAAACTATATTAATTAAAACACTGCTTGGCCCATTAGCTCTAGCTTCTTATTGGCTAACTCTTATATTAATTTAACCCATTTCTATTAATCTGTATATTGCTATGTGACAGTGGCCTACCAGCAAAGATTCAGCATGTCTGACTCAGGCAGCTCCATGGAGTCTCTCTGACTCTGCCCTTCTTTCTTCCAGCATTCCGTCCAGTCCTCCCTGTCTACCTAAGTTCTGCCCTATGAATAGGCCAAGGCAGTTTCTTTATCCATTAATGGTAATCACAGCACACAGAGAGGACTCCCACATCACAGGGCTGGGATTAAGACCTGCCTTTCTCTCAAGGGGGGCTCTGGGTCTGGTGCAAAGCACCACAGAAAAATAAAAACAACATGGAAGGAATCCATGATTCCTTGATTCCATTGGGAGTAGCAAGAACCTAAAGATGTAGCATTTATGGAAAACCATTCTATTTTTGTGTTTTTATTTTTGTTTTTTGAGGTAAAGCTTCTCTGTAGCTTTGGAACCTGTCCTGTCCTGGAAACTAGCTCTTCTTTTTTTTTTTTTTTTTTTTTTTTTTGTTTCCTCCTGTTTTTTTAATATATTTTTTATTGATATTTATTGAGCTCTACATTTTTCTCTGCTCCCCTCCCTGCCTCTCCCCTACCCCTTCAATCCTCCCCCAAGGTCTCCATGCTCCCAATTTACTCAGTAGATCTTGTCTTTTTCTACTTTTTACTTCCCATGTATATTATATCTATGTAAGTCTCTCTTAGTGTCCTCATAGTGGTCTAAGTTCTCTGGGATTGTGGTTTGTAAGCTGACTTTTTTTTTGCTTTATGTTTAAAACCACCTATGAGTGAGTACATGTGATAATTGTCTTTCTGGGTCTGGGTTATCTCATACAAAATGTTTTCTAGCTCCATTTTAATGTAAAATTCAAACTGTCGTTATTTTTTTTCTGCTGTGTAGTACTCCATTGTGAAATTTTACCACATTTTTCTTATCCATTCTTCGATCAAGGGGCATTTAGGTTGTTTCCAGGTTCTGACTATGGCAAACAATGGTGCTATGAACATAGTTGAGCACATGTCCTTGTGGCATGATTGAGCATCCGTTGGATATATACCCAAAAGTGGTATTACTGGGATAGTGAGGAAGGTTGTTTCCTAATTTTCTGAGAAATTGCCACACTGACATCCAAAGTGGATATACCAGCTTGCATTCCCACCAGCAATGCAGAAGTGTTCCCTTCTCCCCATAACCTCTCCAGCATAAGTTGTCATCAGTGTTTCTGATCTTGGTCATTCTTACAAGTGTAAGATGGAATCTCAGAGTTGTTTTAATTTGCATTTCTCTGATGACTAAGGATGTTAAACATTTCCTTAAGTGTCTTTTGCCATTTTATCCCTGACTTCAAACTCTACTACAGAGCTACAATACTGAAAACAGCCTGGTATTTGCATAAGAACAGACAGGAAAGCCAATGGAACCGAATAGAAGACCGGGATATCAATCCACACATCTTCAAACACCTGATCTTTAATAAAGAAAAAAAAAATATCAATGGAAAAAAGAAAGCATATTTAACAAGTGGTAATGGCATAACTGGATAACAACATTTAGAATTATGAAAATAGACCCATATCTATCACCATGCACAAAACTCAAGTCCAAATGGATCAAAAACCTCAACATAAAGCCAGCCTCATTGAACCTTATAGAAAAGAAAGTGGGAAGTACACTTGAACGCATTGGCACAGGAGACCACTTCCTAAATATAACCCCAGCAGCACAGATACTGAGAGAAACAATTAATAAATGGAACCTCCTGAAACTGAAAAGCTTCTGTAAAGCAAAGGACTCGGTCAACAAGACAAAATGACAGGCTACAGAATGGGACAAGAGCTTCACTAACCCCACATCAGACATAGGTCTGATCTCCAAAATATACAAAGAACCCAAGAAATAGGACACCAAAAGAGCACATAAACCAATAAAAAAATGTAATACAGACTTAAACAGGGAATGCTTAACAGAAACTAGCACTTGTATACCAGGCTGTCCTCAAACTTACAGGGGTCTGCCTGCCTCTGCCTCTCGAGTGCTGGGATTAGAGGGGTGTGTCACCACTGCCTAGCTTGGAAAACTATTTTTAACACCAAATTGATAGTGAGTTCTATATTTCCCCCTTTTCCATACACTTTTCTTCAAAGACATTTTGTTGCTATATAAGGAATCTCTATCTAATATTTTCAGAAATGATTGATGTTGTAAAGGAGCCCGTGCTTCATGTTTTTAGAGACTATTTTTCCTCTGCGAGAGACAGAGACACTGATCCCTGACTCTGGCAGTCTAAATCACGCTGTCTTTCTGAGTATTTTGCTGACAGTTCTTTGCCTCCCTGAGAGGTTCATTTGGTGCTAGGTTACTGTGAAAAAGTACATCTGGATTCCTAAAAATCTTGCTTACAAAGAGAGAGTAGGGCAGACTGTGAAAATAGCAGCCCCTTTACGTTAGATTTCTTTTCCTCTGATTTGGGAAATGATTTTGCAATGTCCCTTTCATCTTACGTGCCAGTCACTCTTACCCTCTGGGAATGCTTCGCTGAGAACGGCCTGTCTTTACTCACACCAGCGTTTCCTATCACAATAAAGATATGTAGCTGATAATTGACACAGAGTTAATTTATTTAAACACAGATTGTAAATAAGTGGCTATCACCATGACGATCTTGGCTACTAGACATCGCATTCGGCACAAGCTAATAAACAGACAAATGCAGTAGGAGTCTGGCAGAGAAACAACCGGTCTTTCTTGCCGAGGGGAAGGAGTTGTAAAAACCCTAGAAAACTCGCAGCTGCTCCCCTCCCTGGTGCTGGCAAGGCTGAGCACTAAGCCCTAGCTTCTTGAGCAGCCATTCAGCTAGCCATGCTGCTGAACATGCGGTGTCCAGCAGACTGCGAAGGCTCTCAAACCGCTGGGCACCAACAGAGCGACTCGCGAGGAGGACTCTGCCTGTTTGTGTGGCAATGCAGCTTTACTCTGGTGCTCTGGTGGCCCGTGACGGATCACAGCGAACTGCCCTTCCTATGACTCCTTACCAGGGATGGCTTAGGCAGACACTGCCCTGAGTTGGGCCACTTCTGGTCTACAATCCGGAAGTTCTGCTACTTGATTTTGCCCAGCGCCAAACCCCTGTTCAGAAAGATGAATTTATTGCTTATATCCTAGATCTGTACTTGTGACTTACATGGACAGGACAGGGCCCTGACTGAAAGGGAAAACGTTTTTCTCTTATGCCCAAGACTCTGGGTTTGAACCCATCATAGCAAAGGAAGTAAGAAAGAGAAAGCTATTCAAAAGGAATTCCACGCACTGATTTTGAGCTTCTCCTTGATCGAGCATTGTATACGGGCAACGGATGCAAGCCTGATTTTAATTCCTAGGTGACTAGTGATTTATCCAGTAATGTAAAAATAGTCCAGAAATAGAATAGTTTTCTTCGGAGAGACCTGATATTGGCACATCTGAATTTTGAGTGCCTTGAGTTCATTAAGTAGGCAAATACTGTTTTTACCGTCTGTCAAGATTATTAATAGTGAAATGATTGACTTAAAGGATTGATGAATACCCAGACTGCCTGGCAACCTCGTGGGAAAGCAGGGGTAGGGTTTATCTCAACTCATCCCTGTATGATGAGCAAAGGCTCAAACTCCCAACATGAAGCCAAGAGTATCTTTGTTTGTCAAGGTCTTTTGCAGTCACGTGATCACATCTCATTTCATAATTCCAAGGCCAGCATTTGGAGTTCCGCTATTCTTGCATTCTGATATGCTTCTTATAATCACAGTTCTCTGTTGCCTTCATGTTAAGCTACAGAATGAAACCACAGACTTCCTCCTGGGTTAACTTGCCCAAAAGTGAGCCCAAGGCTGGTTGCTCCATTTCACCCCCTATGCCTTCTGTCTGCCTATACTTTGAAGCTGACCTATCTGTCATCTGTGTTTGTCTGATCTGAATGTGTCCCTCTTCCCGAGCAGTGTGTGTCCCTATGAAACTTCGCTCTGTGCTCACTGGACAGTATAGAAAATATCACATGAAAAAGAAATGAGAGACTTTAAAGAAAGCAAGGGATTAAGTTATTTACTTCCACTGACCCCAAAGAACTCACTACTGCAAACATACTGTTATCGAGCAATATGCTGTTTCCAACACTTATGGTAGATATTTGTTGTATAAGGTTTCTTTCACCGTGTTTGCTGGTTTCAGCAAATTATTGCCAACACACACACACACACACACACACACACACTGCTTTGGGTGAGGTATAGAAGATTATATACAGAATTTAAGAATTCTATACATAATTTAAGATTAAAACTAGACATTAGCTTAGGTTATAAAAGCTGATTACACAGGGGAATCCAAGGCAAGTAAGGTTGGTTGTTCCATTGTTCTCCTAATAACAGGTTAAACAAACAACAAAGCACACATGGAGTAGTGATCTTAAGTCTGAAATGATCTCAAGATGTGTGATTAACTCTGGCTTTAAGATTCAACAGAAGAATCCAAGAGACAATTTGTGAAAATTCATCTCCACTCTCTGTCTTATATTTCCTTCAAAGTATTAATAAATTGTTTTCACTTGAAATGAGAATATTGAATCTCAAACTGGGACCTGGAACCCTCTTTCCCCTCTCCTTTCTGCGAGATAATCCCATTTTGATGAACTACCCTTGTTAGAAGAGTAGCTAAATCTAGAAGGAAATGTTCACCTGCTGCAGTCTTCTCAAGTCCCACACCGCCTTGTATTTCCCTTGCAATCTCCTGCATCCATGATACCAGGAAGGGGTCACCAAGCTTTGCACAGACTTTATTTGCTGCGGTGTTTTTATTAATGGAACATTTTAATAAAGGTTTATTGGAATTTGCTGTCTTTCATTTTGAGTTTCTCAAGTTGACAGTTAGATGACAATAATGGTGTCGTTGTTAATGTATAGAACACCGAGAAGGTTAATTTTATCAGACACTCCCCTGCCCCAGGCAGATGCTCACATAAATATTTAGTTGGCTTTCTCCAGTCTTCATCTTGTGTGTCAGATGACTTCCTGCCACAGTGACAAACACCTAGGATAACCAGCTTAAAATTTCCTTTCAGGCTAGACATCAGTTTGTAGATCGCTTCTTTCAATATTTCTACAAGGGTGGACTGTGCTTCATATTCACAAAGTGAAAAGGAAAATTAAAGCAGATTTCCAAGGCAGCCCGGACCTGATGAACCCCGGATGAGCTGTGAAATTGAACGTGGTCATTGGGAGGATAAATGGCTTCAGATGCCCTTCCCTGAGCCCTTGCAAATTCAGAGGACTCCTATTTATGGAACCGTTCTCTGGTATTGTCCTACCCAGCACTGAAACTACACAGTATTACCACTTTATGACTTAGAATGTGGGCTCTAATTTAGCAAAATAGTGGTCTAGATAGAAAAGGCGTGACTTGACGCTACTCTAATTTGTTTTATTTTTATCTGAGTGGCTAGAACAAAAATCATATTGAGGAAAATGTATACTTTAACAGATCCCCAACTCTGTCTGCCTTTTAATGTTTGGAAAGCAAAATCCCTCGTTGTTCTTTCTTCCTGATTTCAATCTACAGTTGTTGATTACCGTTATTCACCCAGATAAAATTTCACACCTCCTGTTTCTTTGACTTCTAGTTTGGTTTATGAAGGTAATCTATATAATATATTATATAATATATATATATGTATATATATATTTGATCCATTATTACCTCATGATTATACCACTTTTTGTGGTCTAATTTCAGCTTTATTTCATGGCATTTTGTATTTGAAAATATTTTGCATTTTCATTCTATCTGTCTGCTCTCTCATTCCCACAAATCTGCTTAAATTCTGGAGTAACAGAAGTAACAGAAGGCAAGAGTCAAAACGATGAAAGTGAAATGGAACCAAGCTAATGACCGGTTTGTTTTAGAGAGTCGATGTGGGGTTAATAATGAAGGCATCTGCAGGGCAGATTCTCCTGGAAGGGAAAAGAAGGCACTGTTGATTCCTCGTTCATAAACTTCTAGGCCATGGAGTCCGTGTCTATGCACCTTAAGTGCCCAGATCAGCACATCTTGGACACTAATGGCATGCAGTGAGTCAGAACTCCTTTTGCTGTTGTTGTGGCTATACTTTTATGACTTCCTGTTTGCCTGTGTTGGTAAACTGAGGAGAGCAGCTGAGATGCAAGTTTGTCTGAATTACCACAGTCTCATAATGAAAACATCGAGATCCGGGGCTAGTGTTCAAGGATTAGCTTGTTAAGTGAGTTGTACAGTAAAGAAATGGAACTATTCGGGAATGTAGGACATGAACAGTTATTGTTCCTAATATCAACGTAGCCGAAAAATCTTCCTTTGATAATTCTAGGGTGTTTGTTTTTGATGATTTTAAAATAATTCAACTATAGATTACTGTTGTTCTGTTGGGGATCTAAATGAGTTGGTCATCTATCTTTGCTTGGATTCTGCATTTATGTGTGTGAATGTGCATGCCACACATGTGTGTGTGTGTGTGTGTGTGTGTGTGTGTGTGTATGTGTATGTGCATGCACATCTATGTGGGTCTCCCATAGTCACTTGTTTTACATTCCTCATCTGGCGGGAACAGTTATTTGCTTCAGAAATCTTTGTGGACAAATGGAGCATCGGATTGCTATTCCTGTGGTGGGCTCCCCTTTGGCTGCAAAAGAGGGGTTATTTTATAAAGTATGAATAAAATCAATTTATAATCATTATTAGAAAAGATAGGCATAGTCTGATGACTACTGAATGGTGATATCTTGAAAGCACAAAAGCGCCATTTCTAATAAATGCTGCTAAAATCAACTGATGAAGTAGCAGCACTCACATCCGATGGGCTAAGGGCCAGAAACACTCTATTAATATTAATGGTAATATTATGTTGTATTTACACAGTATCTTCCCTCTTTTAAGTAGCAGCCACACTGGATTGCTTCCGAGCCCCCCTCCCTTGGAAAAAGGAATGAAGGACGTTATTCCTTGCTGTATGTAGAGACAAAGGGTCAAAAGCATTAAATAGTCTGGCCAAATTTACAAGCAGTTAGTGGCTGAGCAGCCAAAGGCAGCAGACTGTTGAGTTTTGCTAGCATTTCGGTTGATGAGAAGGTGTATAGATCAGAGTGTGGGGCAGATGAAAATGGGCGTAAAAGGCGTTTGGGGCGACTAGGAGTTCTTGGTCATTTTTTTTTTCTCAGAGACCAGCTAGCAGCTCTGCCTGTAGGATGCATTATTAAAAATATAGGTAAAAGTCCATTTTCCAAGTTTTGTGAAAGGCCAATTTATATTAGTCTGATTTATTCTAAACTTTGAGCATTTTGTAAAAAAGCTTTCACAGGTATGGGGATTTATGTGAACTCAGCAGCACAGGATATTCTGATCATCCATTAGATAAATGTCCTGTTCCTGGCGCTTTCTCCATCTCTAGAACATCAATATCTTCATCAACATAAAATAGGATGGGCTAGAAAATCTAGTCGGTTATTGAGATCCTCATTGACTTCAACAGACAACATACCTACATGGTCTTGTTCATCTGCCTGTATTCCAAAGTGTCCTCTGGGTTTAAGATGATAAAGAAGGACCACAGGATTGTTTCACGGCAGCTCTGATGCTGGATGTCCTCTCCTTTGCCTGAAAGTGTGTAAGTGAAACCCTTCACATTCTTAGTGATAATTCCCATAACAGAACTGAGACATGGGTGCTGCTTTAGAGAGTGAGGTGAAATATTCGGCCTTATGCGGGACATACTTGAAGACACTAGTCATTCTTTGTTTTGCATTTTCTCTACTAGTAAAAGTGATTTTACAAAATTTTGATAATCGGTATTCACTTATAAAAGTGTTTTATAGAATCTTTAGAATGAGGGCACTATCTATTATAGCTTTAAAACATCCACATAAGTAGCATTCCATAAACATCCCACTCTGTATTGGTGCTTGCTTTTTATCGGTAATTAAAATGATCTGAAATCCAAATGAGAGTGATAAATAAAGCTCACTTTCAGAAATTTGGCCTGAAAGCAAGCCAGTTTTGATGGCTATTAAGGAAAATGAAGGCTTCAGTCGTGGGATTTCTCTATTCTAAATGGGTGAAGTATATTTTGAATTTTTTATGTGTTATGAAATTGTTTCCGTTATAAATATTTCCGTATAACTCTAATTTATCTTCTTGTACAAACATGGAACAATTTTTACATTTTGGCAGAAGAGGCAATTATGTTCCAAGCATGGATTGAGTTAGTATAAGTTTAAAATAGATTTCTTCTTTTCCACCATACACAGTTACTAAGGGAAACTGTGCCTCGGAGGCTGGAGAGGAGGATTGCAAGGACAAGGGGACATGCCTCGAGGCAATTTCTTTTGGTTTTCAACTTTGTTTTGAGTTGTTTGAAAAGTCAAATATAATACAATTAAGTTTGTCAAGTTCTTGGTTAATTAGTATTCTTCTTGATTTCATTTTCACTATTAACCTTAGTAGAGTTCACATCTTCCTAAGACAATTATATTTACTCTTTGGAAATGTAATTATCACGCATCATTGCAGTAGAAATGATTGAGCTTCTTTCCAGAATCAGGCCCGGGAGTATGTGTATTGTAGATTAGTGACCACAACTAATCTAGGAGGTCCAAACATTTCTGTTTTATATGTAAAGGAACTGAGGATAGAGAAATGTTTAATAACACAAATTTAGTAGCTCACTGCCTCACATATTTACTGCCTTCTAGTTACTCTGGATCCAGATTTGTCCTCACCGAGTTCTCTGCCCATGGTCTCAGATGCTAGAGACAGAGTATTGAACCACTGAACACATGTTCTTGTCTTAGAACTCAACTGGGCAAGAACCTGATTTTTGCTCACTTGTTTTTGTTTTTTCGGGTTTTTTTTTTTTCCAACCCTGTTGGCGGCAGAACTTTGTGTCTTTTGGCTACATAAGAACCCCAGATTTTTCTGTCTTTACACTTGAGGTCATCTCAGATGTTGGAGGCTACTTGCAATTTCTTGTCATGTGAATCCCTCCAAGTCTGTAAAGAAAGCCTTTAGGACCATTATGCTAAATCAGAATCTTAAGATCTACAAAGGTGGTATCTATCACATTTTCCATGTTACATGACCACTAATATAGCCATAGCCCATGATCTTTGTCATTTCCTAGGTTAGAAGTAAACCACGCATCTTGTTCACACAAGGCAAAGAAATTAAGTGGACCAAGGAGACTGAGGATTTGAGAGGCTTAGATGATGTGGGGATCATAAGAGATCTGGTCTATCTTTGGCATTGGATGGATTAATCATAGCCACAGAGATCACAATGCAGCTAAATCGCACTGAATTCAATGTGCTTGCAAGTTGTAGTTTGAAAACAAAATTCTCCTTATGGGCTCGTGTGTTTGGACATCTGGTCCCTAGCTGGCAGCATTGTTTTGGAAGGCTGAAGAAGCTTATGAAGTGGGGCCTTTCTGGAGGAAATAGGGGATTGCAGGGCACGCCTTGAGGTTTTGTAGTACAACAAGCCCTTTGTCCTCTTCCTTTCTCCTGGGCTGCTGATGTAGTGTGACCAACAGCCCTCCCCGCCCCACCCCACCTCGCTTCAGCTGCCAGGCCTTACACCCTCAAGTTGTAAACAAAAACAGCTCATCCTCCCTTCCATCACTTTTGTGTTTCTCACATCAGTGAGAAAAGTGGCAAACAATACATTATGCACTGCTGTCTCCCACCTCTGTGGAACACAAGTAAATCCAGTACAACTATACAAGGCTATATCTGTTCATATTCTGGTAGTCTTAAAAAATAGAGGGTCAGGATAAAACATCTATAAGTGAACATTTCTTCAACCCCGATTAGCCCCTGACATAAAATATGTATGTTTTATATCACATCTTGTGTTTAAAAATATAAACATGAGGTTGAGTTTAGACATCATCTAGTATTAACATAAAGAGACCCACTTTTGCTTTTCTGTAGAGTGTTAAATATTAGCAAAAAAAAAAAATAACCAAAGCGGCTTTTCTATCAAATAAGTATACTTCAGTATTCACTATTAAATACCATAGAATTTGTGGTACTTTTCTGATAAAAATGTAACTTAATTTTTACCACTGGAATAATCAGTGAATAGTGGTGGGGGCGTGCTGGCCGCAGTTTGGGTTCTTAGGGTGCAGTGCTCCATCTGGGATTGGTTAGTGGGTCATAGTTTGGGCTCTTAGGGTGCAGTGCTCCATCTGGGATTGGTTAGTGGACTGCGGTTTGGGCTCTTAGGGTGCAGTGCTTCAGCTGGGATTGGTTAGTGGGTCACAGTTTGGGTTCTTAGGGTGCAGTGCTCCAGCTGCGAAGGTCCTATCTCATAAGCAAGCCACACACAGCAAAAGAGTTGTGTGAATTTTAATACACATGACATTTGATGGCCTTTTAGTAAAAGACCCTGTGTGTTTTTGTCTGTGTTTTGGGGGCCTTCAGATGACCAGCTGTTTAGCCATAAGATCTGCTCCTTACAGAGAAGTACAAAGTCTGGGGTCCTCACCCCAGTAAGAAAGGAAGGGAGAAACCAGGGTGCACTGGGGGGGGGGAGCTGGGAGGCCCTCATTTTCCCTATTGCGTCTTTCTATTAACATCAAAAGTGAGTCCTTTGGGGAGCAAGGGGATCTCAGGCTACTAAGCCTTACTCACCCATCATGGAGCAGTTAGGCCCCCTCTTTCTCCAGGGGGCACAGTGGGAGAGCACGCCACAGCTCTTCCTCTGTCCACACACCCTGCCTATCTCCAACTGGTGACTTCAGTTCACAGGCTCTATCAACTGAAGTGCTTTCCCTATGGTGTTAAACACTGTGGAGAAATGTCTCCACAGCGAAGTTTGCCTGCAAGAAAACCATTCCTACCTGAGAAATCGTATTTTCTCGCAGCACCCTGAAGTACATTTTTTCACATCCTAATATTTTTACTTTTCAGTTTCATGTGAGCTACTAAATAGGAGGTATTTTACTGTACCCAAAGCTTGAGAAGATAAGAGAGTGATAGAATGTGAAGGATGAAATCAATGAGTAAGCATCAAAAATCTCTGCAGTGTCGTTTTTGGACGAAGGGAAGAAAGAAAAAAAAAAAGTAAGCAAAAATTTGTGAATTCGGTTCATAGCTAGGATCCATTGGCCCACGAAGAAAGTGTATTACAGTGATGTCTCATTTTTAGCTTCAAAATGTGGTAATGAATACTGATGAGTTAGCAAGAGGACCCAAGGGTCTGTAAAGAGACAGCACATCCCACACCCTGCAGCATGAAATCCAGCTGTCAGTCAACGCCTGAGGTCTACAACTCCGTCCTGCTAGAGAGCACCTGGCCTTCAGAGAGACAGATAACCTTGTGCTCATTAGTGCGTACATTTCCAAAGCTCCACATAGTGAGTGTGTTCCTTGATCGTTCTCTGAGCTCCTCAGAAAACTACATGCGTCGCTCTCTGAGCTTTACCCAGGAGCCTGAGCTAGCGGCTCTCACGGTAATGTGCCTTGACGCTTTGTTTTGGTTCTCCTTTTGCACACACGCATGTCTATTAAATCTGTATCAGTCAGAGTCCCAAACGGAAACAGATGGCACTTGCAAATGAGAATAATTCCAGGAGAGTTTGTTTACAAAGGGACTGTTTGCAAAGCAGAAGCCCAGAGCAGTGCACTAATATGGCTTGGTAACTGTAGAGTCATTAGCATTCCCACGTCCAGAGGAAAACACGGGGACAGGACTGAGCAGAGGGCATCAGTATGGACTAGGTGCACAGCCAGCCAGAAGCCACCTAGCAGGAAGGAAGGCAGGGCATCCTGCATCTCAACCTCAAGCTCTCCTCCTGCTGCTTACTGTCAGAGTCCTTACTGGTAAAACACCTTAGAAAGGTGTGGAACACAAGAAGCCCTTTTGATCGAATCCAGGGCTCAGCCTCCAGGCACCAATGCCAGGACAAAAAAGGGCAGGCAGGGGTCTGAAGAAGCACATGGAAGACGGGGTCTATTGAACACTACTTCCAGGGTGTGGGAATTAAAGCCTGAAGTGCAAGTTCTCCATGCTAGGTGAAGTAGCAAACACTTGGTGTTTATGAAGAATTTGGGAACCCAGAACCTTGTATTGTTAAGTTTGAAAGGAAGAAAACGTAGCCCACTCTCTCATTAGCTGGGTGTGTGTGCCAAGGGGAACAATGAGACATCTATGCATGATTGACCTTATTTCTTTGTGAGTTGACTTTGATTGCAAAATGCTAGAGAAATTGGGAGGTTAATCTCTCACAGAGCATTTCATCAATTGGAATTTACAAAACTAATTCATTGGATGATGGTTAAGACTTCAGTGTTGAGGCTTTGTGGAGGGGAAGCTTTCAGAAACATGATAAACCAAAAAACATTTACAAAACCATTGTGAGCTAGCATGGCTTCAGTCATGTTGAGTACAGCTGGGTCACTACTGGAATAGAGAATCAGGTAGGGTGATGTTGGATACATTTTCAAGAAGTGATCCTTTAAAAGTATCAAAGGAGTGGCACATTTTTATTGTTTGTTATAGTCTGTTTATTTGTTCTGCTTTATAATAATGTCAGACACAAATTTCTGGGTCAGGTGGAAGACACCACAAAGAGTGGAAAGAAGAGGAATGAGGAAAGCCTTTGCAACAAATAAACGTCACAAATAAGAAAGAACTAACACACACATGCAAGATCCCTTTAAAGTAGCATAAACAAGTCAACTCTAGGAAAAAAGAGAGCAGGAAACTTACATCCACACATTCCAAAAGGGAAATCTCAAATGCCAGATAAGCATGTGCCAACCTGCCTCATTCATACTACAATGAGAGTCAATTGCCTACCCAAAGCTGACAAGAAAAGCAAGTTCTAACAATTCTAGAACAGATCAAGACCAGAAACTTTCAAATGACTGGAAGGGTCATGAAGTAAGCCCCTGTGATGAACCACGCGAGTCCAGGTGCAGGTGTCAGGGCTGAAGATACGTAACAACTACTGTCAATCCTGCCCATTAGACTGTGACTTACTTGGTCAGACCCATGCAGAAGAATTTCATGACAGCCAGTTATTTTTATTGCATCCCAATCAATGCAATGAAATGAACCGGATATCCACTGAGAGCAATAGGGATGGGACACTGTATATGTATAGTCCCTGAAAAAAAACCAGGCAATGAAAAGAAACCTGAACAGGTAAGGAATAATTTGAGCAACTTTCAAAAGACATATGAACAAGAGAATATTTGCTAAGCCGGAAAGCAAGCAGGAAATACCACCAAATCCACAGCCTCTGGCACATTCTTTAAGGAAAAGAAAGGAAAGTCATGCTCAGGAAGTGATTGTCTCCTCGGCAGAGGCAGAGGTCACAGGGGAAAAGGCACCAACGAGTCGCTGGCCAAATTGCATTTTCCCCTCAGGTCATATTTTCACCATGTTGGTAATTTAGATGTAGTGGTTAAACTGCATGAAGCGATTGTGCATTTCTGTCCCATAAATATACAGCAGCTACTGTAACAGGGCAGGTGATTCTCCTGTGGTTCACGTTCTCTCATTTCATATTCATTCCGCCTGGTTCTCAAGGGTTTCTGTGGCACTGTTTTTATATCACAGATTTCCTTTCAGTATTTGAGAGTTCTGAACATCAGACACTTAATAGGATGGGCGAATACATGGTCAGTATCCATTCAGTGGTAGCGGTTTTTCTTCTGGTACGTGGAGAACAAGTTTCTCAAGAGTTGAATGGAAATAGAGGGTTCTGAGGATTAAAACCTATAGCTGCTCTTAACTAAACTACGGAGTATGCTCCTTGACAGAATGAATGGCTTAGTCAGCACGCAGTGGGCCTGCAGGAAGGCGCAGAGGGTAAAGGAAGTAACAAGACTGGAGGCTTGAGTTCAACAGCTGGAACTTATGAAGACCACGTAAAGAGAGAAGGCGACAACTAACTCTGCAAATCTGTCCACTAAACACAAGCACACAGCAGCACATACATACATGCACACACTGATAACCATATACACACATTCACAAAAACATACATTCTCAGATACCACGCACACATACACACACACACACACAGGCACACATAGGCATACACATACACACATACACAAAAACATTCACACATACACACCACACAAGCACAAAACAGAAATGCA
Source organism: Myodes glareolus (assembly GCF_982192425.1). Lineage (NCBI taxonomy): Eukaryota > Metazoa > Chordata > Mammalia > Rodentia > Cricetidae > Myodes > Myodes glareolus. The sequence goes on along the minus strand of NC_142047.1, from coordinate 10,399,565 downwards.
CACATACACACACAAACATAAACATACACACATACCACATACAGACAGGCACACACACACAGAGCATGCAGTTTTCAGAAGTTTTTAGAAAAGGAAGCATTCTTTGCCCCCATAAAATTATTAGGTAGCTGTTCACTAGACTTTTTTTCTAATGTAATAAAGATAACAGGAGTCATGAGGATGTTCCCATGGAAATGGTCGAATGCCTTTCTTTTTAAAACTTCTCTTGCTGCTTTGGGAATTTGCAGATCCTCAGAAAGACTTATTCTCTCCTGCATTCTTTCTCAGGAAGCTGCCTGAATTCTAAGGACTGTTCTAGTGAGGTATTACAGTGCATAATTCTAACCGGGCTTCAGCTTGTGTTTCTTAAATGTATAGCAACTCCTTAAATTCTTTGTATTCAGTACTTAGAGACATAATCAAGAAAATGAAAAGGTAGCATGTAGACTGGAAGGTAAATATTTGTGTGTGTGTGTGTGTGTGTATGTATGTGTTGTGTCTCTTGTGTATGTATGTGTAACTGAGAGCTAATAGGCGAAATATGTAAGAAATATATAAAAGTAAACACATAACTTAATAGCGTAAGCCAAACTAAACAAAAAATCTACTCTGCAAATGGACAAAGGATTGAGCAGGATGGTTCAGAGGGTAAAAGAGTTGACTGGCTGATTCAGCATCCAGGACTCATGGTGGAGAGAATTGAATCCTACAAATGAGTCTCTTGACTTCACTCATATTCTTACACATGTGAACACATATGCACACACAAACACACACACACACACACACACACACACACACACACACACACAAAGGACTCAAGTAGATATCTCTGCAAGGATAAATGTGAAGGAAAAGGAGCTCAACTCCACTAGTCATAAAAGAATGTGCACGTGAACCAGAGGACAGATCTCTTCATACACACAAGAGTGTTGATTATAAGAAAGACAAATGTTGGCGAGGACGGCGGGAAGGAGCACAGCCACACCATTGCTGGGAGGAATATAGGTGATACACTGTGGAAAACAATATGGGAGTTCTTCAAAATATTACAGATGGAATTTCCAAGTGATCCAGTGACTCCTCTTCAGAACACACACAGGAGGATATAGTGCCATGTTGCAGTGAGGTATCTGTACGCTCATTACCCATAGCATGAGACACAGCAGCCAAGATGCGGAAAGAATCTGTGTATAATAAAATGGATGATTAAAAATTAAATTGTTATACACACACATATATAATAAACATTTATAATCTCTGAGAAGAAAATTATGTCATGTGCAACAACATGGATAAGCCTGAAGGGCAATATATATAAATTAAAATAAATCAGGCAAAGGGGACTGGATGATCTCAGTTACCTGTGCAATCTCAAAACATCCAATTCATAGGAACAGACAGAATAATTAGAAGAGTGGTCATCACAGGCTAGGGAAGGAGAGGTGGAGAATTGTTGGCCTAAGGAATAAATGTTCAGTTATAAGAATGCTGCGAGGGTCTCAAGTGCAGCGTAGTAACTATAACTAATGAGTCTAGGCTGTGCATTTGAACTTATTAGTAGAGCAGATCTCAGATGTTCATAAACAAATGCATCTGGGAGGTGACGAAAAGGTTACTTAGCTTGTCATCATCATGTCACAGTCTGTGCCTACCCAAGCACCATGTACACAGTTTGTGCATTTCATCCAGATTGGCAAGTGCGCAGCAACAAAGCTGAGGTAGATATAGGCAGGTCGATGCTGTAAATGCAGTGCGTACTAAAACCAACAAAGGGAGCTATGCTATCAGTAACAAAGACAAGGTGATATAACCAACTACAGCTGACTTTTATGGTGTTTAAACCTTACTCTGATGGAGCACCATAAATACTTTAAACATATGTCTTACCTAATATTCTGGGTTTTCCCCTATCTTTCTCTGATTTCCACAAGACAGATGAGATAAGAAGGGGCAATCTGTTTGTTTACAAACTCCTCCATTATGAATGAATGAGGCTTTTACGTCAGGGTTTCTCTTTTATGTACTTAAGGACTGCCCAAGTACCCTGATACCCAAGGAGTACAATACTGTATTTCAACCAACATGGGACCAAAGGAGTCTGCATTTCTAAAGAGTTCCCAGGTAATTCCAGGACTGTCACCCACAGGCCTCCCTTACAGTAGTGAGAATAGAGAGGACGGACCTGTGACACTTGCTACCCAGATCAGGCACACTTGGCATGGCCCTGCTCAGCCTCTGTGCTCGGGATGCACAGGGATGGCTTCTTCGATGCCTCCAGGCTTTATGTTCTCCTGATTAAGTTGTGGGTTCATGCCTACAGCTTTAAAAGGTAGTAAATGAAAAATGGAGTAGAAAAGAAGACATCGAGTCTATACACAATTTTGTTATGAGTCGAGAAGGAAGTTGCAGGGTTGAATTCCTTCCTTGGCCTCGGCTAATCTCAATGCCCATCTGCTCATAATAACCATCTCTTTGCAGGTGAACCACCCAGTTCTCACTTGGATTTTCATGACAAAGCACATCCCATTTCTTCTCTTTTGTCACCAGAATCATGTTATTCCTCTTTAATAAATCTAGCTGTTCATTTCCCGAAGTTTATTGAGGACCAGTACAGCTTATTTTAAAATTACCAATTTGTATTTTTCTATCCCATCGTTCTTTTCATGAATATTGGTGTATCCCATGAAAGTTGCTGACTTAACAATCCTCACAAAAGCTGTTCTTGATGTTTGTTGATGGATAGCCCTTTATGTTTCATTGTAAAGAAAAACCGAAACTAAAGGATCTCGTTATGGGTTATAAATTTCTTCCCCTATTATTAATAAAGTAATTTGATATACCTAAAAATGGTAGCAAAAGAAAACCTGTCACATTACAAAGTTTGAGTGGGACAAAACTATGCAATTATACTAATATAAATAAGCACAAATAGAATTTACCTTTTCTTCTGGACTTCATATTAGTAGTATGGTCAATATGCTAAAAAAACGAAAACAAAATAAAATCTTCTGCTTAATTGAAAAAAAAAACATTTTAAAATTTCTTAGTGGGAGATTGTTCTGTGGACTTCGACTTTCACTTAGAAATTATGTACCCTGTATGGACCAGCAGTGTCTGGGGCTTCTTTTCCTTGTCTTCGGGGGCCTTGAGCGAGATTACTTTTCTAAGCATGGGTCATGGGGATAGAGCATGATCTGTGGTCTGCAAAGCTTGCAATTAGATACTCCAAAGATAGAGAAAATTTTGAAGCATCCAACACTCACTGCCAGGACACTTAACACTGACCCCGGGGCCCAGATAAGTCATGAGACCAGCTCTAGTAAGCCAGCTTCCTGGAGTGTGTGTGGCTTTCCCATGACCAAAGTTTCCATTAGATTTAAAAGAATTCTTCACTTAGGAATCAGATTGAGCAGACAGTTCTGAATTTTCGTAGGAAGGCATCTAGACCCTACTTACTGACTCTTGATTAAAATGACCGGTTTCAGAGACATGATCTTATCTTGTAACACAGAAGATTTTTGTGTAACAAATAAGCATTTTACATTAAAAATCAGTTACATACTAATTTTTCCATGTAAAAGCCTGTGGGAGCTACAGCCAATCTCATAATATGCCAGAATCTCAAGAGATAGTCCTCACAGACATCTCCACCACTGGACCACAGTGATCTTATAAAAGGTTAATAGGACCTCTTTGTAATAGGCCTAGAAAGCTGGTCTAACACATCCCTACCAAACCTATAGCTGGTAATCTCAAGTCAACAATATGGAAGGCAGTAGTAGGGTATTTAGGTGAGGCATTTATACACAGATAGTTAGCAGATAGCTTATAGCATTCTACCCATGCCTCTGAGAGTCAAGAGTTAGACATTTATTACATACCACTGTCCTTAAAACATAAAAAAGTTTCTGAAGCTACACTCTTAGGGGAAAGTGTCTCTTTTGCAGTGGCTGTCAGTTTCTGGTAGCTCCAAGCTTGGGGTGAGATTGTGTGCCCAGCTCCTTTCTCCTGAGAATTGGCCTGGCGTGGCCTCGCCCAGGTTCCGTGCCTGGTGTCACAGCTGCTGTGAGCTTGTATGCGTAGCTGCCCCATGTGTCCAGAAGACACAGTTTCCTTGTGGTCATCAGCTGCTTCAGGAGCTTAGACTCTTTGGAAGCCAGGGTGGGGACACATATGATCAAAACATCTTGTTTAAAACTTTCAAAGAAGCGAGCCCCTGCCACAGCTGCTGTTGCTCCTGCCGTCTTCTCCTCAGAGGAATGGCTGTGCCTCCTCCATATGCTGATCTGGGCAAGTCCGCCAGGGATTTCTTCACCAAAGACTACGGCTTTGGCATTATAAGACTTGGTTTGAAAATGAGTCTGAGAATGGATTGGAATTTCCCTTCTCAGGCTCCTCCAACACGGAGACCACCAAAGTGAACAGCAGCCTGGAAACAAAGTTCAGATGGTCCGAAGTGAGAATGGCTAGGCCTTTACGGAGAAGTGGAACGGAGACAATGCCCTGGACACTGAGGTCACGGTGGAAGACCATCCCCACGTGACTGAAGCTGACCTTGTATTCACCCTTCTCGCCTAAAACGGGAAGGGGCGGTGCTAAGCTCAAGACGAGTACAATAGGTAGTGTATCAACCTGGGCTGTGTGACGTGGACTTTAACAACATTGGGCCCTCCATCCCAGGTGCTATGGTGCTTACCTGTGAGGGTTGGCTGGCTCTCTGATGAATTTTGAGCCCCTGAAGTCCCATGTGACCCAAAGCAGCTTCGCAATTGGCTACAAGATAGATGAATTCCAGGTTCATGCCAACCTGAATGACCGGCCAGAGTTTGGTGACTCCATTTACCAGAAGGTGAACAAGAAGTTGGAGATTGCTATTAGTCTCTCCCGGACAGCAAGAAAGAGTAATACTCACTTCAGAACAGTAGTCAAGTATCAGGTCGGCCCTGATGCCTCTTTTTGGCCAAATTGAATAGCCTGATTGGCTTAGAGTACACTCAGACCATAAAACCAGATGTCAAGCTGATGATGTCAGCTCTATTGGATGGCAAGAACATCAGTGCTGGCAGCCACAAGCTTGGTCTAGGACTGGAATTTAGAATATAATGTAATACTGTATAATCATTCATTTTAAACTATTTTGCAGCATAGCTACCTTCAGAATTTAGGTACCTTTTAATGTTGTATGTTGGGCATGCCAGAACTGATAAATATCACATTAGATCTCTAGGTTAGAGATGGCTCTGCTTTAATGTGTTACTGTTTAGGATGTACAGAAGAAACTCCAGTCTAGAAATATCCTTTTAGCTACAGGCGTAGGTTGGGGAGGATTCCCTCAAGAGATGCCAGGATGCAAATGAAACCTGGGAATGTGCCAGCCCTTTGTGAATCTGTATCATGTTCACAGAAGAAGCTGGATTCCTGAGCAATGAATCTTGGTGCCCTAATCCTAACTGCTAAGACGCATGCTCACACCTGTGTGAAAGGGACTTCTTACACAGATGCCCATGCTCTGATCCCACCCTAGCACATCAGCCACCTGTTTTACACCAAGAGTAGTCTTCGGGGTATGGTAAGCTGTTTCTTTTGTGCCATTTCAGGGTGGAGAAAGTAGGCATTATGGAGACAGTCATTCAGGATTTAATTCTTACTTGTGGTCTGATTTTCTTTTCTTTCCTCCTCCTCTTCTTTTCATCCTCCTCCTCCTCGTCTTCTTTTTCTCCTTTATCTTCCCATTGTAACCGAGTGTGAAATAGCTTCAGGAGTCTCCAGTTCAGCGCTGGGGCAGTGGATTGCAGTCACACCGTGACAACATGGGTAGAGTATGGAGTCTTCCCTGTATAGCAGGTAGTTTTCTATGTTGTGTAGAATCAGCTCCGCCTCTTCAAATGCTAGAGTTCACATCACTTAAAACTTGAATAAAATGTTGAATAAGATTAAAACTTTCAGAGTGCCAAGAAAATAAAATGATATAGAACATTAAAAAGGGGAAAGGGAAGGGGGAAATGAGTTTGGATCAAATCCATTGAGCGTAGTTCTCTGTGGCTTCACCTACTCTGTGAGAGTGAGGAACACCATCAGCTGAGATGCTTTAGTTTCTTCTTGACGGCGTCATATGAAAATTGATCTTAGGAAATGGAAGAGATGAAATAAATGTCTTGTGTCAAGCTGAGTTTGTGGCAACACTTCTTATTTCTCTTCTGTGTGGACATTGGATTCAGGGCACTGAATTTTAGAATTCTCTAAGATGCCTGAACCCATTACCTACAGTTCATCAGCTCTGAGGCAGCAAGAACACTGAGTTTAAACTCAACCCAAGCACAGAATATCCATAACAGAGATCCTCCAACAGTTAAGAATTTTAATGTTAAGCTTTTGATTTCAAATATAGTTTCTTTGAGATAGCAAAATCCATAAGCAAATAAGAAGATCTATTTTTGTAAAACTTTACTGCTTGAATATCCAGGTTGTTTTGGCATTTGTTAAATACAGTTAATTGAAATTGTCCTACTTGGCAGAATATGCCTCTCTCTCTCTCTCTCTCTCTCTCTCTCTCTCTCTCTCTCTCTCTCTCTCTCTGTGTGTGTGTGTGTGTGTGTGTGTGTGTGTGTATCATTGATCATTGGTTCTTATTGTTGCTTTGTAAAACATGGAGGAAACCACTCAGTAGACAAAGAAAGAAGCATGTCACGGAGCTAGTGCTTTAAGGGAGATGAAACACTCCTCCCACTTCAATGACCAAGCCAGATACAGGTACAGCCAGGCACACAGCTGTGTCCACACATTTCCCCCAAGTCCTGTTGATAGGACTTTTTGTACTAGAAAGAGGAGTTTGCTTTTCAACCTTGTTGGGTCTGTTCTTTTCTTTCTTGTCTTTCCACATGTGTCACTGGTTGCCAATGTCATGTCTTTGAACCCTTGCTTGCTGATATGGTCACAGTGCAGCACAAGGCAACGGATAGGTGCTGTTCAACACTGCTGCAGGTTTCTGCCAGCGTCCATGTCCTTCTACTGATATGCATTGCAGGCTTTCATGGCAATTTTAATGATATGATTGTCTCTGTATGTATGACACACAGAGACCTTTTCAGTAGAACTGAATTCCCTCCTGCTCTAGGCTGCATTCTTCTAACTATTCCCACATCTTAAGAACTGTACTATTATTTAATAACTGCAAGATCAATGAGCTATGAACAGCATATCGGTCATTATTTAGTGCTCAAATTACTTAACTAATGATTAGCCTACACATATGTTTGTAACCCTTGAGCACTATTTTCCTCAAGGGTTAATGCCATCACATTCACAGAAATTTGCACACTCATGTTGTTTTCTGTCAGTGCTCTTTGTATAAATATTTAAAAATAAGTGACTCAAGGGGACCCAATGTTGAGTTTCCTAAAACTTGTGATTTCCTCATTAGAAATGACTTAAAGTCAGAATCAGCGCAGCCCAGCTCCACTAGCCGGTGACATGGCTTCAGTTAGTCACAGTTAACAGCACTACGCGGTTTCAGTGTTGTACACACTTCTGTGATTTGGATATTTTTCATCTTTTTCTGATGTTCAAAAGCAATCTTTGAAGAGAGTGTTGCTTGTTCCCGACTATGTTGCCATTCCTCAGCCTGTGTACAATGACACTGGAGGCGAAGAGAGCAACCAAGGTCCGGGAGGTTCTGTGTCCCAGGATGGCCTGGGGTATCAGGTGCCTGGGGTAGTTAGGTGCCTGTGATGAATATCCATCTACCTTTGACAGAGAACCCTTCTCTGAAAGGGTGAGATTCCCCACACAGAAGCCCACTTGCAGCAGGGTTTCTGAAACACTGGGGCTCACACACTTCATGATATTAAAAATTCTTGGAAGCCTTAGGGACTTTTATTTGCTTGTGTTGTGCTAGTCATGGGTATTTCCCTCATTAGAAATCAAAACTCAGAAACTTTCAAAGTCCAGATTTATGTAAAGTCACAAATAATTAACTAAGTTAAATTGCACCCATTTTTTAATCTTGTTGGGAGAAAACAAAACCTGTCCTAAGAAGGAAGCACTGTTTCATGCTTGTAAATCTCTTCAAATTCACATCCATAAGAAAAGACAATATGTGATCTGTGTGTAATCTTTCAAGATATTATAGGTCATACAACCTTTAGGAGACTCTACTGTGTCCGGGGAAAAGGGTGAGGATTTAAAAGGAGACTATTACCTGAGCATCATTATGAACAATTTTGACCTTACATGCCCCCTTATTAGATCACACTGGAGAGCTGCAGATCTGTGGTTTGAATAAGAGTTGCAGGATTGGGCTGCGGAGATGGTTCAGACTTAAAGGCTAGGCTCACAACCACAAAGTCAAGGATTCCAGGTCATTGGCACACTGTTACTTCCTACATGGGAGCAGGACTGAAGCACTGGCTTAAGAAAGAGCAAACTCACATTGAAACACTCATCTCTCCACTCCCTCATCAGCCAGATGTCTTGGTGCAAAAGCTAATTTGATTTGTGTTCACTTTCAAGATGAAAGTTAAGGTTAGAGCCTCATTGTTCTCCCAACATGTATTTGAAACAAAGAGCCATGAAAGAAAATTCTGTGCTTAGAGTGTTCTAACTAACGGAATGAGGACAGAGATCCTGGCATGAACACTTTTAAAACTTCTCCAGGAAATCAGCGGCTGTGTTGAGACTTATGGACCAAAGTATTAGAGGCTTTGAAAAATTTCCACGGGGAAGGAATCTATTGTGATAGTAAAATCCAGGTACTGGAATCGCCACCTCCTTTTTGCCTAGAAAGGAAAACAGTACTAATTGAATACTAGTTGATTAGATACATCGGTAGCTGTTACACTTCATGCCTCATATTAACCTTCTATTTTCTAGTTCATGGAAAGATTGGGCTTTATAGGTATATTAATTGAATAATTTCTCAACAGAGCTCTATAATCTCTTGACAAGAATGAACAAACTCTAAATTGTAAATGACCTTATGAAGTACTTGGGCAGTACCACAATTGTTTTGATGCTACCTAGAAATTATTTAGCCTTCCATTGTTGGGACTAATGACTTCCGGAGGACAACAGATTAACAGATGTGCGCTTGTGTTAATATTACTGTCTTTTGTCTAATGGCTTGTTCATTAACTCATGACTGTGGTCTTAATTGGGGGCTGCTAATAAGTATCTAGTAGTGTGATCAATTGTTTCTGAATCTATTCCTGGAGGCTAATGGAGTTTTAGTTTTAAAAACTTTCATTACGCCGCCCCAGGGAAGCCCATTAGAGTCACCATCAGTCCTGGCTCTGAAGAGACACACTGTCATGGGGTATAGCCTCCAAAAGCAGACAATCTGACGACACACCTCTTCTTGCTAAAGAAGTGACATGGACATATGACTTTGATTTTCTAAAACCCAGTTTTCTCACCTGTAAAATGGGCAATAATAATGCAATATAGATCTGAGATAATCATGAGTTAAAATTAGCATATGTATCCCTGAAATAATTGAACCTGAACTTAATTGTATTTGTTTGATTCACCAACCATAAGCTTTCAATTATTTCTTCTGAAGGCAAAACATTCTTAGAAGCACATAGGTCTACCCAGGTCTAGTGTGAGATTAGCCAATTAGTCTTAATGACTTTCTTCCCACTTTTCAGAATGATGACACAATGATTTTGTGTATTAAGATGCTGGATTAAGACAGGGAGGCAGATGGACACATTATGGAGGTCTGATCTGACAAACTCTTGATGTAAATAGACAATATGGAAGTGAACCGGGCTCTATAAATGCTTTACATGTTAATAATATCCATGCATGCATTTGGGCAGGATGGGGTAGGGAGTATGCTAATGTTCTATCACTATTAAAACACCATAGAAAATCAACCTATAAAGAAAGGCTTATTTATATGTTTGTATTGATGGCCCATCAGTGCTGTTGACTTTGGTCTCTGATGAGGCAGTGGATCTAGCAGGAACATATGGAGAAACAAAACTGCCCAGTTCATAGTTGCAAGATAGAAAAAAAATAGGAGGAAAAAGCAGGGAGCAGATCTCACTCTTCCCTTCACCCCAGCTATCTAAAGTCGTCCCGCTAAAGCTCACCTTCTGAAGTGTCCACTACATCCTCATAGAGCCACGCTGGGCTCCAAGCCCTGATGGACACTGGTGGACACTGAAGGCACAGACTGCAACAGTGAGTCAGCAGGATGGAGTCCTAACACCCAGAGATGAAGCGCTTAGTCAGGGTCCAGCTGTTGTCTTCAGCACCTGTGATGCCAACTGTAGAATATGCATTTACACTGTGAAGGGGTGCTATCCTTTATTTCCATTTTAAATGCTTAAACATTTCTTAGTACTTGAAGGAAATCTGTTATTTTAAACTGCACAGCTCGTGGGAGGTTTGTTCTTTTTACTTTAAGTAAATGCACAGAGCATTTATGTCTCATGCACATAATCAAGAAAATCTATGTGTAAGCAGAGTTTTCCTATCCCGCGGGTACTCTCAAATAAACACACTGAGGCTTATATTAATTTCAAGTGCTGAACCAATAGCTCAGACTTATTACTAACTAGCTGTTACATTTTAAGTTAACCCATATTCCTTATTTATGCTCTGACACATGGCAGTATCTTTATTAGCAAGGCATGTTCATCTCCTGTTCCCTCTGCATCTGGCTGGCAACTCCAGACTCCACCATTCTTTCTCCCAGCATTCTCCTAGTCTTGCTCTTCTGCCTAACCTTATTCAGTTCAGCTTTGGCCAGTCAGCTTGTTTATTAAACAAATTACAGCAACATATATTCACACAGTATGAAGGAACATTCCATAGCAGGTATGTCTAGAGGGTGCCCTCTTTCCTAGCTTGGTGTTGAGGTCAGGAAGATACAGAAATAAATTGTCTTGGAGAGCAGAGTAGAAGAGATACAGAGAGAAGTCTTTTACCCACAGGTTTGAACCCTTTTTTACATCCCTTATTTTCAGCAGAGTGTGGATCATCCAGACACAACCTGCAAAAGAAAGAAAATAGACAGCTATTTTTACCAGCCTATATTCTTTCACCTGTGTGCAGTAGATTCTTTTATCATTGGAAAGGGAAGTGGAATGAGATGGTGGTAATGGCAGGGATACTGAGAGTTATGGGAGTCAGGAGCCCCATCACAGTCACCGTTAACCTGAAGAACCGCATGCCTCCTGTGTGATTGCTAGGCTTCAGGATCAGAGTGTGTTCACAGAGAGAAATTATAACTCTTAAAGAGCCAGCCGTTCAATGTAAAGGGACCCATGTGACTAGAGAGCTGTGGTGTGAAAAATCACTGCTTTAGAGAAACGAAAAAAACATCTTAAGTACATGGGATGCATCCAAATTAAAACAGTGCTTACAGTTGCTCTTATTCATATTTTTCTTTGAAGTCAATAGGATGCTCTTATGTGTGCAATTTGGTACAATATGCTTTGGCGCTTGAAAGATGATTGTATTTACCTAGTAACAACCAATATAGCCTATCATTGGCAATAATTATTTCATCACTTTTGGATAATATTCAGGCTTTAAATGAATGCTATTTACCAGAGGAGCCCCTAATAAATGTGTGTTTGTAAATGGGGTTTCAAGAACTTCTCAACAAATAAACTAACATATAAGGGCATCATTTTTTACCTTTTCAATCATGCTTAAGGACCTCAATTAAATGTTAGGTTTTGTCCTTTAGTCACATGACTTCTGCATATTAAGAAGTTCAGAGGTTGGGGTATAGCTTCATAGTAGAACACATGTGTGGATGAGACCTTGGGCATACGCACATGAGGGCACACACACACACACACACACACTGTGTTTTCAAATTTTGTTTGAGTATGGTGTGGATTAAAAAATACTTTGAATACTTAAAAGAAGAGCCATATGGATGACAAAAATCCATGTATTTGGACACATCATCCAGCTGTGTAAGCAGAAATGATCAAATAGAGGAAAATCCGTCTGTGGACATTTTTGGTATTGAGGATGTCTGCCTGAGTAGAGGAAGAAAAGCCAGCAAAGCTTTGGTCTCTGTGTTGGGTTCAGTGAGAAAGGCAGACAAGAAGGCTTTCATTGAGTAACTTCTTTTTTTCTTTAGTTCAAAACTGATTTACTGAGTTCCTGTAAGGTGGGAGGCTAAGGGACCAGGCAAAGGATGGGGTGGGGGAGCAGAACAGAATTCTCACAGTTCCACCGTGCCCTGAAAACCAGGCAGACGGACAAAACGCGGAACAGTTCAGAGCACAGAGGGGTGTGAGTTGATCCAGTAGGACAAAGGGCCATTTCTCACCTGGAGGCATCCACTGGTCCTGCTGGAACTAGAAATGTGAAATATCAAGGTTTCGCTGAGCAGAACACAGGTGCCGGCAAGCAGAGAACTCTGCAAAGATTCTGGATTTCATGTGCAGCTGAAATGAGAAACTTGGAGGCCAAAATAAGACTCATATTCCAGGCGAGGCTTATGTTAAAGAAATTTGCAAGATTTTGAGGCAGTGTGAGGTGTAATGGCTTTAAAGAGATACACAGAAGCCCTGTTTTTTTTTTTTTAATTGTGTGCTTTTTGGGAGTGGCAAACAAAGACTAACTGTGATCTTAGTTAAATATTACAAAGTCACACCACACAAACCCAGTGTCATTACTCAGCTGCCCATGGGAAACAACACAGAACAGATATTTACACAATAGAAATTGACTTTTTCATAGTCCTATGGTTAGGAAGTACGACACAGAGATGCTGGCATGGTTGGCTTCTTCTCAGAATCTCCCCTAGGCTTGCAAATAGCCACTCTCTCGCTGTCTTCTGTGCTTCCCAAGCATTTCTTCCTACAGTTCCTGACGACTTCCGGGTCTCTTGGTCCTACACATTAACCTAGACTTTTCACTAGTGGTCCAGTCCTGTCTTCAAACACAGTCATTCTCAGAGGTTCTGAGAAGAAAAAAAGGCATCAGCATATGAACTTGGGGGAAAGCAGTTCAGTCAACAGTACCAAATGGTCCCAAAACTCCTGCTCTTTTCTGTCCAGGTTTAGTGTCTAACTTAATAGATTAGCCGTCTCCACCATAAACATTCGCTTAGCAAATTCGCTTAGCAAAGGGCAGCCTAACTTGCCTGCTAGGAGGCATCATCATGAGATCTGCAGTTCCTTGACATTTACGATGATCACTATGACACTTAATGTTTTTTTAAAAAGAAATCCTGGGACTGGAGAGATGGCTCGTTTGTTAAATCTGTGCTGCTCTTACAGAGAACCTGTTGGGGCATTTTATAACTGCCTCTAACTCCACCTTTCTCCTGGCTTCCTCAGCCCCTCATGCCCAGCTCCACCCCACCCTCTCACACACATATACACAGAATTACATGTGAAATAAACTGTTTTTGAAACTTTCTCATGTTATGTTTCTTGTTTATTTCTGGCCTGTTCATTCAAATCCCAAGGAGAATAAGCCTTAAGAAATCCTGTTGCCTGGATCGTTTCGTAGTAGCTTTTGGTTTAACTATCCTAGGGCACAGTTGATGAATTCACACCAAAATGAAATAGAAACCAAAATGTATTGGTGATGTTAACTCTAATGTGCCGTCAAGATTTGTCTCAGCTTAGCCGTTAGCTGCCCTCCAAGAATCGTGTGCTGAAACCTTGGCTACCAGCCTGTGGTGACGTAACCCTCAGGAGACAGGTGTAGGAAGTTAGGTCTTTGGAACATGCCCTTGAAAGAGATTTTCGGATCTTAGCATTTCCCTTTTCCCCCTTTTTCCTGGGGATAAACAGCTCGTGTTTACCACACTCTCCACTGTGCCCCACTGTTCTGCCACAGCCCAAAGACACAGGACAGAGCAAACATGGACCAGGAGCCCAAATCGACGTATTTTTCCTTATAAAGGTTCAGCAACAGAGAACTTACTAACACATCAATAATAACTGTTTTAGATCATTAATTCTGGCAATGATTTTCACTAAAAGAGTTATATGCCTACTTTGATCCAGGTACTTTTATTTATTTATTTATTTATTTAAACATGGTATGGCCCCGAGGAAAGTAAGTAAATATTCCTGTCACTTTCACACAAGAATTAGGATTTACTCATTCTTCATTTTGGAAGGGATCTTAGGAATTTCAAAATTATTTAGAGCCAGATTATTAAAATTTATGTATTAAGTATCCTCATAGACTCATATGTTAAGAATACTTGATGTATAATTTTCATGTTTTGCAGTCTTTTCAATTCCTGTTGCTCATATCTAGAATATACCTTTCGTTGAGTGTCTTAGTCAGGGTTCTGTTTCTGTGAAGAGACATGACCACAGCAGCTCTCATAAGGAAAGCATTTCATTGCTGTTGGCTTACAGTTCAGAAGTTCAGTCCATTATCATCACGGTGGGAAGCACGGCTGCATGCAGGCAGACATGATTCTGTACAGGTAGCTGAGAGTTCTACATCCAGATCGGCAGGCAGCAGGAAGAGAGACAATGAGCCTGCCTTGAGCATTTGAACTCCCAAAGGCTACCCTCAGTGACACCCTTCCTCCAACAGAGACACACCTCCTAATCCCTGTCAACTAGAAACACTCCCTAAAGACAATGCATTCAAATCTATGAGCCTATGGAGGTCATTTTTATTCAAACCTCCACATGGAGCAAACCTTTCTTTTGTCCCTGAATTTTTAACAATGGCTTTATGATCTTCACAAATGAGCCAATGAACTGGAAGTATTCAGGATGAACTTCTATATAGGGCTCTAAGATACTGAAGACCAAAGTTCCACATTGCTAGATTTATTTTGTTGTCAAAAATCACTTAACTTTACGTATGTTACATGTTCTGTACTCCAAAAAATGGCAAAAGTGAAATTATTTACTCTCTCAGACTCACTGAAGAGTTTTAGAAATTAAAAATTGTCAATTACGTTTGAATGTTTGACTCTTAATTAATCAGGTCATCCTTATTGCCTGTAGACAGACAAGCAAACAAACAAAATAAAAATAACAAACAAACAAAAGCAACACACCTCAAAAAAAAACCACCCCCTCCAAAAAAAACCTTTGTTTATTAACCTTTAACTTTCTGAGAACTACAATTTGTATAATGGCGGTTGGACCATACTAAGTGCTTTACATATGTTTGGTGAGATTTAAGTAGGAAATAAAGATTTAGTATGAGCTAATGTTATGCCTAGATTGCCAGGAAACCCAAAAGACCGCATGGAGACCAAGTCCCATATGTAAAAGCAAAGAGCCTTTATTCTTATTCAAATTTGAACTCAGACTCACTGTGTGTCCAAATGCATGGTCAGAGAGCCCTGAGCTCAAGTGGGGTGGGACATTTATTTCTAAGGTTCAGGAGCCCTGATTGGTTGACATTTTTCTAGGGGTGCCCTGGTGAAAGGGGATGGGTGTGTTCTGGGCTAAGGTACATCAGGTGATCTTATCTATAATGGGTGGAATGTTAGTTCCTTTGGAACATTAGATACTCTCCCTTTGGATGGTCCACTCCTGGGTGTCTTAGTGTGTGAGCTTTCCTGGAACCATATAATCTGAAACTCTGGCCTCTATTGAGCTTGTCATGGCTGGGCCCTACACTATTTTGCTTTATTTCATCCTAACTACAATCTGACTGTAAACTTCCATTTGAAACGGCTGAAAACTCTGAATCCTGTTGGCTTCCAAGACAGTCGTAAACATCAAACTTGTGTCCTAACACTGAAAGCTCGTTCTGTGGTCACTGTGGAAGGCAGAATCTTAATGTGGGCTGTGAAATCCTCCCTCTCTGCCATGCATCCCAGCTACTTTCCAGAACTATGACATGATAGCTTTAGTCCCAGGTCCCATCAGGCTACACGGTTCCCCTTACGAGAGAGACCGTGACACAGCAGCGGAGAGTAAAATGGTGGCCACATCATGGTGCGGAGAATTTGAGCGGCCACAAGTAGAGATGACTGACATAGAGGTGGGAATTCCTAGTGAGCCACTGCACGGTTGAGTGGCTGTATGTAGCAATTAGATATTAGATGTTTTAGAAGGAGAAAGATATTTAATGTTTTTGTGATAAGGAAATGATATATGTTTAAGGAGATGAATGTGTCTAATTTGATTTTAAGCACAGAAATTACCTGGTGCAAGTAAAAAGGAAATATGGAACAAACCTACTTTGGAGTTTACTGAGGGTGTGTCTAAAGACCTGGTGAGGTTGGTATGCAGAGATAGAGAGAGAGATAGAGAGACAGAGACAAGAGACAGAGAGAAACAGAGAGAGAGAGAGAGAGAGAGAGAGAGAGAGAAAGGAAGAAAGAGAGAGAGCGCGCATGGGGGTGGAGAGGGAGAAGTAGGAAGAAAAGAGCTGCCTCTTTGGGAGAGACATAGAAAGGAAGGGACTCAGACCAGAAGCAAAGATCAACTTGCCTCAGTGGATGGAGAGAGGGAGTGGGCGGGGCTTCTCTCTTAAAGGGGCAAGATAGACCATTACATTCCCATCTCTTTTTTTTTTTATATAATAAAAAGGCAGGAGGTTAGGCACAACAGGTTAAAGCAATTGGGACAGTGGATTCTCAAGATTACTTCCTGCTTATTTGTGGGCATCGTCTTGGGGAGAACCTGAGAAAGCTGGGTGCTAGTCATATCTTGGGGTAGGTAGCTGATCTCTTTGTTACTGTCCGGTGTTTGTGGTATGGGAATGTCTGATGTCTCTTACACCTGTTTAAGGTATTGGCAGAACAGAGGACAAATTAAGTTTAGGAAAAAATTGAGAGAGAGTGTATCTGACCTATTTAAGATGGATCCTTCATTCCAGCTCCCTGGAACTCACAAGAAATCTTTGGGTTTGTGAAAATTTAAACAGCAGTGAATTTATTTCAGAATGACTGTGACAGATATTTTTTGCATAATGAAAGTATTTTTAAGACTATGGAAAGCAGCATGAGAGGGAAATTTGATAACTTGTATTTGTCCTCATACCTTTATAACTTGCAGGTTCATACCTTAATAACTTGTATTTGTATTTTACTGAAATGTTTTTGGTGAGGCTCTTCTTTTAAACTGACAAAACCTCTCATCAGAGATCTTTGAGAAGAGTAAAATTTTATTTGAGTTATTGATTTAAAAACTACAGAGAATTTTCTTGATTGGCACCTAGAGCTACTCTTTGTCGGGGTCCAATGCTAACCAAGACCATAAATTATTTCTCTGCACCAGACCCCAACATAAACTATCTCTCTCTTTGCGGATGTGGAGGCATGGGAATAAAGACACAACTCACATGGCTTTATTGGGAGGGAGATTCTCCATGATCCCTCATGAAATTCTGAGTTTACATCCTGAGAAATTCCTCTCATTTATTCTCCAAGCAGCCTTATATATCAAAACATAAACTGAGGGGGAAAGTCATTAGTATTCTGTTTCCTAGGAAACCAGATGAATGACTTTTAGTCACGTCCACCTTTACCTGAGTCTCCTCTGTCACGTCTTCCTGTTCTGTATGCTAGTTCAGTTGCGTAGGCTGAATTAGCACCTCTTTTCAGACATCCTCAATATTATAACAAAAGGAGCAAAATAACATCCTGGCCTTTTGTCAGGTTAGTGGCAGCCGGTCTGGAAAGTTATGTGACCACTTCAGGTGTGGCCCATGGCTTTAGAACGTGGCTGCCATACCATATAGAAATATGGGTCTACAACTCTTCAGGGTCAGGGTTGTCCATGGTCACTGAGGATCGTATTTGCCTTTTGCTGTTTAATGCAGGGCCTGCCAGGCTCTAGAAAATCCTGTGGGCTAAGAAATCTGTAGGAAGACAAGCCTACCTTGACCTGAGCAGCAAGGCTGTTGATTTCAGCAATTCTGTCCACGTCTGGAGACCTTCAGTTTAGATGAAAGGCAGTTTTGTTCAGTGGTCAGGGCTTGGCAGTTGAAGTGAATTGCAGATGGACGCTGTTCTGTGCCCATTTGTCTTCTGTCTTCTTTGGGGAAATAGAGTGCTGCTGCTAGGAGCCAACCTGTCTCTTTTTGTTATGAAAAGGTCTTTTTTAATAATTAAATATTTAAATGCCATATTCCCCAGATCTCTGAGCAGTTGAGGGCTGTTTATCAGGTATAACTACAGCATAGAATCTACCTGGAGAGCTGAGTTCAAGCTTGACTGTACTGATTCTCAACTTAACAGGTAAGATTTACACTCGTAAAAAGACAGAAAGAAGAAAAAACTGCTTGCAATAGAAGGTTAATGGCAGAACTGACAATAATAGAAAATAGCTCAATATATTTTAAATCAGGGTTGGATTACATATATAGTATTTTTTGTAAAAGACTTAAAAGTACATACCAATTTAAAACATGAGACTTATTGTTTTGTAGTCTGGAATGAAACACAATGAACAGACAATTATAACATTTAAAAGTAAACATAGTGTATTCAAGTTACATGTATGCGCACACACACATAGAGTGAACAGGAGTTAGATGAAGAGGATGCTCTTGGTGGGCCCTACTCAAAACACACATGGAACAGAGTCAACACCCAGGAACCAGGCAGTGAATACGGTAAAGATGGCAGAATCTGGTCACGTGACCTGACTCTCAGTTAAGATGGCAGTAAAGTCACCTGACCTCGGTTAAAATGGCAGTGGTCACATGTTGTATGGAAAAGCCGTGATTTTTTTTAGATGCGGAGGGTTTTAAACATAGTAAGAGAGACCTAGAGGCATGCTCTGCCCTGTTCTGAGCAGCCATGCCAGAAGCCATGGTGGAGAGCAAAGGCTCTTCAATTCAATGGAATTGAAGACAGCTGCCTTGTGGACCTGACCAATTTTGTCGGCAGCAGTTGCCAGGTGGGTGACTGGTAGTTTGAGGGTTTATACCATAGCTGAAAACGTGAAAACCTGAGAAGAACACCACATGGCCTGTAGAAGAGCATCTTCTCTCCGTAGGCAGGGTGTGAAACGGTGGCAAACACCGCTGGGCTTGTAGAAGAGCATCTCCTCTCCATAGGCAGGGCTTGTAGAAGAGCATCTCCTCTCCATAGGCAGGGCTTGTAGAAGAGCATCTCCTCTCCATAGGCAGGGCTTGTAGAAGAGCATCTCCTCTCCATAGGCAGGGCTTGTAGAAGAGCATCTCCTCTCCATAGGCAGGGCTTGTAGAAGAGCATCTCCTCTCCATAGGCAGGGCTTGTAGAAGAGCATCTCCTCTCCATAGGCAGGGCTTGTAGAAGAGCATCTCCTCTCCATAGGCAGGGCTTGTAGAAGAGCATGCTCTCTCTACAGGCGGGGTGTTAAAGCCTGACTGGCTCTGGTCAGGGCATCTTGGAAGCCAAAGAGGCTCACAGCAAGGATAGCTTATGAGTGGCACAAAAGAAAAGAAAAAGAAAGGAGAGAAAAAATCCGGGGGACCCTGGGCCCCCAAATCTAATGTACCGCACAGCATGTCCAGTGCTGGAGGACCAATCCTGGGTCGTCCGGTCACGTTTTTAGCTATGGAAAGCAACCAGGGATGAATATCAGCGAAGGATTCAACTGTAGCTGTGAAGGCTGTGGTTGGGGGCTGGAAGGGGGAAACTCACCACCAAAGCCACTGGTGTGTGTAGAGGTCAGGCAGGTAGAATGCAGAGCTGTTGTAAAGAAACCTGGTTTCATGTTTCCTCAGTTGGCCCGCACACAGGCGGGAGGGAACTTGGAGCGCATGGTGGAGTCACAAGTACAATGTAATGGTTTAAGTAAACCGGTGCTGCTCCCCGAGGGGTACAATGGCAGAAATGCTACAGGTCCCTGAGTGGTGACAGTGGACAGTGGGCCATGAGATCACGCCTCAGGTTCCCAAGTGACAGCAATGGGGCAGTGGGTCCCAAGGCCGTGGTGGGTCACAAAGGCAGCCAGTTCCAGGCAGGGAACCGCCCAGTGACCTGTAGGCAATGAGAACCAGTGGGTCCTAGGCAGGGAGCCACGCGATGGGTGAGAGATGGGGGGCAGCAACTCCAAGGCGGGGAGCCTGTGGAGGATGAGATAACGAGATGGATAGGTACGCCATGCAGAGTGAGGTTGGATATTTATTCAGTGGGTTATGGAGGGGAGAGGACAATGGAGAAGGAGAGAAGGGAGAAGAGCAGAGAGAGAGAAAGAAAAGTGGAGGAGAAGTGGAGAAGTGGGGAGAAGAGAATGAGGCAGAAGCTGCCTCTTCAAGGGAAAGAAAGAGCTCAAGCTGCAGGCCGGAAGGACGATCTGCCTGCCTCAGCGAATGGGGGTGGGGAGTGGGATGGGCAGGCTTATCTCTTAAAGGGACAGGACAGACCATTACAAGCACCATTTTGGGCTGGGTTGTAGTTTAGTAGCACAACGAGGAAAGACCAGGGCATTGTCCCCAGCACTACAAATTAGTTTGCAATATATTGATGCCTACATTCGCCAAAATATCATGTGACTAAAACTGATATTCACATATCGTGTATACTGATAGTTTCTTATCAGTTTCATTAAGTCTGTTTTAAATTAAAGAGAAAAGATAAGTGTCTTGAAAACACATTGACCTGCTCAAATAAGACTGTAAAAGGAATGAATTTTTCTCTGAAGACAAAGATCTATTGTTTGAGAAGAATTTGCTGTGTGAGAAGAATTTGATAAAAAGAATTTTCTTTTATTTATTCTTTGTGTTTTTTATATCATACATATTGATCCCATTCATTTCCCATTCATTCATTGCTCTTACAAACCCCACTCCCAATAAGATAAAATAGGTTGTTTTTTATTTGTTTGTTTGGTTGGTTTTTGAGACAGGGTTTCACTGTGTAGCTCTGGCCATCCTGAAATGCACTTTGTAGACCAGGCTGGCCTCGAACTCACAGAGATCTGCCTGCCTCTGCCTCCCAAGTGTTGGGATTAAAGGCGTGCACCACCGCCACCCAGCATAAAATAGAATAAAATAAAATTTAAGAGAAAAAGGAAAACAGAAAGGAAAAATCTTGCCATGGAAGCTGTAGTGTGACAGTGTGTCATGCAGTAAACCCTTCTGTCCATTTATCTTTACTTGCAAGTGTTCATTGCAGAGAGTCCTTGGTCTGATTTGAGGCCTCTGGTTTCTGCTCCGCTATTGATGCTGGGCCATAGCTGGGACTCCTCTTGGTTTTCCTGTTGTTGCCCTCTGTCATGAAGATTCTACAGCTTTGACTCTGTGGGTCAGGTTCCTTCACATGCTCTAGTAGATCATAGATGGGGTGGATGTTGAGGCGGGTCAACTCATAACCCTGAGTTTGGGCCTGGGTAGTTGCAGGCTTGGTCAGCCCCCCATCTCTTGCCTGTCTTTACCACCAGGGTGAGCTCTCCAGCATTGCCCTGGCTAGTTCACCTCTTGCAGCATTAGCAAGGGACAGGGACAGTTCTCTGCCTTTCAAGTCCTCAGGGTCTGCTCTACTGCTACAACTTCAGGGCCAGCTCTACTGTGTTGCCCAGGCAAGGTGTAGGGGCCACTCTCCCAAATGCTTCAACTGCTGAGGGGCAGGGACAGCTCTCTCATTCTTACCATCCCAGGGCCAACTTCTACACTTGCTTCAGGCACTGAGGGATGGGAGGAGGGTCGGACATCTCTCCCCACCCATACCACCATATGGTAGGTGAGGGGTGGAGCCACATTTTCCATACTCATGTTCTCGGGTCAGTTCACCTGCATCTTGTTCAATAGGGTCAGTTCTACTGTGCTGCCCATGTAAGGTGTTCTGAGAGCTTCAGCCAGTCAGGGGGAGGACCAGTTCTCCTAGTGTTGAAGCCAGTGAGGGGCTGCGCCAACTCTGCACAGCCCTATCATCTCTGCCTTCGCTGGTATCAGGAGCCTCAAACATCAGTTCAGACTATGGCTGCATCTGTGCCGTGCACCCAGACATGGGTCCTGGCAACAGCCCAGAACCCCAGACATCACCATGGCCCTGGGTGGCAATCAAGCCAAACACCTCAGCCGAATCCTTGTTGCTTTTACCTCTTCAGGTATGCCTCTGTCCGCAGGAAATAAACCATTCTGTCTCTCTCTCCGTAGATTTGCTCACCATAATAGAGCCCTGTCTGCCCAGTACCACAATGTGCCAGGTGGCCTGTGTTTTCTCCTCAAAGCCCAGGGTGAACCTGCATGTGGTTCTTTTTGCCCTGCTTGGCCCATCTTGGCACTGGGAAGGAACTAGCTTACTCCTCGGAGCCAGGAGTTGTCTGCCCGAGCCCGCCTGTGAGTCTCTTTTGACAGAAATTTCAAGGGCTTGATTGGAACATGGAGGAGGCCACACAGGAAGAAGTGCAAATGTGAGACCTCTGACATTTTCATTTGTCTCAGCTGACAGTTGTCTAGAAAATGAGGCCCTCTGTTCTAGAGCTGTGGGACACTCAGTTCCACCTAAGCCTGGGGGAGCATGGAGGCAGGGCTTTCCTAGTAGAGTCTGTAAATGAGACCATGGGTAAGTTGCCTCTAGACCGCAGCCATTGAGATCTGCCCAGAGAACGGATCCTTCCACATCAGGAGTCCTGACAGACCTGCAGACAACTCAGTGTACATTGTTTTAGGCAGTTAAGCTTGTTACACACCAGTAAAACTTCTATGACCAGTTAATCCAGAGACACGCTACTTAGTGGTCATTCGTCGATAATTTCCTTGGGCAGTGAGACTTGGGTCTCTAGGTCTGCATCTTGTCTACTATCAGATGCTTGGGTGACCTGCTTGCTGGTCATTAGACAAAGAGGAAGCTAAGAAGGCATACTGTACCCCTTGAGAAGCCCTACTGTGGGTGCAACAGATACTCCTGACATATACCGCCGTGTTGGGATGGAGTTCCGGGCTCATACCTGAGCGAAGAGCATTCTGGGACACTTCCTTACAGACGCTCATATTACAGAAGGAGGTAGACATCTTTGTCCCCATAATGGTTTCCTGTTTCAATATCAAGGTAGGTGCATTTCTCAAGATAGTGGAGCAAGAAAATGTCAACATGCACAGGGGTCTAAAGCAACATTTATATTAAGAAATAAAGACCGATTCTGTATCCAATTCATTTCCAAATACGTTCCAGGTTGGACCACATTCTTCGGGGAGGTTGGAGGGCCTTGCATGGGTTTTCCTGCCAGATGATCTCCAACTTTCCCATCCATTTCTTCTATGTTCATCTAGAGGAGGTTGCTCCTTCCATGTCCATGGAACATTGTCCATGGACCAATGCAGAAATGGACCAACTTGAGGTCCGGGAAATGCAGTCAGGGACACAGACTCTTGACAGCATGACCTTCTCCTTGGCTGGCTCTGGATCCCCAGAACAGCCCATTGCCACATGCTTAGTGACTTACTCACCAGTGAAGATGCAGCAGTCTTTGCCCGTGGGACAACAGCATCCATGTTCTGTATAAGATGCACTAGCTTCCAGAGTCTTCTTCTGTGGATTTATTTGAGCCTAAATGTGCTATGTGCACCTGTTGGAGTCATAGCCTGGCAGTTCCTTAAAGCTTTGAAAGTTAGCCAAGTAGTCTGCAGGGAGCTGCAGGGAGTCAGGATTCCCCCCCTTACCCCCCCCCCACACTAGGATACGGCTATCATATCAAAGTTAACTACCTATGTTTATCATTTCAAAGTTAACGTATGTGAACCTTAAATTTGTGGGATTGACAGAGAGCTAGAAAAGACAGGAGAGCAATTTGCGTTATGTGAATCTAGAGGATAAGCAAGGCGGCGCTCAAAGAGTGGGCTTGCACCAGGTCACGCACGTCACCGGCCTCCCTTGATGTGCTGTCATAAACCCCTAGACAGAAGCCCAGAGAGACTTGAGTGTATAATCGGGTCAACATTTCTTTTGTTGCTGTTTTCGTTCTGGGAAAATTTCAGGAGAGGCACATTGAAGACACTCAGTAGAAAAAAAAAATGTTAATAAGACCAAAAAAGGAAAAACTGAATTCCCAGGGAAGCCCGTTAATTCTCAGGAGGCATGACATGGTGAGGAACTGGAACATTCCAAATGCTGTGGTAACAGCCATGGCTCCATATCTTCTTCAGACAGAGGCCTAGAGGTCATGTCCAAAGTTTTTCAGAACTGGGTTGTCAGCAGCACACTCCTGAGCTCTCCTGCATTCCAGCCGCTCTGGTGTTCTCAGTTCCTCTGCCTTCCGTTTGTCTCCCTCTCACCTCACTCCTTACTGCTTCTCTGTAGCCCAGGACAGCCCCAAGGACTCACACCCCTTACTGCCTCTCTGTAGCCCAGGATAGCCCCAGGGCTGTAAGAGGCACAATAAAATCAATGACTTACACTATCTCATTAAAGAAGCCAACACAAAGACAGAAAAGCAGAGGCTCGGAGCTCCCGGAAGGATTTGGGGTGATTCAAATACTTGCCTTCCCTGATTTTCTGTGGCCTAGAAGAAGTCTATAAAGAAAAAAGTTCCAATTATGTAACATCATGACCTTATCCATTTGGAGGCCCAATCTCCTTCTCCAAACCTGTCTACATCAAGTGACTTCCTCAGGAGGAAATACTTTGCAAAGGGCTGGGCTAGAGCATCACACAGTGCCTAGCTATCACCTTGCATCCTTCTGCTTCCTCTGTTCTTCCTTGCTGAAAACTCCCTGAGCGCCATTGCTCTGTGGTCTCACCTGATAGCCACAGGGAGAGTTTCCAGGCTTCTGTCTGAACGCTCTCAGCCAACGCCCACATTCCTATTGTGGCCCTTGCTACACTGTACTTGAATGTTTCCTAGTTGTGGCAGCCACTAGAGAGTGAAGCCCCACGGAGAAGGACAGACTCCTCTGCACTGGCCAACCACCCTTCTCCATGCAGCAGTGGAGATGTGCAGAAGAAACATCGTATGTAAGGAAAGGAAACCACAACATCAACAGTACCAACTCATGTTTCATGCTGGACAAACCTGCACTTTGCCTTTTATTATCAAAATAAATAGAAATTTTTTAATTTTGATTTTCTGTGTCTTCCTGAACTCCTCCTCTTCCTCGCCAACACACATACACAGAATATAGCAAACCAATTCATGATATCTTCAATTTTTATGTGTATGGCTTGGAATAAAGAACCTTCTTTCTTCTGTAGCTTATTCATATTTGTAAGGAATAATAAAAATCCCACAAAAATAGGAGTTTAATGGACCATGTTTGAATTGTTAATATTTTTCTAACTTTGTCTCTCTCCATATGCACATACTACAGCCTAAATCAACTAGTTTATGCAGTCCTAGGCATGTTGAGTCGCACCAGTTTCTGTCTCTTTTTATTTTTATCAATACAAGTATTTCCCTTTTGAGAATGCATTTGGTAGTCAGTATTTTTGAAAAAGAATGCAAATAGCTTGTGCACGTGTGTGTGTATGGGTTACACATATGTGAGTACCCGCGATCTATAACCTTCATAGTTAGTTAGCTATGAAGAAAGGAACAAGGAACAAGGCTCATGGACAAACGCATATAAGGTATGTGTGTGTGTGTGTGTGTGTGTGTATGTGTGTGTATGTGCATGCGCACATGTGCGCACGTGCTCCATGATCCCTAACAGAAGAATATTTACACATCTTCCCCATCCTTCTGACAGTAGCTGATGGTTCTCAGATAATGAGACTCACTGGTGAACTTGGTCATGCAGCTACCAAGGGAGCCTTCCTCCAGGCATCTGACCTGAGTTCGTTCTGTACATCATGTCCTTGTCCGCTCTCTCGGCATCTCTCCTGTCAGTGATTTTGCTCACTGGCAAACAATTTGGCAATTTAATAACTGACACATTGTGCAAGTGATTGGACTGGATCTGTCGTAAGAAGTGGTCTCAAGCTGGGACTCCAGAGGCATGCTATGCTCAGCATGTGACTTTATTCATACATGGAGACTGTGTTAAAGATCCATGAGCCAGAAAACCTGGATGAAGCTTTTTGACACGCCTAGGTGTTTTGTAGCCACCCCTTTTCTTGGAACCACTGACATGTTATACTCAGGAGTATGAGAACCACAGGGACTCACAGGTCTGAGCTTCCAAAGCGGTTTGTTTAGAATGGCCTCGGGAAACACTTTCCACAGCATACTTCTGGTCTGGCCTTCCTTTTCCGTCCCTGCTGACTCTTGCTCTCCAGTTGAACAGGTCACAGTCTCGTATAGCCCTGTATTCATTCAGCCGCCGCCTCTCCTTTTTATTTCAAAGGCCATCACGCCCGTCTTATTTGGTTTTGCTGCCTTTTCTCTTGTGTGAGAAAGTTGATCTCTCTCCCGTTTGGAACTTTTTCTTTTCCTTAGGAGAACAAGGCTCAGTAGCTCCATATGAGACTCAGAAAATGCATAGCAAGGATGAGAAGGAATAGTTTGAAAACACCCCCACGACTCTAGTGGAAAACAAGGTTAGATAACCACCCCTCGGTAAACGTGTGTGTCTAGCTATCCAAAGGGTTCGTGTTCTCTTGGAACAGTCGTATGGCAAGCTTCTGGGAACAGGGTTTTGATCCTTTTCCCATTGAGTGAGACTTACTTTTCTAATTCATCCAGATGCCACTGCCCTATCATATGGCCCAGATTTCCCAAGGACGGGATCTCCTAGAAGGAGCTTGGGCCTTGGCTCTTGTTCAGAGAACAGTTTATTTACCATGAGTGGAATCAAGTTCTCCCTACCTTTCCATCGTTCCTTTGGAGCTGTTTTTTTGAGGAGATAAAAAGGTGACTCACTTGTGTCGCGGTCCTCTGCTTTCGACGAGAGACGGTGAGGGTAAACGAGCTGTCTCCCGGAAAAGCCAGGAAGCCTTGGGACTGTGAAGGCAGCTTTATTGCAAGGCGGTGGATAGCAGGGCAGCTGCTGTTTTCATTGATGATTAACTCGCAAGTTTGAACTGACATAAGAAGAAGAAAACAGAAGCCTAGGACCTGTGTGAAACTTCTGCCCAAGTTTCTATTCAGAAGTCACATAGGAAATGTTTGTTTTTCTCCGTAGATTCGAACCAGTGTCCTTCCGGAGCACAAGGATCCCCCTCCAGAAGTTGGGGTAGGTGCTTTTTATAATCCAAAGATAGACGTGCCATTTGTAAGTGAATGAATTGGGTTTTCTCTGACTTCCTGCCTGCCTGGCAAAAGCAATCAGGTCACCAAGGTGTGACTGTTCGAAGAGTCACCTTGTTTTGTTGCTCAGTTGAATAGAATCCTTCTCTTGTCTCTTGAATAAAAGTAATTCTTCCTCAAGCGGGTTTTTTGTTTAGTTAGACGGTGAGAGGGGAGCCTAGACACTCCTAGACACTCCTGCAGGCGGCTGAATTGCAACTGTAAGCTGGCGATCCTGGACTCCTGGGGGCTAGGGGAAATTACAGGTGTGAGCCATATCCTCTTAGCAAAAACGCAGGAGCTATTGGGACAGGAAGCGTCTTCCGGCTTCCTAGGATGTGAATCAAGCAGCAGGCTGCTGTGACTTTTCCAGCTCAGCCTGAGCACCCACTGAGGTTTGCCTAACACTCCTGAAGAATTGCAGCTCTCACCTGCTGAAGGTGAAGGAGCCAGAGGGTCCTAGGGGCACTAGTGTTGGTGCCAGAGTTGGTGGTGGCAGAACCTGTATCAACAGCCCTGCACGCAGAATCCCCAAGGCCACTAGGCTCAGAGAGGAGTAAAATAAAGGACAGGAAGCTTATTTAGAACTCGTTCAGGAACCGTCAGCCGTCTTCCATTGAGCGAGAGGAGCGCGGGCAAGGTGCCGTTCATGTCTTCTCATTGAAAGCAGCCGCTTGCCAGTGTGCCAAGGGAATATTTCAAGCACACACTGAAGGGCAACTTGCCTGAGCAGGATGCCAGCTCACAGAGCAGCTGCTAGTACAGAGGAGAAGCTGTGTTCTTCCCCCTTGCTCCTCACAAGGGCTTCTGGCTTCTCAGAGGAGGGAGGGCATGCTTCCGTGGACTAATGCGATCTTCACCATTGGTTTTCTGCCTATATCTTGATCCAGTCGCAGCACTTCCTGCCCTGCTGGTGTTGTGGGTTCTCAGACCACACGCGCTATTCGGCTGTTTGTACTTTAGCTCAGAAAGGGCCCAGCAAGTTCTTCCAAGCCAAGGAAGATCCACAGCGGAGGCCTGGGAGGCCTTTGCTGAATCTGTGGCTGCTCTGCCCTTGCTCTTTCTGGCATCCTGTCCACAGTCACCCTTAAACCTCCTGCAAATGAAGTTTAGGGATGGGGGAGGCATTCTCTTACCACACCCAGACTGCCTTCGTAAAACCCCAGAACTCCAAAAAGGTTGGCCATTGATATAATTAACGCAGTGTTTTTATTAAAGAGGTTCATTTATTAGTTGAGGTTCGAGGAGTGAGCTAAGCTTTCTGCTCTAACTCCACCTCCCAGGCTGCTCGTTTTCCGATGCCCACTTGTTTAGATCTAGTGTCTTGTGTCTTGACTTACGTGTGCAAACTTCTTCATTATCTACTTGTTGTCGATCCATTTTATTTATTTTAAATATGGAGCCTCTGATTTTGTTTGTTTCTGCCCGTCTTCCCGCCCTTTTCCATGACAACCACATCTCCGTAACGCCAGTCACTGCGGAGTTTCACATGTGTCCCCGTCTTACTCTCAAGCGGTGACACAGAGGAGCAGGGGACAGATGCTGCACTGTGTTAGCCCAGGTGAGGGTCTGGCCCTTATTGCTGGTTTGGACACCTGCCAGAGTCCTCAGTATGGCTAATACAGAAATTCTAGCTGCCCTGTGAAGATGACTCAGGGGACCCTGTGTGTTTCCCCACGATAAAGGATGTGGCTCGGGGTCAGCTCTTTCATTGTCCCACCCCACTCCCACCCTGCGCTCCTACTGCCCTAAGATACTTTCTAAGCACATGGGTACCAATGCATCAGCTTCTGTGTTACATGTTTGACCCGTGTGACACTCCTATGCTTTTACCATGTCACATCTAAGCCCCACAGGCATCTTCACTGGTGTGTCCTCTCTTTGGTTCAGCCACCTCTCTACTGCCCCTTTATACAGTAACATTCAGCATTAGATTTCCCGTGATTCCCAGAGGAGAGCATCCTGTATTCTTAAAGGAGGAAAACATTTTTGATTCCTCCAATCTTTACAAAGGACCTATTTGTTTAGGACAAAACTCTACTGGCCTTGGGCATAGAAACACTTTCCTGGAGAAGAATTAGGAGATAGATCAAGCACCTCAGCAGTACACCTGAAACTTCAGTAGTCCTTACTGTAACCCTACATTTTTGCTAATGGGATGTCTTGGGGGTAGATGGATGGTAGTTCTGTTTAACCTTCTTCCCTTTGAGCACTTTCCCGGGGGCCCTGGTTTCTAATGGAAGTTCCCTGACCCTGAAATAGGATAGATTTGATATTGTGTCCCCTTCTTTGGCAAAAACTCAACTACAATTCCTGGTCCCAAATAAAAGTCTTACTTGAGATTCTGTGATGTGCCCGTGGTTCCCATCAGCCATTCAGCATGCATGAAATGACAAGGGGACCTAGAAACAGTCAGTTCGCATCTTTGTTTTACTTTGTTTTGTTTTAATCCTGAGAAATGTTCCCAGTATCATAAGCACACAAAAGAAATTTAAACAACAGACTGTCCAGTTTCTGCTTTATATTCCTCATCTTCCTATGTGGGAAAATAAGATGTTGAATTGAAGTTACCATGCTCCTCGGGTTTAGAGAACATGAACTGCCTGGAGTCATGCTTGGTATTCTGCCCTGTATTTATCGAGAAGAATTGAGTCCTTAAAGGAGCACCTAGAAATAGCTCCTGATTAAACAACAGAAAAAAACTCTGCTAGTAATGAAAATTTGGGTGTTAGATTTTGGTATATTTGCACACCACTAAGCACTATATTTGTGGCAGAAAAGACCTCTTTTTTTTTTTTCCAGAAAAGACTTCTTTACTTTGTCACTCCAATATTTCTAGGTTAAGGCCTAGATTCCTTATTAAGATAATCAAAGAGCATTCCTGGTTGGTCTAATAACTATTTTCTGTTGTTTTATGAGCCATTAGAGAAAAAATTATAGACGAAACAGAGAAGAGTCCAGAAATGATCATACTAACATGAGAAAAGCTAGCATGTTTGATGACATTAACACTTAAATAACTTGTTAAGCATGATCACTAAACCAGTCTCACACACAGAAAGAATTACATTAGACTGAGCCATGTCATTCTGCATAGTGAAAATTTAACACACGTTGCTCACCTGTGAAGGGCCACTGTTTAGTACACATCCCATCCATCTTCAGGATATTTCTTTGGATGCTACTAAAAGGTTTGAGAGGTTAAACTATTGGCCAAGAACATAGTGCTAATAGTGAGTCTGACCTTACAATGTACTAAGAACACTTATCCCAACATAAGCTGAATTCCCTGGGATTCCCACAATTGTGTTCTATATATTTTTGAGTGTCCTTAAGCAACATTTACTGGATGTGTTCAAGACGTTTCCTGGTGGTTTAGTCAAATAGATGCCAATTTGTGCCCTTAGACCTTTTGGACTGTATTCATAACAAATACGTACTTATTTAGTAGATGACTTATCATAAAATACTCTTGAGTTTTGGGGTTATTCATAAACTCTTAGTAACCTTCATTTTTTTTTCTTTATGAGTTTTTTCAATATGAGCAGTTCTTATTATGGAGTAAGACACCATGCAACCATTTTTGTTATGGTTGACAGTAAAAATAATGCCCAGGCTATAAAATTGTCTTGTTCTACAATTATGTATATCTACATAACTATATATATATATAATGTAATTATAAATGCACATATACATATGACTTTATAAGAAAGGTCAAAGCATCTTTTACAAGCTCATTTAATCTGCAATGTAGCAGTGTCCAGTCAAATTTCAATGAGTTTGTTAACAAGTTTTGTCACATATAGCATTTAAAAAAATACTAGTAGCTATGTTTTAAAATAGTTTAAAGAAACAGACTAAATTAATTATATTTTATTTAACTCACTATATGAAAAATAATATTTTTAAAAATATGCTCAATATAAAACAAAGTTATACTCTGTGTTTCTATTTTCCATACTAAGTTTTCTAAACCCAGTGGACACTTTAAGTTTTATTGATCCCTTCCCTTGGAGTAGTCACATGTTAAGCTATTGAACTAGTAGCAAAGCAATTCGGGTAACACAGTTCTATGCTGTTCTTGGAGATTGGGAGGGTAACCACGTAACTAGTGGAAAAAGGACTGTCCTCTGAGTGAGGGCCTGTGAGACGAGCCTTCATGATGGAGCCTTGCAGCTTGTGGCACTGTGGCTGGTTCTGTGCCTCAGCCAGCTTTCTCAATAGTAATCAGGAGAGCCACTTGGACATACAGTATGATGTTTCAGATCTGGTGAGTTGTCTGTCTACATCATGCTCCAAGTTCCTACAGAGCACAGCAGGATAAACTTTTGGCCCCACATTCCTTTTGGAGGAGGCTGCTTATTTGTTTCCCCAGCTACCCAGAAACCGAAATAATCACACAGAAACTGTATTAATTAAATAACTGCTTGGCCTATTAGCTCTAGCTTCTTATTGGCTAACTCTTACATATTAGTTTAGCACATTTCTATTAATCTGTGTATCGCCATGTGGCTGTGGTTTACTGGCTAAAGTTTTGGATTCTGTCTCCAACAGGGCTACATGGCTTCTCTCTGATTTTACCTTATTCCTCCCAGCATTTCCCTGCCTACTTCTATTCCCTGTGCAGGCCCAAGAGAGTTTCTTTATTCACCAATGTTATTCACAGCACACAGAGGGGAATCCCACAACACCTCCCTTTTTCTGTTTAAATAAAAGGGAAGGTTTCAACTTTATCGTAGTAAAATTACATAAAACAGTTATCAAACAAGAATTACAGTTACAATATCTTTATCTATTTTATCTTTTATCATAACTAAGGAAAACTATTTTGTTACTATCTATTCTTCAACTCTATCAAAGACTCTAGAAGGATACAATATCACCAAAGTAAACAGGAAGTACATTGTAAGCAACTTCCAGAACTCTAGAACTGACAGAGATATCTTGCTGCTTGGACAGTCATCCAAAGTTCTACTGTACCATTGAGGCATCCATCTTCAGTCTATAGGCTCATAGTGTCTGGCAGACTTTTCCATGAGGCAGGAAATTTCAAAGACAGTTCCACTTATATTGGCAGTTTGTCAGTCACTTTTTTCTGTGTCCTGCAGAACGTTTGCAAACTCTTTCATGAAGCAGGAACCCTGAAGGATCATCTTACCTTTAGACAAGTTCAGCAATCATTTCTCTGTGGGTCCTGCATGTCCAGTTAATCAAGTAGTCCAGGAAAGAGCAGTTTCTTGCCCAAATGGCTAACCAACTCCATGAGGAGTCTCTTCAATGCCCATCATCCTTTTGAAGTAGATTGGTGCTGCCAGGAACAGATGTGTCTCATTGTCATGAAAAGTCCTAAATTCTTAAGTATTTTAAATGCCATATTCTGTAGTCTTTGAAAGGTTTGAAGAATTTCTATCCATTTGAAATATATCTCTGTACATTTAGCAAATCAAAACTAACGTGACTACAGCTTGACTATTATAGATGACTATCTATTAACCTATATTTCTTTAATTATATATTTTATTTCTAAATGAGCTGCACAAGCACAATACCTTAATCAAGATCAGAAATACATATAGACAGCATAACAAAATTGACCTTAAATTTGTATCAATAAACCAAGATCCATACCAACACAAATCTTTATAGCATATCCCCCTTTAAATGTAAACAAACATTTATAGACAATATTTGGGAATATGGGTATAGTTCTCCTCCAGACTACTTCCTGCTGTTTATTGGGTGAAGTATTTTTGGGGTGTATTCACGGCGACCTTTCAGGGGTTCTTAGTGAATCAAATTATATTAGTCTGAAAGGAATCCACAGGTTCTCATCCTCTGTGGAAACAAAAGAAGAACATCTTTTCCAAAGCAACATATCCTTAGACCCAAATTCCGAAGACAAGATACCTTTGTAATATACAGTTTAGCTTAGCAACCCATTTAATAAAATGTATCTCTGTACTTAGATCCTTACAGTCAAAAAATTTAAAGAAAACACAGTAATATCCATAATTCAGACTCTGTGACTTTTCCATCTTAATATGGCTCATTTTTCTTTACTCCTTTTAATCTATGGCTGTCTGTACTCTGTTTCTTTACAGACTTTACCTTTTTTATAAACCATTTACTTCTTTTTATAACTCTCTATACTTGTTTACTTCTCTCTCCCAAGCCTACATACATTTTTTTTTCCAACACTGTGACCCTTTCAGAGTTCTCTTATGTCTGAATCTGTCCTATTGTGTATCTGTTACTGTCCAGGAGCAGTTCTTAAAATGCTAAGTACTTATTAAAAGCCTAAGATGCAACATTTCTAGGGGAAATATGGAACTTCCTGCTTGCCCCACCCAACCCAGCATGGCAGAACTGCTCAAGAGCAGCTCAGAGCAGCTCAGAGAGCCATGCACAGTGCCCATTTCTAGGCACACAACTGGTCTGTGTTGTCCATGTTGCCACCAAGCTAGCTGTAGCATGTTGCTCACAAACCCCATTCAACTGCTCAGCCTCCTGAAAGAGCCAGAGGTCATGCTGGCAGCATGGCCCAGAAAGCCAGCATTTCAAAACAGCCACATTTTTTTTTTCCTGCTACTGCTGAATCAGGAAAACCTCTCTTAAGGGAGCTGCAGCATGCCACCAGCAAGAAAAACCTTTTGTTGGGGGAGAAATGCCGCTAAACTTTGGTTTTTTTTAGTGTCTAGAATTCCTTTTCAAACAGAGGGGAATCCCACATCACATTCCCTGTGTAGGAATAGCCACTGATGACCTCTTTTCTCACCTGGCTATTCCTCTCCAGCCGATAAATGACTGAGATGATGTGCTGCCTGTTTGAATAGTCATCTTCCCCAGAGTGATACTTGTATTGCTCTGTTGTCATGAGCAGACAAGGATGGTCTGAGCTATGAACTGAGCAAACAAAGAGTCTACCAGGACAGGAATTGCCACCTGGAACTGCCCTGGAATCTAGGCTCAGTGTACGGCGGATGAAAAGATGCTGGGTAGAGAACAAGAGATCAGAGTTCTAACCTGGTCTAAAGTGGCTTCCTGAACATTAACTTATGGCGCTGTGTGCAATATGGTCCATTCCTATGGACTCCAGCAATTCCCTCTGCTTACAGACAGGGCTTTAATGAGCTCTAACTTCTTGTAAATGTTTCACATGTCTTAACACAAATGTGAGCAAACTGTCATGTGTGATCTTTTCTCAACGGCAGCAGCTACACAGGACATCATAGCCTTCCTGTCTTCTATTTTTATCATATTTAGATTCCTTCTCGTTAGATTTCATCTGAATCAAATTTTTACTTTTGCAGATGTATTTCTCTTTCTGAACTGCGGATACTTTTCAACTGAATAACAATAGTAATCCTCTACCTCTTCTTTCCCTCCCCCTCCTTCTTCCCCTCCTCTTTCTCTGACTTCTTTTCTCTTTCCTCCATCCTCCATCCCTTCTCGCCCTAGCCCTCCCATTTTTTTCCTTCCAGCTTTCTCCTTACCATCTTCTTTCTTCCCCTTCTCCTTCAAATACTCTGTCTTTCCCACAGTACTTTGGGTGATCAGAAGACACCTCTAAGCGCCAGCCCCGTGGGTGCATCATCTCAATCCCTGTTGTCAGTGTCAGCAATGTGCTTTCCGCTCTCCTTACAGAGTGTTTTATGATTGAAATAGTGCTCTGTATCAGTGTTGCTTACATTAACATTGTGCACTGTTTCCCCCTCTCTGTGGATATTCACATCTCAGAAAGAGAAAAGCCTGATTTTTGCCTAATTTATTCTCTTTCCATGTCTCCGGTGAGTGTTCACATGAAGTGTCCACGGTGAAGTGGACAGTTTGTTTGTTTCTATCTGGAGATTGGAGCTTAGGAGGATCCGGTGTTGACTTATACTGAGGTGAAACGAACACAAATAACAACAACAGAAGCATGCGGGAATGTAAATGTATAGGCAATTATCCTGTTTGGTGTTACAGTGTAAAACAATTACACACTACTTTAAAATTGGAACCTTAGGGAACGTTGAGGAAAAGGGGCAGAAAGACTGTAAGAACTAGAGGACTGCTTGTGTGACTGCCTGACCTAGAAATAAATGCTCCGTGAAATAGACTTGAACCATGACAGATCAGCTGATTTGCTACAGTGAAGGGAGGAGATCTCATAGCCCCCACCCCTAGACAGAGAGCTCTGGAGAACTAGTGATGGCTCAGAGAGGCGGAATTAGCCCTTTCCATGGATGAGCTCCCTGATTGGAGAATCCAGTGCAAAGTTGTCAGCCCTGAAACCATATGCACACAAATAAAAATAAATGCAGCACACACACATACACGTATTATATATACTATAAATACTATAAAATTGTATTTATGTATTTGTTCATATATAATACATAAATACATAATAATAAATACACAAATATATATGGCAATTGCTACCTGTTGCTAAAAGGACCACCATAATATCACAGCATGTATAGACTGCTTAATGCTAAAGTCATCCAGACCTAAAGAATTTCAAAACGCAAGTTGAGCAAGCTTACAAAGTTAAGGGTCTTGTGAAATTTATGATCTGTTTTATATATATTCTCTTCTTTTATTTGGTGTTACAGTGTTATAGCAGAGCATACATTATATATATATATATATATACACACACATATATAAAGTATATATGGACAAATATAGCTCTGTATCACTATGGTTTTACATTAGCATTGTGTGCTGTTTCTCCTCTCTCCGTGGGTATTCATGCATGTTCATATGCATGTGCATGTTGATACATATTTACATACATATATATGGGCAATAGTAAAAAAAATAAGCTGTCAATTTGAGGGTGAGGCAGCATAGAAGGGACTAGAAGGAAGGGGTGTGGAAAGGTCTGGAAGTAGGAAAGAGAAGGGGGAAGTGATATAATTCTATTTTAATTAGAGTGAATAAAGAAAATTTAACAAAATTGGACCATTTGATAGTTCATTTCACTCAATATCCACCTTGACTAAGGTCCCATGGTTCAGGCCTATTCTTGTTTCCTCAAGGTTATTGACAGGAGGTTTGACATAAGGTGTCAAACCTTATGACTAAGCTACTAAGTGGCTGTTTTGACCTAGGGTGTGGCTACTTGGTATTTGGGTACTAAGAAGGTAACTACTCTATTCTTTGTATCTTGATAAAGAAGCCTTTTGTCTTCTCCCTCCTCTTTGGATTGGGTATACAAAGTCAATGAGAAATAAATGTGGAGAATCTCAGTATTTACCAGATGCCCTCCGGACTCTATCGGGTGTCTCTTTTCCAAGTCTCTGTTAACTCTCAAGCTTCCCCCAAAGCATCAACATGGATGTGGGGCAGGCAGTTATGATGGGAATGCTTGCCTCAGGGTCGTCGTCCCTGGCACACTGGCACAGAATAATGCATAATACACAAGCCCCTGTTAACAACCTTGGGGCTGTCTCTGAGGCTGACCAGCTACAGGTCTGCTTCTGGTCCTGCAGACAGAGACAGTCCTTTGTTGTGGTCACCAGTCTTGCTTGCAGCTGTGCTTGTGATGTGTCCATAGCTCATCCCTAAAATTAGCCGTTCCACCTGTCTCTAGTTGCAGAATTCAAGTCTGGGGCCATTGCTACTTTATGGCCAAAAAGACCACCATGTCAATATGGCGTGTGTTCCTCTACTCTGCATTCCTCCAGATCTACACCGTTTGAACGGGTGCATCAAACAAGCTGAGGAAGTCGAGTGTTTTGTGAAATTCATGATGTGTTGAGAATTTTGTTGGAAAATGAATAATGAATAGAAGGGGATATGGGATTTAAGTTAAAACCCCTAATTATCAGAGAAGGAGAAAGTGAAATAGATCTATTTTTAAGTTTGGAGTGTAGTCTAAAGAGACGGCTCGATGGTTAAGAGCATCTGCTCCTCTTTCAGAAGACCAAGGTTTGATTTCCAGAATCCCCATGGCAGCTCACGATTGTTTGTAACTCCAACTCCAGGGGAATCCAGCATCCCAGGGAAGCCTGCATTCACATACATATACCTAGTCCCCCAAACACACATTTACAGGACTTTTTAAAAAGCAAATTAAATATTTACAAAGATTCAAATTGCTAATTGCTGGAATGTTGTTTTTCTGTATTATCTGTACACTATGGTTCTCATTTATTTTTCTGAGGTATAATGATTTATAAATAATTGCAAAATTTCTGTGTCTCCCACATGTATCAAAAGACATGGTTGACCTGCATGTGCTGGTACATGCCCACCGTTCCAACTCTTAGGAGCCTGAGACAGGGGGATAATTGTATACTCAAGGGTACCCCGTGCTATGTAGCAATTTCTAGGCTATTGGTTGAGATCTTGTCTTAAAAATAAATAAATGAGTCCTTTACTTGGAAACTGGGGCCTGTCGGTCCCTCATCCGTTCATCTGTTGCCGGTTAGCATTTTGTGCCCACGTCTGGTGTGTATTCCGCAGAGTATGACAGAAAATCCTCATCGTTGTAGCACTTGGCATCTCAATTATGTGCAGGAGTTGAAGACAAGCCATTTGAATATATCAGGTGGTGTTCAATATAAGTGGAGAAACAAAGCACGGAGTAGCGGAGTAGCGACCCACAGAGAGCGTGGGCGAGAGCGCCTTCCGTCGTGTCTGCTCGCCAAGGAGGGAGTTTAAGCGCCTCTGTGGCTCCTGTGTCCTCCGCCCTTTCCTCTTGTGTTCTGTTCCTAAGGCCCCTGATGTTGGTTTTCAGCTTCCATTTGTGCTTACACCGTTGCTCCTTAGGTTTTCTGGTTTGACTCAGTATTTTTCCATCTAGCAATATGAGTTCAGAATTTCCAGACCTTGGTGACTGGGTGCATGTAATAGCATTTTGATCAAGTTACGTACTTGGGACTAATATTAATAGGATTGTGTACAATTTCAAAACCAAGTCGTGTTTCCAGATGTCTGTCTGTAATCCCTTCTGAACTCTGCCCTTCTGTGGTAGGGTTTTGAAAAGAGGTTAAAAAATTTTGACCTGGTGCTAGAGAGATGGTTCAGCAGTTAAGAATACTGACTACTCTCGCAAAGGATCTGATTTTGGTTCCCAGAACTTACAGGGCAGCTCACAGTGATTCCTC
The DNA here is from genome assembly GCF_982192425.1 of Myodes glareolus. Lineage (NCBI taxonomy): Eukaryota > Metazoa > Chordata > Mammalia > Rodentia > Cricetidae > Myodes > Myodes glareolus. The sequence continues at coordinate 10,361,452 of NC_142047.1, read as the reverse complement.
ATCCTGGCTTCCTTGCTCACCCAAGTGCACTAACACATATACACAGGCAACACACACACACACCACACACACACACACACACATACACACACACACACATTAATAACTTTCAACAATAATTCAGTATATATGCTGCCTCTCTTGGTGTGTGGGATGATTCTTTTTTTTTTTTTCTGAAAGCATTTCACTGTGTCAGGGTCTTTACCCCAGCCTCTTGTTCAAGCATGGTCTGGCAGCAGAGTTGTGCTGAGAGGAAGTTTGGGAGAGGCGATTTTGACCTCTTACAGGGCATCCCGTGCTGCCCATCAGCAATGGCATAAGGGACCATATGGACTTGACACTTTTGTGTTTAGTCATTGAGGGATACTCTTCATGGTGTTCAAGCCATAATGCTGACACTTTCCCATCAGGAACAGCTAGGAACAGACCAAAGACTGCGGCCCCGAGCCAGAGAAAAGAACTACCTTGTACAGTTTTATTCTTTACACTGAGTAGAAAGGAGTAGATAGCCAATGTTTACCGGTAAGCATGACACCCGGTTGTGATATGTTTAAAAACTAATTTTAGAAAAAAAAAAAAGCAGAAGTACTATTTATTTGTGTGTTTGGGATGGAATTGTCCCAGGCTAGTAAAAAAACCAAAAAAACAAAAGGAAGCAAATGCTTCTAAATGCTTCTGTGATGGGGAGAAATATTGTCTTTCTATTTATAACTCACACCGAGCCCATGTAAAAATAGCTTCAAGAGGCAGATTTTCTCATATCTTGAACACAGAGTTGCTGTTGCCAGTGATTTGAGGAACTCTAGTAAGTGGAGATCTTGGTGAATTTTGAAAGTTTAGCATATTCATTGACACTGGTTTTCTTGTGGGGAGGCAGTTATCAGTGGGGAAGACCAGGCTGCTGTCTTTTACTTCTTATTTCCCAGGCTGTCAGTATCTGCCTTTAACCAAGTTGCTATTTCAGCGCTGTATTTCTGTCTGTGAAATATCTGGGGGCTAACTGATTCAGTAGTTTGTTCTTTTCAAAACTAATTCTGTGTAATTGCTGTGTGAACGAAAACATAGAAAGAGTCTCGGGAGTTGATGGCAAACGTTCTTCCTTACTTTCAGAGGAGTTTCCTGGGTTGTGCCAGTTTTCAAGTTGGGGAACTGCTGAGGTCCAAGGAGCAGCTGCTGTCGCTGAGCCTGAGGTGAGTGGCTTTGTTCGCGGATCCATCTGGTTAACAGCCAGGGTGTGGCTGTCCTGGGGGAGTCACAGTTCTCACGGCTCCAAGATACAGAGCAGGACAGCAGTTCACGTTCTTGTTCAGGATCCCGTCCGGATGCAGAATTATTAGTATGTGTTAGGAAAACATTTCCATCAGCAGTAGGTGATAACAATCTTTGAAATGCAGCAAATACAAACTATGCTCACACTATCAAATAACTTTCTCTAATAAAAACCATCACTATATCAACGAGTCCCTTTCTATGCTGGAAATACGTCTGGTGCAACGTGGTAGTTTTATGATAGGGAAGGGGAGCTGGCTTTTTCAATGTTGTCACCGCTCTGTGAATCCTAAGGCAATGATAAATTTAAGCGGATCAGTAGATCCTGGCTAATTCTGAGATTAATTTATTTTGACATCAGAGATGAGCGGCCTTTATGAAGTTGCAGAGTATATTCATACTAAGAGGAGTTCAGAATGGCGATTTCTTTCTAAAACTTTCAATAAATTTGAAAGCAATGAATTATTTCCAAAGTATAAAGAACTTAATAAATATGGGTAAAGAACACCACTCTGTATTAATGCAATATGAAATGAATACAAAATTGTTTAAAAAATATCTGTCAATTTCTCAAAGTTCTTGCTCTGCTAAACATGAAAGTTATTTTTAGGGGCTAATGTCCTAAATTTGTTGTATTTTCTCCTCCCAAAGAACCACGTGGAGCCACAATTTATTTCATTAAATTTAATTAGTTAGTTTTCATACAGTGCATATCCTTAAGTATTCTGTGTCTCTTGGTGGAATCTGAATTTATGTGTTTTTTTTTACTTAATTTCCCTTATCAGCATGTCTCTGCATTTTGATTTGAAAGTACAATATTATATTATACCATTATATAATAGATACTCTCCAGGCAGCAGAATGCGAGTTGTGAAAAGGTTGCCCTAATCTCTCTCACTTCTGTCAGAGAGTGTCTGTAAACATGGTAATATATTTTATCTGGGAAGACATAAAATTTTTTTCTAGTATTATAATGTTTTCCTCAATAAATTTTGCTGTTGTTTTTGGTTTGGATTATGGACGAGTCAGCTACAAAGACTAGCTGTCAATGCTGCTGGTACTCTCCAGCATATTAAGCTAGCATGGGGTTAGGAGCTGAGGCAAAGCTCCAAGACCCTAGACTGTAGCAGAATATATCAAACATAGAGCTCACTTAAAATGAACAGTTCGCGTGCATGCATGCCTATTTATTTATTTTCCTTTTGTGAGATAGGGTCTTGCTTGCTCTGGCCTTAAACTCTCCATTTTCCAGCCTTAGCATTCCAAGTGTAGGGTGGAAGTCATGAAGCTCCATGCCTGGCTTGCGCACAAGCTTTCTAGTACAGCCGAGGAGCACTTTGTTCCCCATCTTATATGACTCCCTTGCATTTAAACCTACAACACGCAGTACAATAGTGCAGCCCTTAGGGGCTGAGACGGAAACCAGGGTTTGCATTTTTGAAGACAGGCTCAAACATGTAGCCTTGGCTGGCCCTAGAGCTTGCTATGTAAACCAGGCTGGCCCTCAGATTTGCCTTGATCCTCCTGCTTTCTCTCTGAAAGGATTGGATTAAGAACTCTTCAGTGAGATAAAAATGAGTGAACACAGAGGCTACCTTTAAAAGTATGTGAGAAGGATGAAATTTAAAATATTAAGTGTCTTAACCCTCCTCCGGGGAGTTGGTCAAGGCTTGACAGGCACAGGGACGGGGCCTCCAAAGATGGAGGCCAGAGACCGGGACTTGGGACTTACACTAATGAGATGAAAAAGCGGTGTAAAATATTTACAATTATCTGAAAGAGAAGTAAGTTTTCTATTTTGATCTAAATGTCTCTAGTTCATAGTCATTTGATTTTGGTTGTATGAAAAATATTAGCTGTAACAAAAATAATTATTTTCTGGAAAGATACTAATTTTGAGTGTTTTGATATTTTTCTTCCTTTTTTTTCGCTATAATCATTATATCCCTTCATTGTGATCAGGCAGAGTATAGTTTACCTTACCCTTGCATTTCCAGCACATGACCTGCAATTGGTTTTGTTTGTTTTTGATGTAATTTATCTTCTTTTGATGGACTGTCTGTGGGATTCTGAGTTGGAATAACACTAGGTCAGGGTTAAGGAGCATTTTTTGTTTTGTTTTGCCTTCATATTCATTTGATTATTTATGACTGTTATTCTTCCTGTGCTCCAGCTTTGCTTTTAAACAAAGAAAAGAAACATTCACAGAAACAAAGGCAGGTTTGCAGACATCCTTCCAGGCTCTGATTTTATTGTTGAATTTATTTATTAGTTTGTTTGTTTGTTTGTTTCCGAGATAGGGTTTCTCTGTGTAACAGCACTGGCCATCCTGGAACTAGCTCTTGTAGACTAGGCTGACCTAGAACTCACAGAGATCCGCCTGCCTCTGCCTCCCGAGTGCTGGGACTAAAGGCATGTGCCACCACTCAATGATGCTTTTTATGGCCTTGTTTGTTTCCTTTCTCAAACCCGAAAGTTCGCACTGTGCATTCTGGCCCTCTGGGAGCTAACAGGTAATTCAAATGCTAATATTCTGTCTAGCTACCTAGAGGGGGGGAGCCCATGTTCATGGTGACTCCTCCCACAAGGACTTTGAACTTGACACCAAGTGCACTGGATATTTTTTTCTTACAGAAAACTTAAAGGAGAAAGAAACATAAATATAATTTGTAGATTTAGACTCAAATTTCATGTGTGTGTCTTTTATAGTTGTAGAATAACATTTGTTTACATATATTTGGGGAAAGGTCTCCAATATATAACCTGGTTCCTACCCCTATATCTTCTTAATGTACATAGCGCAGGCCACCAGTTCTGAGTGTTCCAGCTTCCCACATGGACTGACTGTCCTTATTTTGTGTTGACCTCCATACCTTTTTAAAAAGTGTTGTTTTGAGGGGGTTTATATGCATTCCCATCCCCCCACTTCTTTTATATGTTAATTCTGTTTGCTGGTGCTGTTGTCCAGATTGCTGCTCCACCTTCCTGACTTCTGTCCACCATACAATTGACACCGATTTCTTTTACAGCAGATTATAACTTTAATTGTGACAGATATTGAATAATCTTACATTAGCAACTAAAGTTATCAGAAAACACACTACCAAGCATACAGCTGTGTGCTCTGTGCTGAGAGTGGATTGGAGGTAGCTCTGCTGATCCTTATCAAACTACCCAATGATGGGTCTAATCCAGCCCATAAATTGATCAGAAGTGGCAAACAATTTAGCATCTTTTCCTAGGTTATAGTGTTCTTAAACAAGAAGGAGTTGATCTGAACTTGCTCTCTTCTGACTGGAGAGTTGCTGATTTCACGGATGCACTCTTGTCAACAAGAGACATCTGGACCCAGTATGAAATGTCACATGCCGTGTATACTTTGCGACTGAGCTATAGCAAGGACTTGGAGACAGTGCCATTTCTTCACTGGTTCGTGGTTTTCTGATTTTCTCCTCATAGCACCTAGTTTTACAATAGGTAATTAGTAAATGACTATAGCATGCTGTGGGGAACTCAGATATGTTAGCCATGGTGGCAGAAAGTGGGAACCAAGTTCAAAGGATTGAGGGAAATAATGACACTTGTTCCAACCAGCCTCAGAAACGTGGACACATGCAGCAACTGAGCATGGTTTGCTACCCACGTACCTGACATTCATTTGCTCTTCTAGCAGGTCCCAAACCTTTGAGGCCATCCACGGAGGACTTAGGAGAACTGTAGTGGTTCATATCACTTAATAATAACAGGGTGGGAGATAGAAAGATCTGTTACTGAGTAGGGTTAGGAAAACAATCCCACCGTCTTACTGTGGCAAAGTGGCAACCATGTGCAGCAATTAAAAAAGGGGAAAATTCTCAGAGGGAGAGGGGCAGAAGGGAGTTTCAGATTTCCCTGGGCTTCGTTGTTGACTTTCCTCTCCGTGCACTGCCGTTCAGCCTGTATGCAGTGAGTAAACGCTGAGGTTTTGTACGTACTAACAACAGTGACAGGCTCTTCAGAAAGGAAAAGCCGTTACTAGTTTGCAGTTGATATTGAGAGCATGCTTAATGAATAATCCATTAAGTAGATACTCCGTGCAAGCTCTGCGTTCGATACTTTCTATGCACCAGCTCGTTTTACTTCATGCAACGCGTTTCTGTTTTACATTGACTTGATTGAGCTCCCACGGCTGCTGACTATATACAGAAGAACAGAACTCAGTTCATTTCTTAGTCTGTTCGGTACCTTGTCGGAAGCTTACAGCCTTTGTAAAATCCTTACTTATTTCTCTTATTTCTCTGCCATCTACTCCACGGTTTGGGCTCTTAATTTTTTTGATAGTCTATCATGAAGTTTAATTTTGTATGCCTGAAGCAGAGCAGAGCTTCAGCAAATGGATACTGGGTGCAAATTTTGTTTGCTATGGTGGCTTCTTTGTATTAATTGCTTTATGATCTTTTTTTAAAGACTAGTATACCAAGGAATTACATCTAGGTGGATTCTGTGTTAATCGGTAACTATGATAGTCTAAGCATAAGACTGTCTGTGTGTTGCTGTGGCAGTGTGAAATGCACCCCACCGACTCATGTGTTCGTATGGGTGGTTCCCAGTCCATGGAGCTGTTTTGGACTGCCCTGTAATCTTTAGGAGGTGGAGCCCTGTTGGAGGATATGGCCCCTAGGGGAGGGTCTTGAATCTCCTCAGACACACTCATTTTCTATCCACTCACTCCTGGTTTCCTCACTGATGCTGGGTAAACAACTGACTTGGTATCCTGATGCCAGGCCTTCTCTGCTGTGATGGACAGAGCCCCTCAACTGTAAGCCAAAGGAAACCTTCCCTCCCTTATTGTGCTTCTCACCCAGGAGCAAGAGAAGTAACTTCCAGGGCAGTCGTGAGGGACGGATTGTGATTTTCACTAGAAGCTAGATCCGGGGTTAAGATTTACATTTATTTCAGCGCAGACCACCCTATCCTCACCCTTTACTCTATACCAGACTCTTTCTGGTTATCTTAACATGTCCTGCCACACATGTGTGATTTGCATGTGGGTTTTGAGGATCTGAACTCCGGTCCTCAGACTTGTATAGCAAGGGCTTGATCCTCTGATAAAGATAGGGGGAGCCTATCTCCCTAGGTTCTCTGTCTCCTTTTAGTAGCCTTTAAATCAGCTTTCCTGCCTGAGCATAAATTATGATTATGACAGAACTACCTGCTGTTTCCACAAAACTCAATGTTACTTATGTCTAAAATGTTAAAAAAAAAATGTTAATATAAATGAACTGTCACCCACCAAGACTGCTTTCCTGGAGAGAAGCGCATCTCTGGCTACTTTTAAAGGAGAATAATATTGTGGGATACATCTGCAGAGATATAGACAACAGGGGCAGCATGTACCTCAGTGCTCCTTTGGCAACAAAAGTAAAAATCACACACAGTCCCCGAAAGTGCATCAGGATGCTGCACGCTTTTCTCAGGAAGTAAGCACGCCCTGGAGCTTGCATGAGTCAGAGTCAACCCTGAAGCCCGGTGAAGCAGAGACTGTGCTTGCAAGACCTGTCTCCTAAACACTGACTGCTTGGCGCTCTCCCAGAGCCTCCCTCTCCCAGTCCTCTGCCGACCTTTGACCCCTTTGAAGGGAAATTTACACCAAGTTCCTGCAACCGCTCTGGCCCCTCCACAGATCTCCGCAGAGGAGACGTCTTCCTCGGTCGTGTTATTTCATTTTCTAAATGGCTAGATAGTGATATTTTTCCTATTTTATAGATGAGCAAATATATGAGCAGCAGCTTGGTTTCCTAAGTTTCCACAGCTGCTGCAGGAGGGAGACTGGATCTTGTCCATCCAGGGCTTTCCAGGGCTTCCCAGAACGCGTGGGCGTGTTCTCTTTCGTAGCGTGTCAGTTAGCGCTCGGTTACTGTGAGGGTGGGACGGGATCTTCAAACTGGCACTTGATGTTCTTCTTGGATCCCGTTAGTGACAGGGCACACGCATTTGATGTTCTCTCCATTTTCACTCAGGAAAGTATTTGCACTTTATCCCAGCTTTCAGCTCATCTTTCCAGGGCTGAGTGGACGTTTCCCTGCTCTATGATACTTTTGAGAGCATCTCTTCTACCCAACGGGAAGTCTTCCTTTATTCCTTATCAGGGAACAGTGAGGGAGCAGGAGGACTTGGGGTCAAGTCCTTTCCTTGTGGCCACTCAAGTCTCCTGGGTCAGGTTGTTTTCTCTCTCTCTCTCTCTCTCTCTCTCTCTCTCTCTCTCTCTCTCTCTCTCTATCTCTCATCTGCTAGTGACAGTTGTAAAAATTTTTTTCCCTGTGGTGGGTGATTCTGGGTAAATTAATAAATGCAGTAAGGTCCCAGGCCCTGACTTGTGCTAGAGAAAAGCATTATTAATACTTTTTCATTGCTTCTTGCTTAAAAGTTAATATCTTCATGCATGCCTTAATATTTTGTTTAGTTTCCTTATCTCGTTGCTTGGAATTACCTCCACAGTTCTCTAATCTGCCAATGGCAGAGGTGTGGACTTATTCTTTATATAAATGCAAAATTTCAGCGACCAAGGAATAAATTCTTACCTGAAGCCTAAATTTTGGCTTTTATCCCTTAGACGTCCTATCTAGTGTATATCTGAGGGAAGATCTCATCAGAGGACACCTGCAGCAGTGAATGAAGCCTCCTAGAGGAAATAAATACAACTTTCTACTATCAGCGTTAGGCGTGTAACACTGAAATCAAGACAGAATTTGTAAATGTGTAAATGTTATGTGGCTATAACTTGTGTCAGGAGTTTTTATTATTTGTTAATTTTTAAATGCTTAAAAATAGCTTTAGTTGGTTAAAGTTTAAATATACTTACATCATTTCCCCTTGGAGTGCCTCCTTCTAACCCTTCCCATGTACCACCATATTGATAGTGGTTTTAAAAAATGGATATACTGAATACTATGTACAGAATACATTCAGGTGACTTTTTCTCTTGCTTGTACCCTAAGAATGAAGGGAGAGATCAAAGAGAGGAGCAAGGGCTTTGCTTTGAAAATGAGTTCTTTTGAGACCCGTGCTAAAGACCCTCAGGGAGATATCATCAAAGGTCGCTAACACGAGCCATCTTGTGGTAACTCTTGAAATTACTTCCAGCCACTAAAAATTAGTGGAAAATCCAAGTCATATAAGTATCAATTCACTACAATAAAGGAATAATTTTTATTTATATTATACTTATTTATAAAAAATATTTAATTAAAAAATACCCCAGAGCCTAAATCCTGGCTCCTCTCCAGTCATATAGAATGTTGAGTGCTCTGAGACTGGATGACCTCGAACTCCTGGCTGACCTTCCTCTATCTGCCCAGTTCTAGGACTATAACACAAACCATCATACCCAGCTACCGAGGAGCCTGCCCAGAGCTTCGGACATGCTAGGCCAGCTACCAAATGGGCTAAGCTCAGTTTCATATCCATGAGATGTGGATGCCAGCACTGCCTCCCTTCCAGGGCCTGTAGTAAGGATCATGTGAATAGTAACGTGAAATCTTTATAATGATGTCCCCCATAGGGAAGGCTAATAATTATTTTTAATATTTTCCTCTATTGATATGTTTAGGGAGTTTTCTGTTTTCTGTCTGGTAACAGTGCAGCTGACCTGGCTGTGCTGCAGGTTCTCCCCAGCCTTCCACTGTTGAACTAATCATAATCTTATCATATTATATCAATCTGATATTTCCCTTGCATTCAGTTAGGCTTTATGACATCTTAGATGTCTCTGCGGTTACATATTCTGTACCTTTCTTTATGTCCGTAATTCATTTGCACGACTGGAGGTAAGGCCATGGAAACCAATTAACACTTCCTTCATTTGCATTGTTCAAAAGATGTGGGAGTCATCGTATTGCAAATTGGCTTAGAGTTCTCAGACAGTGACGGGACAGCCCTACCTAGAGTAGACTTCAGCAGCTCCTCAGTTTTCACAGAAAGGCCTGAAGTCTTTCCTCTTTTAAAATGTGAGTTGCTCCAAGTTCTTCTCTGTACACAAAGACACCTGCTTACAAAGTCTGAGAGAGAGAGCCAACTTACCTGTGAAGATAATTTGCAGGATGATTAGGCCTGAAAGGATCTACACGCTACTTGAACATCATGTACTAGAAATCTCATGCTGACCAGAGAATGCCCACCGTTGTCACTGTTTCTGCTCTCCAGTGGCAATGAAGTTATCTCTGTGCAGACAGTGGTTTTTGGATCACTAGTATCACAGTGTTATTGTTTCTTCAAGAAAAGGAATTCAGTGGTGCAATATGTTTGAAGCTCCTACATGAAAACGAAAGAAAAGCAGACTTTTTTCCTATATGACTTCTCAGTCTTCACCAACCCTCCAAGGCCTCTTGGGAGACTCAAAGGGCACACATCACAACAACTTTATTTGGGTTGACTATGAACCAGTTTCTTCACAGAATATTTATTAACAGCTTATTAGACCCATGGCTCAAAAAATATGCTCATGTAGTTCAGAAAATTCTGTTTTATAACAATAGTAACAAAAAAGGATTTTTCAGAAAAATAAAGAGTCACTGTTTATTTTTATTTATGAACTTTCTTCTACCATAAGCGTATTCTTTGGCACAGGCTTGAGTAGGTTGGTGTGAGGGACATTATCAAATGGACATTCACTTTCAACTCATAGGCCAAGCCTTTCTTCCCCCATTTTCCCATACAGGCTTCAAGGACCCCATAATACTTATACTCTCACTACTGAACTATGTAGATCTCTACTTCTGCAAGTCATGCAAAATATGGGAGGAGAGTCTTTCAAATTGTCCACTCTCTCTTTCTTCTGTAGTGTTTTATTTTTGAGATTATAAAAAATCACATATTTAGCCTTTCTTTTATTCCTCCAAACCCTGCTATGTTCCATGCCCTTTGCTTTCTTTCAAATTTATCACCCCCTTTTATTTAATTGTTACTGTGTATGTATGAGCATTCCTAAATATGTAATTAGAACCTGCTCATTCTGAATAATGTTTCTTGCATGAGTGTTTTTAGGGCTGAGCCCTGGATATTGGAGAACCTTCTGGTGGGCTGTTCACACCCACTGGTGAGCTCAGCCCACCGAGCTGCTTCCCTCAGCCCGACTTCCAGACACCTGGCTAGCTAGCTTATACCCCGAAATAGCAACACAAATTTTATTCATTTAAACACTGCCTGGCCCGTTATCTGTAGCCTCTTATTGGCTAACTCTCACATCTTGACTAACCCATTTATAATAATCTGTATGTCACCACAAGGTCGTGGCTGACCGGCATGAGTCTAGCCAGTGTCTGTCTCGGGAAGGGGAATCATGGCATCTGCCTGACTCTGCTTCTTTCTCCCAGCATCCTGTTCTATCTACTCTGCTTATCTAAGCTGCTGTCCTATCAAAAGCCAAAAAAGCAGTTTCTTTATTAACTAATGAAAGTAACACATAGACAGATGACCCTCCTACATCATTCCCACCCACCGGTGGGCTCTTCCATGGGAAGACTGTCTCTCCTGCTCTCAGCATCCCTTAGCTCCCTGCAGTTCTTTGTCAAGGTCATGACCAACTCTTCTAAGCTTGGATGCACAGAACACGCATATTTGCTGGTTATTTAACTATGACAAAGTGAACTATTCTCTCCTTTTGAGAGTTATTCCTGTTAGAGCTTTTCCTTTCTTGATAAAATGAAAAATTTGAAGATATTTTAAATGTAACCCGAAGTACGAATCTCAGCATCATTTGTAACTCTTTCTTCTTGAAACTCCTATCTGATTATGTATTTTTCTCCTTAAAACCTCCCAGGTTGCTCCCATCCTATGTGGAATCCCAGGTCCTCCCATGCACAGTGTACATATCTAGGCACACATGAATGCAAAAGCTTCAGGCAGGCACAACAGTTTCTTCATCTTCCAGGGATGTCTACATTCCAGCATCATGTTAGCTACATAGATCACTTTGGCTGTTACTCTTCCCTCATATGTGCCTGGTGTGGTCACCAAGCACTTTCCTAGCATGGGATCAGAGGTCTACCCTGCTGCCTCTCTGTTTGTCCCTTGTTCCCTATGTTCAGTTTAGATGAGCAATAGTCGTATCTGCGATGCTGGAATGCGGCCTAGCAGCTTCCCTACTCTGGTCTTCATGCCACGGCCTTTACCCCCAAATTCTCTTATCCCCCTAGGAAACCTAGAACAATCCAGGCATGGTCTCAGTAAGGTCAAGGCACCAGCCATGCCTCAGTTTCCTTTGACCAATGACTTTCTACTTGTCTTTCCTTTGAGGTCATCATTCCTAGGCTACAGTCTCGGTGGCCAATGAATGTCACCAGCTCCTAACTGGACGCCCAGTGAGGCTATCTTGGATTTTCTGCAGTTAAATTACCAGTCCTATTTCATATTCACATGTGAGAGGGATTGGAAGTGCTCCCTGGGAACATAGAGAAACCTTCCTTCTCTCTGTACAGCTTGTTTCCCCCACAAACTCTTGAAGTTCAGGACCCCTGTGTTGACTCACTTTGTGGAATTTGTTGAGTCCTGCTGCTGTGGAATGCAGTGTGGCTATCCCCTAGAGGAACCATAGCTCAGAGGCTAGTGAGCGGCTTCATTGGGTGAAGGTGCTCGCTGCTAACCCTGACAACCTCAGTTTCAGTGCGTGTACCCACGTGCTTGGAAAGGGTGAAGCAGGCCTAGCAAACGAACCTTTCTGAGTCATTGCATTTGCTCTCACACTTAGGCTTAACACATTCGCTTAGTGTGCACAAGGCCCTGTGTTCCATCCTCAGCACCACAAAATAAATACATGCGTAAATAAACACAGTTAAAACCAGTGTAGCAGGGTTGCTTTCCGCAATGCTGGGTTACAGTGGGAGATGTTTGCTTTCAGCCCAGCAGATAATTAGGTGAGTGAGCCATTGGATTCCCTGATCAAAGTACTTGGAACTTTTTAGATTTGCATGAAAAAATACTGTTTTCTTATCTAAAATCTAAGATTTCTCAGGAGCTTACATGGTAAATAAAAGAGATGGTCTCTAAGGGCTCTTGCGTTTGCTTCTTGGGCAAATTGCCCACAGACACTAAATGTCTTGGCTATTGAGATTTGCACTGGTTCCCGTGCAGATGGATTTCTGCAGGGCGCGGGGCATTGGCCTTTAAGAGCATGAAGGATTAGCTGCGACTATAATAAAAGAAATCGTTGTCTCCAGGAAGTAACTACTTTGCTTAAATTTCCCAACCTGTCGAGCGACAAGAATAACACCAACATGAGGAGCTAAATCATAAACTCCGGGGCCAGGTAAAAGAAATGATGTCATCATTTGATCACAAGGATGTTTCTCCCTCCTCTTCTCCCAGGTCACCTCTCAGTCCCCAACGCCTTCACCACACCTTGAAGCAAATAGTTCACAACTGATACTATTTCTTCATGACAAGATCGCTTGAAGACTAGACAGGGAGAAAATGTAAGCTGCATGAAGTCTGTAGGAAGAGGGAAGCAGTGAAATGCATACAACTGCTTTTATAATATTTATTATGGGATCATAATATCCCCTGAAAGACTGTCCTTGTCATGTCTTTGAATTCGTTGAATTTGAAAATGCCCAGTCATGAATATGAAAATGATACAGAAAAGGTTTATTTTGAATTTCATGATCTGGGTGACTAGAGATGGGAATGTGTCGTCCCTGTAGAGTTTTCCCATTTTTGCACCTTTCAGATCAGTCTTCAAAGAGAGCCTTGCCCACATCCTGCCCTCTGCCCTCATGCAGAGAGGAGAGTTGGAAAGGAAGATGGGAACTTTCCAAGATACATTATGTGCAGTTGATTTTAAGCAGAGGATCTGGGTCACTCATGAAGCTGTAAGAGAGCCTGGAAGCAGCGCGCAGAGCGATGTTTTGTAGTAACACATGAATGGTCACTCTGGGAGAGTTTTCCCTTTACTCTCTGAGTCATCTGTGTTCAGTCACCACATCCACAGAAGTCATGAGGATCTGGGGCAAACTGCAGGGCTGCACACTGGTTACTGTAAACAAGTCGTAGGAGGAGAGAAACAGAGGGACTAGTTTGGGTTCTCAGGAAGTCTCACAAATATCACCTATAACGGGAGTGAAGAATAGCATGTATTTTACAACTTTTTAATAATGCATGCAGTGCAGTTGAAAGAGTGCCTGTTATACAGTCTGTAATGAGCGCTGGCCACTATTGCTGTCACAATCATCAATCCGAGTATTCTATAAAACCGGGACCACATTTATTTCCTGTCGTTTTAAAATGGGGTTTAAATGTCCCTAGACTGATGAATGCCTTCTTGCTTTTGTCCTACTCTGTCCCCATGTTTTGTCACATGAGTCCTAAGACTTCACTGTAAGTTTCATTGGAAAAGACTATTTGAGCAGAATTAACATTGAGAAAAACCACGATGCAGATCTAGGCCTGGCACTGGCGGTGGTGGTGTTGATGCTCTTTCCAGGTAAACCATAGGGCATATGAAACTCCTGAGTCTGTCTGTTGTGTGCCAGGAGGAGCAGAGGTCTATGCAGCAAATGTTGGAATGAGTTGGGCAAGGAAATGAGACCAAGAAAGTACTAACATCCAGTTGGTGGATGGGTGAAGGCCCTGCTGTCTTCATCATCTTGCACTCAGAGTAAAGCCAGTGCTATAGTAGGGGTCTGAGCAGACAAATGGCAAGACTCGACTCCAAGTTATGATTACAGAGACTTCAGGAGAGCAAAAGCAGGCACAGGGTGAATGGGGACCAGTGGGAAGCTACCATATCTAGTCGTGTAGCCGTGTTGGAAGTTGGCAATAAAGAGGTAGTTTGGAGGTAGTAAGACAGACTCTCATTCTGGATTCATTTTTCGAAAAGGACAAACTTAATTTGGTGACAGGATGGGTGTGAGATATGAGAGAAAACGACAGCAAAACGAATGCAAGGTTGTTGTTGTTGTTGTTGTTTTGTTGACTTGGTTTGTGGAACTGCCGTTGCTGCTGATAGTGGAAGCTGAGAAAGCTGCTTCTAAAGACAAAGAATCTGAGTTCAGTTTTGAATTTTATCCACTTAAATGACTGAAGTTTGCAATAATGAAATAATGATGAAAATAGTCATTGACACTCCCTGTAGCCCAGGAAGGGAGTTAAAATTATAGTCACGGTCATATATTTATGATTAAGTCGAGAAAAATCGTGACCAAAGCCTTAATGTTCAGTTATTAGAAGATATTCTCAAATGCATTTGTTAAGTGCTCTCTAAAAGGATCAGGGTGGTGGTGGCACACGCCTTTAATCCCAGAACTGAGGAGGCTGAGAGTCAGATGGATCTCTGTGAGTTTGAGACCAGCCTGGTCTACAAAGTGAGTTTCAGGCAAGCCAGGACTACTCAAAAAGAAAGAAAGAAAGAAAGAAAGAAAGAAAGAAGGAAGGAAGGAAGGAAGGAAGGAAGGAAGGAAGGAAGGAAGGAAGGAAGGAAGGAAAAGGAAAATCCCAGTCCCCCCCAAAATAACCAGTCTGTAGCACATTGATTCCTTAGAAAATAACAGAAGAGAATATTTAAAATATAAAAGAAAGAACCCAATGTTTCATATAAAACACACAATGATAATACAGAAATAGTAATTTCCTACTGAAGACAATTTAACCAGTATGGCTGAAAATGAAGCTAGTCATATTTAAAGAGTCACAATCCTAACTCTGCTAGGGCCACCTACTTTCTGCAGAAGTAGCAGAAAATAATGATGTGGGCTGGGCTCATGCTATTTCACTTCAGATGCGAGTAAAAGCGGAAAGCCAGGAGAGAGTGTGTTATTTAAATGCCCTAACAAGTATAATTTATAGTCAGGAGTAAGCCGGCGCCAAGCCCTGTCCCATGGGTCCTTCTTGTCCGCACCTGTGGTCCCCATTGTCATGCACCACACCCAACGATTCTCTTAGGCTACCACACCTCATGATTGATGCACTTACTTAACATTTTCCAGAAAATTCTGCGCTTTCATAGACATTTATTATGTTTTACAATTTAATCAGAGACCGAATTTACGGCACCACATGCATGTTGTTCATCCATGGTGTGAGTGTCAGGCCATACAGGAAAAAGTGAGACTGATCCTCTAACAACATAGTAACCCCTGAGAATTATGAGCCAAAGTCATGACTGTCCAAGAAGCATAGTGTCCCAAGACTCCTTGTAGCATCGTTCTCTGAATCTACATCTTTGTGAGCATTTTCAGAGAACCTGAACCTGAGCATCTCCTGAACGGGCCTCAGAGGCAGGAGGCACAAGCAAATATTAACCGTCACAGTCTGGCTATGTAAGTTCCTTTATGTCCTACAGGGAGTTTTCAAATGTCTGCTCTGTAAGTTCTTAGGGACATGATATTGATCAGCGTGTTTCCCAATTAGGGCAATGAACACTCATGCATTTAAAAGTTATTCTTAGGTTATGTAATTCTTATGGTTACTCTTTGGGGTCGATTTTGATGCATAAAGAAAGAGAATAATAAGTCATCTCCAGAATCCCAGTCCCTATGTCTTCCTGTGACTCTTCCATCACCCTTGACGTCTGTTGATAGATCTGCACTGACAGGCAGAAATGTCAGTCTAAGGCTTCCGTCCACCGTCACAGAGAGGGTATGGGTGGCAAGAGTTGATGCAGTTATGTAGTGGGCGGTCACATTGCAGCTAGGTGCAGCTACATAGCTACTGTCACACTTGCCGTCTCACTCCCGTGCTCCTCCCTTTCCTCTGGAATTATGACCAGATATTGCTTAGAATCACCACATCCTAAGGAAACGATGCCTATGTAATTATCTGAGTTCACTTCGCTATAAAATTCCACTGAGTGGGTCCAGGCATTCCTTCTCTTTTAGAGAGAAATTAGTGACTACATCTGAAATAGCATGGATTCTCATGGATAAACAACACAGCCAAAAGCCTACAGAATGTTTTCCTCTTGACCAGCCTCCTGGCTCAATTCTGTTGAAAGAAGACAACTTGTTAGTTACAGGATTTTGCAAAATGCAAGAAGAAATTTATTTGAAAGAAGGTGGACCAGAACAAGCACTCAAAGCCACAGTATAATAAAACTTTCCAGATTTCTAAAAATCTGATTTTAAGGAGATTTTTATGATATAAAAATAATGTTTAGTGACCAAAATTAAGTTGTTTTGTGATAATTTTAAAAGTTTGAGTGTTTGAAGATTGCTAGGGGCTCACTGTCTGTGCCTATTCCGATTCATATGCTAAACTTGAAGATGGGGATTTGGGCAAATGGTTACAGCTTTGTTGACTCATGGGGAGAGGGCTTTTGGGGATTTGCACTCACATTAAATGTGCTAAGAACTTGTTCCCTCTCCCCCATGTGAGGACACATCCAAAGGCAACTACCTGCAAGCCAAAATGCGAGAACCCTAACATCCAGCTTCCAGAACTCTGAGAGTGAATTGATGTGTTCCGAGCTCCCAAGTTGATGTGGGTTTGTTAGTTGCTGTTTCTCTAGATTAAAATGAATGTCATTAGATTTTGTTACAGTTCTTTAAATAACTGCAGGCAATGCTCTTGTATCATATGTGTTTCCTCATTACTAGCAAAAACTCAGACATCACCATTACTCCACTTCTGAAAGCAACTGATGTGATACTCAGTCCTGCAGAACGCAGTTCACTAACGTGGTGAAGAACAAAGTCACTTACAGAGATCAGTGTGCTTCAAAGATGGCAAAGTCAAAACAGGCATCAGCACTGAAATCCCAGGATAAAGATGAACACAATTCTTACTGGCGATGATGGATTGTGTGACCCACAGGTTGCTCAGGGCTACATGAACGTGTGTAGTAGGTCTTGATTTTTGTTTTGGTGCTGCGATGCACGCCTGTCAGAAGCAGCTTAAGGGAAAATTGATTTTGCTTGATAGTTGAGAGCATGCCATCTTCCTAGGGGAGACATGGCAAAGGAAGGTGGCACAGCTGTTCACATCACAACCAAAGTCAGGAAGCAGAGACAGGTGGATGCTGGGGTGCAGCTTTCTGTATTCATCTGAGTTCCTAACTACAGACCATGGCATGATGTCCTTCGCCAGCACAGTGGTCTTTCCCATCGACTGAAATCATTTTGGAAACATTTTCACAGACACCCCAAAGGCACATTTCCATGGAGTTTCTAAATCCAGACAAGTTGACAGTGAGACTTAATCATTTCAGGGACCAAGCCTGGCATTCTGTCTGTGCTGCTCATGCCTGTGAACTCCCCTCACAAGATAGGAAAATTCTTTGCATTTACACTTCTTGCTGGAGCATTCTGGAAATGAAGTATTTGACATCTCTGAAGGGAGTTTTAGAAGAAAGTTTGCCTATCCTTCTTGATAATGAACGGTTCCACAGGCACATTTGGGAAGCAAAAAATTCACTGTAGCAGTAATTTGGCAGCACACCATGTACCAGAACATTGTAGATAATGCATGTACTCTAGTGGAAGAAGATGAAGATGCTTATAAGAAAACATTCTCTACACATAAAGAACACCATAAGCCAGCTCAGAGGGACGCACATGGGAGCTCCTGCTGCTGTATAGACAACGCAGTCTGGGAGAAGAAACCCAGGGAAGGAAATAAAGTGGAGAAATGAATTCATCCCAGATGTGACTTGCTCTGAGGAAAGACCAATTAGTACAACAGGAGGAGAATTCCCCAGAGCTTAAGAGCAGGCTGCCATGAACTAAACCAAACCACTGCTGTTTCCCATGAACACTGCAAAATCAAAATAATACTGTTTTCTTTTGGCTTTCACTAATACATTGACCATAAATTCAAGACAATCTTTTGACCCTAGTATTCTTAGGTAACCGTCAGCACTTGGGATGACTCAGTTTCCACAAGATGAACCAGGGGAGTCTGAAGGTGAGCATGGAGCATAGGTTTCACTCATTGTAGTCAGGACTGATATTCATAGGACTTAAGAGCTTATCTGGTAATAACAGAAAATACACTAAACCCAGTGTTAGTTAAAACAAGTGAATCTTTTTATTTGGAACACATTTCTTTTATTACCTAAAATTTTCAGAAGATCATAATAACCTCTTTTGAATTACAAATTTTAATACCATGGTTTTGTATCATCTATCTCTTCTTTCTGTTTGAACTTCAGTTTAGATAAAAGCCAAATGAATTTCCTTACACATGTCCTTAGAGGTGTGCAAGGACCTTTCAGTTATTAATAGATGCATCTTTCTATGGTCAGAGGTCTGAAATGACATCTTGAGGGGAGAAGCAATGGAAGGAGTAGATAGACATCCTACTAGAGTACTCTGTAGAAAACGGGTAGAAGACCGTTTATTTAATTTTGCTGTTCATTTATTTTTGCTGATACCCTTGTTTGGTGCAGATAAAAACAATATATTCATCCTACTTCCTCTAAATCTTTATGGCTCTATTTAATCCATTTCGGCTATGAAATCAGCCACATTTATATTCTAGAATATCTACCAGAAGATTTGGCACTACAGAGTTCAGACAATATGGCAGAGTAAGTCAGAGGCGGAGTCCAGGTCCTTAACAAGGCCTTTTTTCTATTCTTCCATTACGAAGACTGTCTACCCTAGCACACTTGGGCTAAACTCAATGTCTGTGTTTTCACTACAGTTTTTACTCGCTATATGGCATTTTCGGATGCCCCTTGGCTTCATTTTCATGAACTTGTATTATTCTTTCTCTTTTGTGTTTAACTCTGCCCTTGCTAGCTGTTGGTCGCCAACTGAATTCTGATATCTGAGGTCCAGTCTCGCACGCTTGCCGGCTCTCCCCAGCCAGCGTTGTCTTTAGCTTCTCATTCTTTGAATGATACTGGACTCTTCTGAAATTGAGGCTCTCAACCTCCACCCATCCGAGGCTCTCTCATGTCGATGGTGAACTTCATCTGTCACCTCCACCTCGTGGGACTTCTAACTCTTGGCACAGTAGTGTTTCAGCAGGACTTCCCCTCGTGTCAGTGGCCTTCATAAATCGCTGGACACTTAGGACTTTTCTACCCCTCTTCACTAGCTCATTCTGTCTTAAGGTTACTTTCTAGCTTCCAGACAGATGGCATTAACCCCTCCCTCCAGGGTCTCCACTGTGAGCATACTGTTTTGGACTTTCTAGAAAACGCCAAGTAGTCTCTCTGTGACCCCTAGTCACTACTGCTGCTGCCCCTCTTTTTTCCTTCACAGCCCCTGTCTTTTGCCCAACTAAGGTTTCCTGGTTCATCCTCTAGAAACCAGATGCCCTCTACTCCCAAGTCTCTCCTTTCCTATTGAGCAAAATATAACGTAATTAACCATTTAATTAAAACTATAACTTACTCTTTTTAATAAAAATAAATCTACCTGTAACCAATGTCCAGCTCACCTACCTCACAACTGCATTTCTGCAACTGAGTAGACAGAGGCAGCTGACTTCCTTCTTCACGGGCTGCATTTGGGAGCATGCACCCTAATTTCTTGGGCATCTTCTATGAAAGCACAGCACTACTGTACACCCCGTGATTCCTTCACAATCTCACTGTCTGTCTGGGTCACTGCTTTACGCCACACCATTCCTCAAATCTTGAATGTTGTCACCTCTTCCTCTTTCTCAGCTAATTTATCTGGTTTCTGTTTCACTGGGAGAAGTTGATAGTTTCCCACAGTGTATTTACCAGGCCCGAGGACTTGTTCTTGCCTCCTGTTAAGACTAACAATGTTTTAGGAAGTGCTTTGTCTCATCTGAGAGCCTGGTTCAGGGATTATCTGCCGTCACAGATCCATCAGAAACCGCTATCTGCCAGTTGTCTGTCAGTGTAACTCCTCTCCATTCATCCTTCCATGAGTCTCTCTCTCTCTCTCATCCTCCAGCTCCCTGCAGCCTTCGCAGCAGAACCATTTCACATGGTTAGATCATTTTTAAAAAACATCTCCCTGGGCTTTCATCCCTGATTCTTTACTAAAGCAAGATGTAGCATGATCCACAGTGGTCTCATGTTGCTAAATCCTGTGCATAATTCCCATTCTAACTCTCACTAAAATGTAGCTGCACAGTGGATTGGTTCCCTATTCCATCAAACATGGTCTTCACTTGATACCTGAAACACTAGGCCGTTTCCACTTTCCACCACCCTGTTCCTACTATTTGTCTTCGTTGGTCTGACCTCTAAGTATTGATAATTCTTACACTGTAGTTTAGTAGAGGAATTCTCTTATTCTTCAGATTTTTTCTTGATAGCGCCAAAGCTTTCAATACCCTCAATTGTCCCTTGTTTGTGCTGGAATACATATTCATGCGTGCAGTTACTGAGATATTCCTCCAGCTCCTAGGTCTACATTCTGATGTTGCTGTCAATAAAATCTCATATGTATCTCTCCTCTTTTCTTTCTCATGTGACTTACCTGGTTTCTGTTTTGATGCAAAGAAGAATCTAACCATTGTCCACACTGTAATGGTCAACTTATCTCCCAGACTTACACTTCCCATCAAAAGCCAATTATCTAACCACTTACCGATAAGTGAAGTCCAAATATGTGTCTAAATTATTCAAAATTGAATCCCCCCTTCCTGCATACTCTCTCCTCCTTTCTCCCTAAGTCTATCACAGCTTCCCATCTAAAGACATTCTATCTTCTTCAACATTCTAATTCCTTCCTTCCTTCCTTCCTTCCTTCCTTCCTTCCTTCCTTCCTTCCTTCCTTCCTACTTCCCTCCCTCCCTCCCTCCTTTCCCCCTTCCCTCCTTCCCTTCCTTCCTTCGTTCCTTCCTCCCTTCCTCCTTTCTTCCCTCCCTCCCTTCTTCTCTCTCTCGCCATCTTACCAATCAGATATCTTATAAGTCATGCCTTCAAATTAAACTAGCCTCTGATCTACCTCAGCTCCCGCCATATCTTTCCCAGCTGTCTTTGCGGGACGCTACTTTCCCAGCTACCCTTCGTCTCTGCACTTAACACTCAAGTTCTCATGTCAAAGCTTACCTCAGTTCAAAATGCTCTGCTGATTATTCTCGTAGAAGGAAAATGAAAGTTCCTACAGTGGCCTGTGAAATTCTAGAGTCTAACTTCTTTCATAAACCTTTGCTAGTGTGATCCGAGATGCTAGGAGAGTCCAAAGGCTCCAGTCACCAGGGTGATGCTTTGCACACCTTCCCCTGCAGTGTGGGTATAACCTGGGAAAATGATAGGAGGACCACTTTGTCCATCAGTTCAGTTCTCGTTCTCTGCTAGTGGGGTAGCCACTCATGTATTTCATACATTAGTGGCCAGGAAACCATATAAGATACTGTCTTACCTAACTGGGCATGGCAAGCCTGTTAGCACCAGAAAAGCAAACTAATGTATTGGAACTTCTATGGACAGTCTTATGGCTTCAACTTGAGAGTGGATATACAGAGCCGAACATCACTCCATCTGGTAACTTGACAGAAAATGGAAACCTCAATCACATAGCCACAAGGGGATACATTCTCCCAACACTCATTGGAAACATGTTCTTCCCTATAGCTTCCATGAGAGAAAAAGATTGTTATACCCAGTCTGCATCTTGACTTCAACTTGGTTAGACTCTGATAAAGGGCTCTGATGATTTCTCCAGCACAGAACCTATGAAATTCAAGTGCTGTTTCAAGTTACTAAGTCTGTGAAAATGAGCTAGGTTGCATTAAAACTCACATGTGCTTCTTGCACTGGTTATTTTAATTCTCAACTTGACAAACATAGAATCACTTGAGAAAAGTCTTAATGAGGAATTACCTAGATCAGGTTGGCCCACGGGCGTGTCTGTGGAGGTGGCTTGGTGAGAAATTGTCTAGATCAGACTGGCCTGTGGGCATGTCTGTAGAGGTGACTTAGTGACTT
Source organism: Myodes glareolus (assembly GCF_982192425.1). Lineage (NCBI taxonomy): Eukaryota > Metazoa > Chordata > Mammalia > Rodentia > Cricetidae > Myodes > Myodes glareolus. The sequence goes on along the minus strand of NC_142047.1, from coordinate 10,339,359 downwards.
GATATAGAAAGACCCAGCTCATTGTGGGTAGCACCATTCCCTAGGCTAGGTCCTAGCTTAGCTAGCAAGGCAGAGTGAAAAGCAGAGAGACAGAGACAGAGAGAGCAGGCAGCCTTGGTGAATTTATTTCTCTCTGTTCTTCTTTCTGTCTGTCTACCTACCTACGTGTCTGTCTGTCTGCCTGTCTATCTGCTTTTCAAGACAGAATTTCTCTGTGTATCTCTGGCTGTCTTAGAACTCACAGCGATCCACCTGCCTCTACCTCCCAAGTGTTGGGATGAAAGGCATGTGCCCACATAATACGGCCTCTCTCTGTTCTTGACCATGGACATGGTATGGCTGTCCAAAGGTCTCAAGTTTGTGACTTCCCCATAATGATAACCTGGAGCTGCTAGCCAAATTGACCATTTCTCCCTGATGTTACTTTTGGTCAGATATTTGGTCCCAGATTTGGACATGAAACTAGAACAGATCTCTTAGTCCTTTTCCCCCAGTGCCCTGGCATCTCTGCTGTTTTTTTAGAACATGGCAGCACCATTAAGTTTCAAGACCTTTGAACTCTCTGCTTCTTGGAATGCTTCCTCCTGGGGGATGTACAACTCAGTCTCTTCTTCCTTTTGGTGCTTGTTCAGATGTTACTTTAGAGACATTAGTCCACCCCTGATTGTAAGGTAACAACCCCAACATGGCACGTCTCAATCCTTCTATTCTTACTGCTTTTCTTCCAGGGATCTGACCATCAGATATATAACTTGTTTGTTTCTAGAATGGAATTTCCATAAAGATGATCATTGTTGTGCTTTGCGGTGTTTCATTCCTGTAACTGGAATAGTGATTAATTATACAGATAGCAGTGTTTTTAAGTAATGACTATTTCCTATTAACTTTGCATTATTTTTATGTTTCTATAGAATGTTTATGAATTTCAAAGTATTATTGGTGGGAGATGTTGCTAAGTTAAAAGAGGAAAGAAAATGTCATTTGGAGAGCTGGAAGATTTTATTAGTGAGTCACAGAAGAATTTAAAACAAATCCAGAAGCAATTAAGCAAGAGAATGTAGGTCATGAGAGCTGTTCAGTCTCAAAGAACATGTCTCTTATAATTTAAAACCCATTGAATTTCTGCCTGTACAGGTTTGAAATACATTATACTTTAAAATCATGTTCGCACACCATAATTCTGACCTTTTGGTTCTGGCATTCTTAGAGAAATCTCTTGTACTCCTTCTTACTATTAGAAGCTGACATGAAACTCAAAAGCATAAAAAAGTTTGATTAAAACTATGTACCTCAAATCTTAATGTTAAATAGTCTTATCCCCAACATTTAATAACTGAATGCTCCAATTCTCCAAGACTGTCTTGTATGGTTTCTAGTATCTAAGTGCATTTTGATTGCCATTGTAACTTTTGAAAGCCATTCACATGCAAAGTTCTTTGCAATGAACAAAAACTCTGACACAACCTTATTTTCTCTTTTAGATTTTATTTTTATATTTTCTAGTTGTGTGTGTGTGTGTGTGTGTGTGTGTTTCTATGTAGACTCATGCATGTCACAACACTGCTGTTGACCTCAGAGGACAACACTTAGGAATAAGATCTAACCTTCCATGGTGTGAGCCTCAGGACACAAGCTCAGTCATCAGGCACAGTGACAAACACATTTACCTGTGAAATCATTCACCTGTTCCGTTGTTTCTCCTCAAACGAGTCTACATTTATCGGTTTTAATGACTGTGTCTGTACTTACCCTGTGTAATTCTGTTATTGATATCGATCCTCCTCTTTCAATAGTCTATTCCCACACATGAATCCTCTTTCCCACCCAACCTTTCCTGATCTCTCTAGTGAACAATAACAGCAAATAAATATCACAAACAAAGCAAAAGGCCAGCAATAGTTTCCTTTCTCTCTTTCTCAGTGAGTTATGCTTAAGCTTCATATTTATTGTCAGTCTCCTAAAAGATATTTAAAGCTGTGTTTTCCAATTGTTTATGGTTAAATGTTTGTGTGCTGGCCTCTTGTCCGGGGTTACCCTGCATTCTCACTTCCATTTTCCAAGCCATCATGTCATGGATATACCTTCATATCTGCCATCCAAGCACACCAAGGCCTTCTTGATGATCCGACTTATTACATCACTTCTCAGAGTCTCTGGAACATGTGTCTACATCAGATCCACAGCCTGTTACTGGGAGCCCGCTAACAGCATTAAGAGCTCCTTTTCCTTATTTCCTTCTCCATGACCTCTCCGGCACGGCTCTGTGTCCTGTAGCTTCCCCTTGCTGGTTCTGCATCATTATCATTCACCTATTCTTTTCTGTATAATTCCACCCTCTTTCTGGGCCACACAACAGGAGAAGAGAGATGATGGAGATGTAGGGTACCATCCCAGACAGCTAAGGTCACATCTTCATCCGGAGACGCTCTCCTATCACGGTTTACAGGAACATGTGAGTGTTAGAGCAGCCTACGAACCCTTGTTCCATCCACTTTCATCGCTGCTCCCCACCACAGTCATGGAGAGATTCCATGGGCCTACAGCACGAGAGAGTTAAGAGAGAAGACCCTTGATTTTGGAGTATCAGGAGTCAGAACTTCTGTATCCTGAGCTAACTTTAGAGGTCTGGACTCTGTCTACACTAAGGTTAATCTCTGGAAATGGGTCTATGTTTAGTCTAGGTCACAGAAGATCAGAAGGGAAATGGAAGCTCATAGCTGCTGCTTTGTTGATATTTGAGATTCTGACTTTCTCGTCTCCTATGCCTGGTGCTATTTACTTTTAAATTTCTCAAACACTGTAGTGGTCACACCTGCACCGACTTTATAGCTCATTTAATGTGTGTTCGCGCAGTAGCCCTCCACATTGCTTCCCATTGCAATTCAACTGGCAAATGATAACGTCCTGTTAACTCCAGTGTACTTTCAGTTGCTTTAAATTCCGACAAAGGCATTCCTAATAAGTCAACCTGTATCCTCACCCTATTGATCAATATGCTTGAATTCAAGGAAATCATTTGTCTTTCACACTTATCATCAAATCAACAGGTTTTCAAATAAAATTTATTGGGCATTTTAATTGAATAGAGTAAAACTTGCTTTTGTTTATTTGTGCCAGTAGAATTCCTCATGTCTGATGGGCACCTTTTCAGCAACAATTCATAAACCAGTGAGTCTGAAACATGGGTGCCCAGTTTTTCTATCATGTGCTCTTTTTGACAACCCAAGCTGTATAAGAATAATTCTATAATGATATATAACTAATAACAACTGTACCAATAGTTCTCATTATTGCATGGTAAAGCATACTTACGTTCACTCTCAAGAACTTTTTTTTTTATTTTGCCAACATAAATCAGGATGCTTACAATATTCACGTTCTATAGAAGGGAGATCTTCACCAGAGACCAATTGCCCATTCTTAATCACAGTTATTTATTGCACAGAAGGCCATTGTGGTAGCCATGGAACCCTATGCTAATCAAAGTCACTGTGCTTCCACTAAACCATGCTCTAAGGATTCTGGGAGCTGGGAATGTGACCCGAATGCTGCATGTTTGTCCAGCATAATCCCAGTAATCCTTAAACCAGTCATTGTAGCATACTCCTCTAATCCCGGAACTTGAGGGGAGGAGGCACGAGAGGTAGAAGTTTACAGCCATCCCTGACAACATAGTGAGTCCAAGGGAAGCCTGGGATTCAGGAGACCTTTTCTTAAAAACAGATAAGGGCCTGAGAGATGCTCAGCTCTTAAGAGAACATGCTGCTTTTGCAGAGGATCAGGGTTCCCTGCACCCCATCAGTTGTCTAGTAGCTGCTTTTAACTATAGTTCAAGGGGATACTATACCTTCCTCCAGCCTTTGAGAGTACTGCACACATGCAGTGCACACACATACACACAAATTCACCATCTCTATATCATATTGTAACTTAGGCACACATATCCACATAAATAAGTCTTTAAAATAAAGAAATAATTGTTTAGTGATAAAATACATCATTATGAATCAAAATTCAAAGTTTTTCATAAACTTTGGCAGTTCCTGTTATAAAGCCTGAAAAGACAGACTATATTGGTTAGACTCTATAGTTTAGACTGGACAATGGATAAAGATTTTTAATGTGAGAAACAAAACAAAATAATAAAAATAAGGGTAAGGGCAAAGGACTTGATGTGGATGGGATGTGAGAGGAAGGACCTGGTGTGGACAGGATGTGAGAGGAAGGACCTGGTGTGGACAGGATGTGAGAGGAAGGACCTGGTGTGGACAGGATGTGAGAGGAAGGACTTGGTGTGGACAGGATGTGAGAGGAAGGACTTGGTGTGGACAGGATGTGAGAGGAAGGACCTCATATGAATGGGATGTGAGAGAAAGGGTCTTGAGGGAGAAGAAGAGGGAAGAGATGAGGCTGCTTCGGGTGTGCTTGGGGGAAGGAAACATGCCAGAGCCACCAGGAGGAAGAAAACACTGGGACCTGCTGCTAGATTGGAGTAGAATAAAGGTAGAAATGGGATATTTGGGGCTTGGGTTTTAGAAACGAATTTTCCTTATATGAGTGACTTTAGATTTGAATACATGAGGGGTTGGTTTAAAATTCATAGAATATAAACTAATGAGGTCAAGAAAAAGAGTATTAGAAACTGTAGATTGGGAAACTGGGGCCCATCTGGATATGTTGGATTGTGTTAGAGCTTCATAGAAGAGGGGTTGAATCCCATAGTCTTTCTCGGGGTGAATTTATAAAGAGGAAGGATTCAAATTCCAAGGATGACATAGTAGAGTGTGTAGGCTATAAGACTGAGACCCATTGTTTAAATACTTACAAGAGAGTTTTGCAGCTATGAATATTCAGGGATGTCAGACAGAATGCGGACGTCGTCCGTTGTCTGTACCTACATGGACTTCTCACTTCCATGCTCCCTGGCTTAATCTAACAGTGTAATTATATGCACCAGAAAGACTCACCGTGTTTGCTACATATGGCCTTTGTTTATTTTCTTGTCCGGATGAGATTTTCATTTCCTAGCTACTTGTCTAGATGGCTTAGATGCATAGCATGTCTCACGGCTGCGAATCCCTGTGTATGACACCAGAACTGCTTGATATTCACAAAGCCTGACATTGCTAATGATGGCTTTCCCCTGGATGTTTACAGAGACATTGCTTGGTTTGCATTGCAGTGGCATTTCCGGAGGAGAGACGTTGTTTACATTTTGATGTTTAACATCTTCAGGAGCGCTTTTCTTTTCTTTTTCTTTTTGATCTGCTAAAGGATGGCAAATAGGTAGGAAGAAAAAACTTAGAGAATATGTGTCATTAAAAGACTGTCTTACATTTCCTTCTATCTTCGAAAAATATGTGTATATTTTAGCCTGTGAGATTGACGATTTCATTAGGAAGCATTAAGGGCTATATTTTAAAGTCAGACTTTTGAGACCCCCATCACTATTCTACTCCATATCTCTGAAAGCCTAGGTGGGAAGGCTGTCTAAAATTGAAGAGTATATACACATTTGTATAAAATCCCCTGTCCTTTCCCTTCCACAGCTTGTCGCAATTAAATATTTAAGTCCCTTTGGTGATGGAAAGGGAATTTGGTGTTCTGATGGAAATGCTGTAGGGGGCGTAGATTATCCCTCTTTTTCTCCTGTGCTTTCCCTGGTGGTAATGAGCTGGCATTGTGCACATAAAAGCAACTGGCCTCTCTCCATGCGCGTGGGTGTTTAATACTCCAGCCTCATTGCATTGCCACAAGAATTATTAGGATGTACTAGGGTTACCTTTGCATTTGTTTCAGTCAAGTTCGTTGTTAGTTACTCCCCAAGTTTGGCAGTTATTTGGCTTGTTTGGTGGTAAATGTCGATGGTGGATGGATGAGGTATAAGGGGGAGGCTGGACCATGCCTGGCGCTTTTCTCACATCTGTGTCAACATGTTGGCTGCTCACCTGCTCACCTGCTCAACATGTGTAGAGAGGACCAGAAGAAGTGAGCAGAGCATGGGGCTTAGAGGACTTTCTGATTCCTTTTCAGTAGCACTTTGAACTCTATTTTCCAGTGAATTAAGCTGAACCCAGAGGAGCAGTATGCCTTAACTCAAGGAGCTAATACGTAGCTGGGCTGGGAGTAGAACTGGGGTCGGTCTCTTGGTTCCTAGTCCAAAACTCTCTTCAATATATTTTTGAAAACATAACAATACATTTTCAAAAGTTAGAGTCTAGTAGGGTTTTCTGTTAAGTTTGGGGAAGCTACTGTTGCTTAGAAAACTTAAGTGGTGAGAAGTAAGTTGACAGCCTAGTTAGCCGCCCTCTGAGGGTGGATGCTGGTGCACTGGCCACACTATTTCTAATGGTTTTGGAACGCATTGTGTAATGGCATAAAGAATACCATGTTGAAATAAAGGAAATTTTGAGTTTAGTCCTGAATCTGAAAAACAAAATAAAGCATCTCTAAATCTTTAAGATGTTTTGCAACAATCTTTAGGTTCAGGAACTGTGGCTTTGCCAACTAAGCATGCTGATGGCTGTACTCTGGGTGCAAACATGTTGTAGAACAACTAAGATCCCAAAATGTACATTGTACTTACGTTCAATAAAGGGCTGAATCAGGCTTGGGTATCATGGATTCAGTTCTTTAGTGTACAACCTGATCCAGCTCTGTGTGTCACAAATATCAAATGGGGGCGTGCACTTCTGAGAACTTCAAACAGCTGCCTATGTAAAGAGATTTGGAGGGGAAATTAAAGCTAGATTTCTAAAGTCAGTAGTTTTAGAAAGAGCCTTCTTCTATTCCACTTAGTATCTAAGAACTCTCTAGGGCAGTGGTTCCCAATCTGTGGGTTGTGAATTCTTTGGGGGCATCAAACGACCCTTTCACAAGGGTTACCTAGCCATAAGAAACTTAGATATTTACATTATGATCCATAACAGTAGAAAAATTACAGTTACAAAGTAGCAATAAAAATAATTGTATCAGTTGGGGGTCACCACAATGTGACCAACTGTATTAAAGTGTCACCCCTTAGAAGGTTGAGAACCACTGATACTAGGGATAAATTAGGAAACACAAATGACAGCCAAGTCATTGAGTAAGCAGTCAGATACTTTAAAAGGGAACTAAAGATTAGTGAATCAGAAACACACACACACGCACACACACACACCCTTGTGCATTGTCTGTTCTACCTCAGCATTTTGAGATGGCTCTCTTGTAATGCAATAGGGATACATCTGTTCTCCACCATTAGGATTTTAAATTTCACAGCAGCATTAAGCTCCTATAGGTGCTGCCAGCGTTCACACACTCCTGAAATAAAGACGCCAAGATAGATCATTGGCTTGTGTCCCAGTCTTTCTATCCACTTTAGTAACGTTTCTGGAGAGAATGGCCTTAAATATGATGGCCATGGAGACTCTATTCATGCCTCCTGCTGTGCTCTCACCAGGTCTAAGTGGAGAAGTAGAGACCTTTGTAAGACAGTGGCTGGACACCTTACCTTCATCATCTCTCCAAATCCAGTCTGGGAAAAGAAGGACTAAGTCGTAAATGTGAAAAACAACACCTCCCGTGACTTGCAAACCCAGTCCTCAGGCACTCGTTTGTTGCACACACGGGGGCACAGACCCTCTTATTACTCAGCTCTAGAAGAGAGCGAATCTCTTACCAGGTGTTCCAGTCTTCAGCTGTAATGTATGTGTTAGTGGAGAGGGAAATCCAGGGTGTTACACACAGGCACCACATTTCCTAAACTTAGACAAGCTTAGTGTGCTCGAACAAAAATGTTCAAATACTTCTCTGGGAATTAAAAGATACCTGTAGTGGGTTATCAATTTCAGGGGGAAATTGTTGTAGGGGTTGCTTGTTCATTTCCTGGTCACTCAGACACCTGAAAGAATCACACAGGAATTAAATTATTTTAACCACTGTTTGGCCAATCACTTAATCATATTGCCAGTTAGCTCTTAGATCTTTGGTTAACCCATTCTTTATTTTATATTTTACCATGAGTCTTGTGGCCTACCAGCAAGGTTCCGGCTGGTGCTTGTGTCTGTCTCCGGCCCTGGCTCCATGGCTTCTCTCTACTCCACCTTCTTTCTCCCAGCATTCAGTTTAGTTTTCCCCTCCTAGCTCTACTCTGCCCTATCAGGCCAAGCCAGTTTCTTTTTTCATTAGCCAATAAAAGCAACACATAGACAGAATGACCTCCCACACCAGAAAATCAATCAATCAGTGGGGAATCAAACTAAGGGGAAATCAATCAGTGGGTAATCAGTTTCAGTGGAAATGGTGATTCATACTACCAATAAAGGTCCTGATTAAAACTTTAACTACAGGTATTGGAGAGTTGTTCAGAGATAGGCCATTTATGACTTGTAACATTTTGTTGAACATATTTAAGCAGAAAATGATAAAATGAATTATGTTAAAACTTTCTCAAAATCGGCACTAATATAAGTGTTCTACACTATCACAGACCACAATACACATGCATGACACATATACACACACATCTGAGATTTTCTTCTGTTTTTATTTTGAAACTAGAGTTGATAATTTAATTTATTGGTTTTAAATTTATATGAAGCATTTTTATTTCTTATCTTAGTAAGAAATTTAGCATATTATTTAACAATAAATCATACTTCTTTCTAGGTGAATACTATTTATTTTATTGTAGCATGAGGTTAGTTGTACAAATATCACCAGAATTGTCTTATTCAGTTTTTTTTTGGAACATTTTAATTTCTACATTTTGCTTTATTAGAAGGGAAATGACCATGATCTAGTAGCACAACTGAGTATCATTTCTACTTTCTCATTCTTTAATTAGCATTTTGATGAAGTACATTGATATTATTGTTTCTTTTTCTGACACCTCTTATAACAACACAGAGGTATTCAGAAGGTGCTTATTAAATTATATACAACAGCAATACCTAGAATAAAGTTAGATATCAGAATAGAACATTAGCAAAGAACATTAGTGTCTAATCCGAGACACTGAGCCAACAGGGCTTAAATGGAAGTTATAACACATCAGACCTCTGGAATTGCACATTTTCTGTTTTCATGAGACTAAAGGGAAACTTAGTATCACGGTGGTGGAGTTTCCATGGTGTAATGGAACAATTTATTCTTCAGATTTTCCTGTTTAGGGAAAAAACCTAGAGAATCCTCAAACTTCGTGGTTTGTTAATTTTATCTTTAGCTTGCCTTATTACTATATACTGATAAAGATCTTACTAATAAAGTCAGTATCATCACTAAATATAGATGAGCCTTTCAGTGACTAATAATCATAAAGACGTTGGATGCCTCGGGTTGTCCCTTTGTTCTTGGATGAGTCATTTCTGCTTTAGATCCTTACTTTTGTCTAGGATGCTCTACTACACAAATTCGTTGCCTCTGCTTTATGCAACCTCACTTGGGTTTGCTGGGACACAATTTTCTTTGCTTTCTCTTTTGAGAAGAAAATGTTAAAAATTAGGAACATAGTCAAATTTTGAAAGCAGTTGCCATCTATACCAGTATGCATAGATATTTCTTTTGTTTTACTCAGCAGTACTTCTGTAATGAACATGAACTTTATGTTGGGTGGTTGAGATAGAGGGGCTGTTGTAGAGATTCACAGTTATAGCCCAGGGTTTATAACATGGTGAAGAGTGTTGATCTCTTGCATCGTGCTCTTTCCTCTGGGGTACCCTTTACAGCCTATTGGGAGGTTCATCTTCACATTGCAGTGTGTAGTCCTACCTCATGAATTCATGAAAATGACACAATGCTAGCAATGTGATTTGCTGTGCATGGACCAGATCTATTTAAATTGTGTCAATCCCCTGTTTTAAGAGGCCATTGTTCTCTGGATTTCTTATAAGAGAGAGGGGACTTACCTTAGTGTTTCATTGATTTTTCTCTTGCAGAACCTCAGATGGTGGCAAAGCAGTTGGCACCATAGAAGTGAGCCTCGTGAAGATGGGGGAGATTGAGGATGGGGATACCGACCACATCACGACAGATGTGCAGGGACAAAAGGTAGGATTGCAGGCAGCTTGCTGCGCAGATTAAATTAGAAATGATAAGCTTGGCCAGAAGCCTGTGTTGCCAACACCCTGTGGGCTTTGAAATCTCATTATTCAAAAGCTAAATGAGAAATCATCTCTGGCGTCGAAGCAGGATATGTGCATTTCCTCTGGAGCAGAGTGCCATTTACCCGGGGCTGTGCAAAGCTGTGTCATTCAGAACACCTTTCTCTTCCGTGCCAGCCCCCATGTTGATATCATCTCTTCTCAGTGGGAACAAAAGTGGAGATCATTGTTGCATTCTGCCGTGATTACCCTGCATGAGGCACAGGGAGGATTCTGGGAAGGGGACAGCCAAGTGTAGCCTGCTCTTTATTCCCAAAGATGTATTTGGAAAGAGGCGCACTTCTAATTTGAATTTTATATGAAGGAGAGCATATTGAACAAGAACTTTGTGTTTTGTAAAATTGCACGGGGGGGAGACAGAGGGAGAGGGGGAGAGGGAGAGAGAAAGAGAGAGAGAAAAAATCAGATGTATGTCTGGAGGCCATTCAATGCTAGTAATGTAATAAATAAAGTAAAATGGTGTTTTTGAAGCTCAAGCCCAACGAATGTCTGCACAGGCCTTTCTCTTTCTTCTCCCTTTTCTATAACAACAGCAATAACAACAGACCATATAAATATCAGCCTAAATATTTTTCTTACAAATGTAATTTTTATTGTATTAAAGCAATTGAGGTGTACAGTTCAGGCTTTAAAAAGACTTCCAGGAGTTTAATAGGACATTTACTGCTTCATGTTACGTTTTATATATATGTTTTGTTTATTTTATGTTATAATTTTAATGACAAAATAATTTTTCATACTATGACTTATACTTTGTCTTAAATGAACATTTTAAAGGATAAAGCCTGTTGTGACTTGTGACTTATTTCCTGGTTTGCTGCTCCTTAACGTGGAATATGTGTTAGTCAGGGTCTGTGAAGGAACAGAGCTGACACTGACACTGGTAGAATGAGTGTGTTTGTGTGTGTGTGTGTGTGTGCGTGTTATATGAAGGGCATGGTCCAGGTAGGCCAACAATGGCTGCCTCACACTGAAGAGGTAGAGAATTCAGTAGTTGTTCAGTCCATGAGGCTGGATGCCTCTGTGGTCCTGACCTGGTGCCAGAGGCCTGGAGGATCCCTGGAGACCTCTTGGTCTTCATTCATGTTGACATGCTAAAGAAGTTGGTTCTGACATCAGGGAAAAAATGCCACAGCAACAGGATGGATGAAATTGCCAACAAGAGTAAAGACTGGCAGGCCAAAAGCCATGCTTCTTCTTCGGTGTCCCTGTCTCTGGGCTGCCACCAGAAGGTCCAGCCAACATTCAGGATGGATTTTCCTGCTTCGGCTAATCTGCCTGAGAAACACTGACACAGGGACGCCCAGCAGCTTGTGTTTCTGTTGGTTCCGTTTGTTGTCAAGCTGACAACCAAATTAGCTAGCACAGAATATGCTTGACATTTGAGCCTTGGGCAATATCTACTTGGGGGATTATGTTTACCTAACATTTACAAAACATATCTCTTCTTTTAAAAAAAAGTATCAAAGACTGTCTTTCAAAATATTTTCCCTGAACAATCTGATATTTCCTCTTCCCCAAACCTCATTCCCCTCTTGCATCTTCCGAGAATGTTATCACACACTGACATATCCCAAGGCTCCAGTGACAGTTGAGCCATGACAATTTCTGCAGCGGATCCTCGGGTTTGTGCATGTGAGACATCTGGCCTGGGGCTTGGTCCTTCCACTCCAGCCGTGTTCCCTAGAGCATGCCACATAACAGCTCATCTTTGCCGCCATTGCACACATTCTCACATTAAGCTGGACAGAAGACAATTTGACGTCTAAACTGGGCACCAGGTGCTGAAGTAAGCAGACAGGCCTGCCCAAACCTGGAGCACCATAGCAGGATCCCAGCTGCCATAGCATCAGCTCCCACTTCAGAGATTAGCTGCTGCCCCTGCTTTCTCTGGAGCTCTCCATACTGACTGTTTTCTCAGCTCACCTGCTGTTGACACCAGGCTGTTTCCTGAGAGAAGCGGTGCGACCTGAGGGATCCGTGTGACCAGGACACATCCGCTGTATCCCCACAGCTCACCAACCCCAGACTCCAGTTCACTGCTGTGATGATGATGCAAATGGAGGGATGCTGGGTCTGCCTTGAGCCCCCTCTGTATTCTCCTCACAATTCACCTGCCCTGTGCTCTAGTCCATTGTGGCAACGCTGTGTAAAAGCCTGAGGAATGCTCTTCTCAGAAATGTAGAACTTGCTACCTGGGAGGATGGTAGCCCATCCAATGTAGCACATAATTTTAATGGGCCAGCAATGTGGATTCATCACAGATGAAACTTTTCTTTGATAGATGTTGACAGTCTCAGATCACACTGTGAGTGTCAGAAGTTAACAAGACAGGTAAACACGCCAAACATCGTTGGCATAAACTTTGTCCTGTTTGGACTTCCAACAAATCTTAACTTTTTGCAGTTTTCTCTTTATACAATGATTTATACTCCTCTGAAATCCCTAAGAAAATTTGTGATTAAGTGGTAAATATATATTAAATTCTCATATATACAATAATCATATGAATTTCATGAGAAAAAGTTTTATTTCAGTGCTTTATATCTTTTCAGAATAGCAGGAGGATAAATCTCTCTGTAGATCTTCCCACTCAAAATTGTCACAAAGTGTGGGCCAGCGTCTGTCACTACTGCTATGAGATGTCCGTGACTGACGACTGATAAAGAAGTTCATCCACTGAAAAAGTCAACTTCTTAAGAGTCCACATAGTTTCGAGTGGTTGGGGAGATGGCTCAGTTGATAACAGCACTAGCCAAACAAGCATCTGAGACCCAGCACCCCCATGAACAAGTTGAGCTTGGCTCTGGGTACCTGGATCTCCAACGCTGTGGGCCTGGGGTACAGACAGATTGATCCTGACAGCTTGCTGGCCAGCCATCTTGGTCAAAATGGCGAGCTTCCTGTTCAGTGAGAGACAGCCTCTCAAGACACTAAGATGGAGAATGGTAGAGGGAAACACTCAAAGTTCTGCCGTCTTCCACAGTGTGCACATGGATGCACAGTGTGCACAGACACATAGACACACACACGAGAGAGAGAGAGAGAGAGAGAGAGAGAGAAATAAAACGGCATGGATTGGGAGGAGGAACATAGAACTTCTACAGTTAGGTCAAGAAATGGCGTGTGTGTCATGTAGATTGAAACCTACTAAAGGCTGTCACTTGCATTAGTTAGTTTAGAATTCCATAAGGAAATGCATGGTCTAAATGACTTCTAAAACAGACTCTTATTTTCTTACAGTTCTAGAGTGTATAAACCTAAAATTCGTATGCTAGCCAATTTGATAACTTGATATCTACTGAGCAATATTAGTTGATTTAATCAGTTGTATGGGGTGTTGTCTGTTTTTTTGTCATGGATCTGACTCTCCAGCGAACGGAAGAGTCGTTTCAAAATTACAGTGCTATTGAGTTGATATGATACCATCTGATTTGCAGTTGGATGGGCGGCGTGGAGTGGGAAGGTCCCATATCTGTGTGTCGTCTGCACAGATGAGGATCTTCTATGAGGAATCAAGCATAAAGTGGTCTTTGCCCACAAAGAGCCAGCGCTGCCTCCACGGAGAACAATAGTATCTCAGAAGAACAGCCTGCTCTCTGGGAACTCAGTATTTTGTGTAGACGGTTCCATATAGATTACTCTGCCACCTTCTTTTGTCAATGCTCTTCTTCAAAAGACAATATCTCAAAGATGGATCTAATGATTTCATGGACAGCTGTCACACACAAACTAGGAAAGAGTCTCCACCCCAGTCTGAGGCAGTGAGATCTGACTTCAGCGAATAGACACTCCATGCTGAGATGATGATCACTGTGTTCCTAGACGGCCATTTCGTAGCTTTGTGTAAACGGAGATGAGATGAGGACATACTGGAAACGGGAGAGATGAGCCTTACGTGGACCCAAGTCTCACTGCAAGTGTCTCTGGTGATATCAGGAGTACCTTCCCTGCCTTGCTATGAGAAAGGGAGATTTCCACAAGTGACGTGTAGCTGCTCAGAAGAAGCATTTAAAAGAATAAAATTCATAGTAACCCCTCTGTATAGATGGAACTCAATGTAGAAATGGCAAAACCATATTAACAAGCTTACTGCATATTGTAACTGAATGTCACAGTCAAGGCACATGTAGTAGACAGAATTCAGAGTATTAATGAAGACGTGGATTGTCTGTCTTCATCTTCAAAACTGTCCCAGGAATATCCATACTCCTTTTTCATGAGGGTTCCATGTCTGAGCTTCTAGGAAAGACCATCCCTGGGAAAAGGAATAAGGGACAGAAATGAGGGTAAGACAGGAAATATGAGAGCAGACAGGAAATAGCCCATGGAATTTTAGGTCACCCCTTGGGGACGGGGATCTGAGGCTGTGGACTCTTCCCTGAAGAGCCTAGTAGGACCCACAGATAGATTACAGTTTCCCTAAGACTCTCACAACCAAAGAGCATTCTAGGCCTTCTATTTATTTTATTTTGTTTATATTAACTATTAATATCTGACGTGCTTGCTGTGGAAATTCTCCCTGCATCCTCTCCTCTTTGGCTAGAAGAAGGAACATTAGTCTCTCACCAGCCCACTGGGGATAGAATAATTTCATTTCTTCTGTCAGTTACAGCTTCATAGGAAGACAAGTGAGGAACCGTTTCAGGCCCTGACTCCTACTATGGCTTGATCACTGGGGACATGTAACTACGCTCTTCTGTTCCCTCCTCTCCTCTAACCAGGGATCCTTAGCCTCAGATGTTATGAACTCTTAATCACTAGCTTTGCAAGTCAGGTTATTTGTAACACACCTCTTATTTTATGAGAAAGGGTTTGCACTGTTTTGCTAAAAACAAAGAATATCTGTTTGTCCTAGAAATGAGATTATTCAATATACTTTTGTTTTATTTCATGTTTCCTCTACTTAAAATATAGGTGTTTGCATGCTGAAATTCACCAATGTGAAGAGAATATAAATATTTGGGTCTTTGGCTCACTTTCCTAAGGATGTAAATTTCACTTTTGTATTTGAAGGACAGTCATTTTCTTCTTTCTAGTTATTCCTTGAGTGACATTTAGCCAGAAATAAAGTGTACTTTGTAATTGCACAATTCATATGTATTACGTATAAACATGAATTAATGGTCACAGCTTAAGCAAACAATACATTCGAGATGGAGCTAGAAGCAGATAACTCGTTTAAAACTTTTGAAACCACATGCAGAGCTTCATGTTGTTGCAAACAAAAGTAAATCATTTAGTCTCTCATTTCATTATTTAAAGTGTGATTACATTTTTCCCCATTAATTCCTAGTGTGCACTAGCGTATGAATGTACAGCAGCGGAAAGTGGGAGCGGGAAGGACAACTCACCTTTATTAAATGCAGGTATGTAACTCAACTTTGGATACTTGTGTTACTGTTATATGAACATAAATTTTAATTTTCTCTGAAATCCATGGTATTGAACTTGGACTGCAATCTCTCAGAGGGCCTCTTGAGTACTCAGTTTACTCCATGCTTGATGGAGAAAAACATAACAGATTATTAATTTTCTATTTTCATGTGAGTGATAGGTTTAAGGGTGGGTGGCCTTCCACTCAGTTTTGAATATAGTTCTAAATGTCCTAATCCAGTAAATGTCAAGGAATGCGCAGGATGTAAGACATCAGCAGCTTCTTTTTAGTTACCTTATATTAGGAAGAATGAGGCCAATTGAGTCCGTGTTCTAAAGTTAGAGTTTTTAATTATAAAAACCCAAACTAAGTCTTAGACCTTAGATAAGAAGTGCGTTATGAAGATTTTTTAAAAAAGGACTTCCTCATGACTTTGGCCTATGTGCCCCCATCTTTCCTTCTCTGTATTTACCTATCCAAGCTCAGCAGCTTTGGCATGAACCTGCTTGAATTCTCCTGGGAGAATTTTATTCTTTAGACAAAGGAGCCATTGGCATTCTCTAGGTTTTGCATTTATGTATTCTATGGAACTTGGCAGTGTGGTGTGAGCTATGGAGTCCCTACTGAGTGGGAGAGAATTTCATATCACAATCTTCCATTTATGTCTCTAGAGATGTGATTCACAATTCAGGAAAGTCTGTTGTCTATTGTTAAAAACAAAAACTGTTTGCCTAAAGGTCTTATCCTTTTCCACCCTTGTCCGTGTTGCAGAGTTGAATGTGTGTGTGTTTGGAATCTGGGGATCTGAGGGCGGCAGAGAAAGCTCAAGGAGAAGTTCGTAGGTCACTAAGAAAGATCTGCAAGGACCTTAGCTGTCTGAGAAAAGAAGACTCCAGAAGCCACAGCAGCTGTCATGTTTGTGAAGCTCTGATACAATTTCATATTATAATTATGTAATTGATACAATAAAGTTGGAAACATGTGATTGGTTCCCTTTAGTTGTTATGTAAAAATATAATCAGAAGCAACTTAAGGAAACATTTTGTGGGTACTTATGGTTCCAGAGAGGGAAGAGTCCCTCATAGTGAGATGGCATGGCAGCAGGGAGCAGTATGGTGGCTAGAGCAGGAAGCTGAGAGATCACATCTTTAACCCAAACAGGAAGCTTAGTGAACTGGAAGCAGAGTGGGGCTATGTACCACAAACCCCATCCTCAGCCATGTGCTTTTTCCTGAAGACTCCATAACCATCCCAAGCAGCACCACCGCCTACAGGCTACATGTCCCCATGCTTTAGCCTCTGAGCAACAGCTCTCATTCAATCTCCCTATTGTGTGTCTGATTTTTATTTTTTTATTTTTTAGACTAAATACTAGTAAGAAAGTTACATTTAATTTGGGAAAATGGGGAGTTGGGTCAGTGAACTTGGAGCTCAAAGAAGTGTAGCTGGTCAGGTGGCCTGCAGTCTCTAGGCTGGGCTTTCCTGTCTACTTACATAGCACACGTACCTCCTCTGCCTCTCTGCCTCTGAGTAGCAGAAAAGCTCCTGTAGTGGTGAAAGACGATCGCATTGTTAAAGGAAGAGCACACTCAAGCTCCCAGAACTGGTGCCAAGCATCAAGGTGGCTCTAACTGGCTTTTCAGCCTTTGCATGCCAATGACCAAATTCTCCTGAGCAATGCTGGACTTCCCCTGCGAAATCTTGTTCTGCTTTGTTGCGTGTAACTGTATGAGTGACTGCATATATACCCACCTCTTCATGCATGTTTCTAGGCCAGAGGTAGGCTGTGGGTGGCTTTCTCAATCGCTCTTCACCTTGTTTTTTTGAATCAAGGTTTGACCCCCAACCCAGAGCTCACAGTTTCATCTGGACTGGCTGCCCTGGGGTTCCCGGAGTCAGTCTGTCCTTTCAGCTACAAGCTTCTCCACCATGCTGAGGCTGGGGGTACATGCAGCCGCTCTCAGTGCTTGACAAGGGGAGCTGAGGACTTAACCCCATGCCCACAGGCCTGTGCAGCAGTAGGGGACCCCCTGAGCCTGCTCTCCAGAGCTGGCTTCTTTTTGACACTTTACTGTTTGAATTCATACAACAAGCACAGTTTTGATTTTAAAAATTTCCCATCTTTTTCAAAACATTCCACAAGCATTTCATAGTATGTACTTTCTTGTGGAGTCACATACAAACTCCTAATACACTGTAGTTATTTTCTAGGAATTCTCATTTTACATTCAAAAGCTTTTAGTTTTTTTTTTTTGAGAAGAGGATTCTCTCTATAATACTTATCAAATATGTACACCTATTTTATATTTCTGAAAAGTATCTTACTCTCTGAATCTTTTTATTAGGATGTTAAATAAGACTGGCTCATGACCCTTTTATGAGTTTTTGGGTGTTAGCAAGCATCTTCCTTGGATACATCCCATTTACTGAGTCATGAAATAATCTTTGTCCTTTAAAGACCACTGTCATGCTGTATATTTAGATATCAAAGCCCTTCGTATTCTGGGTGAGGGTCATATGTATCAAAAAGTGGTAATTTCTAAGATTATAAGTTGAATGTAAACAGATATAGGGAATGTGCCACCGTCATTCACAAATACATAGAGCCTACATTTCTATTTAGGGACTTTATTACTTCTCTTTGATTCAGAGATGAACTACAACCTGGTCATGAACCAGTCTGATTTAACATCCTAATAAAAAGATTCAGAGAGGAAGTTACTCTTTAGAAATATAAAATGTGTGTACATATTTGATAATTATTATAAAGAGAATCCTCTTCTCAAAACAGGCCCAATATATCCACTTCTTTCTTCACAAAATAGCATAGGCCACTTTCTCCTCTTACTTTGGAGGTGATGCAGATTGCTAGCTCCTATGGATGTACTGCTTCTGTCTTTCCATTTTAGGATGTATTACATACATTAATAAACATGGGACTCTTAAACCTGAAAAAATTAATTTCACATTGCTTAATAATAGGTCTTCTGCTGACATAATAAAAATCTTCCATACAATTCCAAAATTGTAGAATCTGCCCAAAAAATTGTTGGTAAATAAATTTGGTTATTAAATATGTTTTCAGTCCTGATATGTACACAACTTTGAGATTTCAAGTGAGCCAGACAAAACAGCTAGTTCTTCCACAGGGTCTTTTATTTAACAATGATCCCAAACCAGAGATGGAGAGAGAGGGAAGAGGGGGTGGGGATGAAGAGAAAGACAGAAACTTTCATTATTTCAGCTTCCTTGGTAATGACCTTCAAGCTCCAGAATGGAGGGCATTGATATTTATGCATGTCTTCTCAATGATGCTCTGTTTAAACACAAGGCATCCAAGACTAGCTTTCTTGTGATGAGAATGGTCATTAGCCAGTAATAGCCACACATGGAAATAGAAGATGCCTAGAGTGGCAAGGAGCTCAGAAGTGCTGAGAGCAGGTACAGACAGAGCACTTGAATCAGCAATGCATTCTTTGCTCTTAAATGCATGACTCTTTTGGACCAGAGCACCATAGGAAATTGAAAACACCTTGTCAAATGACCAATGATGCATGTTTTTGCTAGATTGTAGGCTTCAGATAACAGATAATTGCATTTAAATTTTGAATGCTAGAATTTGTTTCCCTTAAAAGTCACTGTAAAATTCGTGTGTGTGTTTGTGTGTGTGTGTGTGTGTGTGTGTGTGTGTGTGCAATGCCTTATTCTGTAGCTCAGATTATCCCAGGACTCACAATGCTGCCTCTGCCCTGCCCCATATGCTACAGTTATAGGCAGATTCTACATGCAACATTTTTCTATTTTACATGTTGCCTTAGGATTTAATTGCATTCACAGAAACACACAACTAAATTAAACATTGAGATCGTATTCTCTTCACTAGCAACCAATCCATGATTGAGGATACCTCACGGCTGTAGAAATATTCACCCTGTTCATTCTGGGTGCTCATGGCTTCCAGCCAGATATCAGCTCTCCAGTGCTATTTCTTTTCAGTTGTTTTCCTCTAGTGAAGAACGATGAATAAAAACTCAGAGACAGAAATTGGAGTTCAACCTGAAGGTCAGAAAAGCAAAACAGCCAGCCACTGGCTTTTATCTCAACTTCAGTCTGAAATGGCGATCCTGTGAATCTCAGAATGAGACTGTGTCTGAGAGCTGTCGCCTCCTGTATAATCCTCTCTAGTTCTGGGATTAAGGATGTGTAGCACTGCCACCTGGTTGCTATGGCGAACCAGTGTGGCTACTGGAATTAAAGGTGTGTGTCATTGCTGCCTGGTCTGTAAGGCTGATCAGTGTGGCTGTTTTACTTTTCTGATCTTCAGGCAAACTTGGTTTATTAAAATACAAATACTAGTTTAAATAATCTGCACCTGTGTGATTATTACTCTGTAATTTTAAAATTTAGGACTGTTTTGAATTAATACTCTGGTCCTGATTCCTTTGATTTTTTTCACCGTTCAATTAGTTTACAAAACAATGTTTTTTCTCTATGGCGTCCTCCCTCACCCCATCTTGTACCTTGCTTATCTTCAGCCTCCATTGCCCTTTCTGGTCTAGGCCTTCCCGCTGGCCCCCACTTCCCTCCAAGATATCCTTTCCTTCTTCCACGGGCTCTTCTTGCCACTTGCCAGGTGTCTCTGTCCTTTGTTGTTTTTAATAATCTAATGTAATCAATGCGCCTTGCCTGTGGGGACTTCCCAGCTCTTCTCATTGAGTCTGTGCTAATATATTTAGGTTAATCAGCTTCAGGTGAAAGGGTAAATGTCCTCTAATCAGCGGTGCCATCTTTGAGATGGCATTTATGCCTCAAGCCTGGGCTCTGTTCGTCTCCTCTCTTATCTGCCCCAGCTAAGCTAAGATAATCAGCACAGAAGATGTCTGTCTGAGAGCGAGACTTTGCTGGAAAGACATGCCGAGCACACAGACGCATTCACTCTTCCTACCACTCAGAGGACCTCTGCTTTAATAAGCAAGGACTTTGGCTTTGTCCCTTCCTCTTGTCTCCCCCTCTCAGACCACACAGTGGCTGGTGCTGCCTCCCCATTCCTCCTGGGAAAAGCGAGGACGGGAACATGTGAGTTGCATTTCTGCGGAATGAGCCCAGAGGACTGCAGCAGCTGAAGGGAGGAAACCCAAAACCTGCTTATGTCTCACCATCCTCCAAAGGTGGCTCCCATTCCCATACTGACATCCAGTGCATTGGAAGCCTCCTAGGATGCTGACCAAATTCTTGAGGCAGTGGATTATAAAGAGAAAAGTTACTTTGACTCATAGGTTCGGAGGCTGTGATCAAGTGATGCCATTTTTGCTCAGTCTCTGACTTTACTGACAGGTCATGTTGGGAGCACGCCATGGAGCAAACGGTTTACAATAGGCGTCAAGAAGGAATAGGAGAAGAAGGGAAAGAGACCAGAAACTGGAGTTTCCTGTTTCCTTTGGAGGGATTGTCACCAGTCTTCAGTGGCTTCGTGATCTTCCACGAGGCCTCATTTCTTCAATTTTCTATGATCTCCTGTTAGCACCACCTCATAGCCATGCATTTTTTCCAAGGACCTTTAGGAGACTTTATTACATCTAAGCCAGCAGCACAGCTGTGTACTAAGACCCACAGGGCATGTGCAGTACAAACAAGAAATCTCTGTCGGACAGAAACGGTAGAGGCTGAAGAAACCTTCTCAGGTGCTAGCTCGATGTTCTTCTGAGATTGGCAGAAAGGTGGTGGGCAGGGAAGAGGAGACTCTTTGCCTGAGAGTTCTTCCAGTTACATCCTGCCCTGACCGTCACAGAATGGACAGGGCTGAAGCGTACCCCTTCTCTGACTACGTGAAGTCTAAATCCAAATTCTGTAAACCGAATTCTAGTGTCATCCTGGAGTAATTTATTTTGTTTATTCTTCATCAGGATGTCTGTTATAATTTTCCATTGTTCTTGTTCCTAAATCATCAATGGGAAGACCAAGAGTGTGTGGGTCTGGTTGGATGAAAGAAGTAATGTTGTCTAATTCAGCTGAGAACCTATTTCTATGTGGCATTTTCTTGGGATTGAATGATGGCAACACATTTAGATTTCTTAACTTATCTAGAGAAATGTCATTATAAATTTCTTGGGAGCTTATTTTTATCATTAAATATAGAATTATGTCTATATGCATGTATCTGTGCTTGGGTGTCTGCCCTTGGTGTGGGTGACTGCAGAGGACAGAAGCATTGAATTTCCTAGAGTTAGAATTACAGGCAGCCGTGAGCCATCCAACATGGGTACAGGGAACAGAACTCAGGCCCTCTGGTAGAATACTAATCACTCTTAATCATGGATCCATCTCCAGCCCTGGGAGCAGAAATCTGTGAACGATTCATATCATATGTGTTGCCTTTCACAGAGTCATTTCTCTCCCTGCTTTCTGCGTTTCTTGTGGTTCTCTTACTTCCTCTTCCTGTCAGCGTGTCTGTTATTTCTGTTTAGATTGTTCAGTTCTTGTCCAATCTTAATAAGAGATGAGAACCATTTCAAATGTGTATAGGTCTAAGAAAATGGTGAGCACCATTGAGAGGTATCGGCATCCAGCTTAATTACAAGTACATGCCCTTAATGATAGAGTTCAGCATTTAGGGAAGAGGCGGCATCTGTACAGTCAGCTGTAAAATTAGACAATTAAACACTGTATAATTAAAAGTATGGAATAAATGGATCCCCTCAAAGGTTCCACAGTCCATTAAAATCATCATTGTGGAAGATCTTAAATCAATGACGTCAGTTCCTATTTAAGTAAACTGTTTTACCTCCTCCTGGTAGCCATGTGGGGAGTCGAGATGAGCAGAGATGTACTTTCTCTGGAGAAGTATACGAAGAGAACCTGATAAAATAAGTCATAGTGTTTTCTGGCAATCCTTTGGCACAGGTCACATTTCCTGACTCCTAAGTTAGCCCACTGATAACCCCTCATACTTCTTTATATTCAAACACAGACAGGAGGGAGCATTCCTGGTGATTCTACTTTACCTTTTGGTCCCGGGTTGCTGGAACAGAGGGCTTTTACGTGTTATCTGTCTTGGTTTTGTTGAACATTTTCTTGGCATCTTTGAATTATTCAGAATTGTCAGAGCTTGGCTTTTATAATTGATGAATTCCGTGGAAAGCAGGTGGCATGCCACCTTTTAGCACATTTCTCTTACAGAGTCTGGGAGAAATGGCTCAGACACCTGAATGGAGATGCTAAAGTGACAGAAATCTTCCATTTTCTCTCTGCTCTTGTGTTTGCCTGGGGATGGACCTCAAGAGGATAATGCATCAGTTGAAATCTGGACCAGTTTAGAACAGGACTCATTAAGTTATCATAAAACCCTGGCATAATGCAAAACATCTCAAGAGTTTTTCTCTCTGTAGACCTGTCATATGGTAGTTTTATCCTTTGCTTTGGAAAAAGCATAATGAATATGGAAATAGGGATGCACATGGGCAGCCTTTAAAAGTGGCTCACATGGGGCTGGAGAGATGGCACAGCAGTTAGTTGGCAGAGGACCTGGGTTTGGTTCCCAGCACCCACATTAGGTATCTCACAACCTTTCAAAACTCCAGTTCCAGCCTCCGCAGGTGCCTGCATCCACGTGATGCATATAAGCTCATACATACTTGGAATTTTCTTTGGGCCACCAACCAGCTCCCAAATAAAGACAGAGAGACGTTAATTATGAATGATTGACCTTCTTAGTGTAAAAGGAACGGCAGTCCACTTCCCGCCTCCCACCCGGCTAGCTTTACCTGAAATAATTACATGGAAACTGTATTCTTTTAAACACTGCCTGGCCCATTATCTGTAGCCTCTTATTGGCTAACTCTCACATATTGATTCAACCCATTTCTAATAATCTGTGTAGCACCACGAGGTCGTGGCTTACTGGGAAAGATTCAGCATGTCTGACCTGGCAGCTTTATGGCAGCAGCTCTCTGACTCTGCTTTCCTCCTCCCAGAATTCAGTTCTGTCTTCCCCACCTACCAATGTTTTGACCTATCAGGCCAGGCAGTTTCTTTATTAATTAACCAATGAAAGCAACAGATAGATAGAAGACGCTCTTACATCATTTCCCCTTTTTCTGTTTAAACAAAAAAGAAAGGCTTTTACTTTAACATAGTAAAATTACATATAGCAAAACAGTTATAAAGCAAAAATTACAGTTACAATATTTATATCTACTTTATCTTTTATCATAACAAAAGAAAATTATAACTATCACTAACCATTCTTCAACTCCATCAAAGACTCAGAAGGATATAATATTACCTAAGTAAACAAGAAATAAGCAACTTTCAAAACTCTAGAAATGACAGAGACATCTTGCTGTCTGGACAGCCACCTAAAGTTCCTCTGTACCATTGGGGCATCCATCTTCAGCCTTCAGGCCCATAGTTTCCAACAGACATTTCCATGAAACAGGAAATTCAAAGGCAGTTCAGTCACTTTCTGTTGTGTCCTGCAGAATGTCTCACAGACTCTTTCATAAATCAGGAACCCCGAAAGACCATCTCACCTTTAGGTAAGTTCAGCAGTCCTCTCTCTGCGGGTTCTCTGTGTCCAGTTTATGCAACAGTCCAGGCAAGAGCAGTTTCTTGCCCAAATGGCTAACCAACTCCATAAGGAGCCTCTTCAATGCCCATCTTCCTCTTGAAGTAGATTGGTGCTGCCAGGAGCAGACGTGTCTCATTGTCATGAAAAGCCCTAAGTTATTAAAATGTCATATTCTGTAGTCTTTGAAAGATATGAAGAATGCCTATCTAACTGAAATATCTAGAAAATCTAACTAACATGACCACAAGCTTGACTATTATTGATGATTATCCATTAATAACCTATATTTCCTAATTATACATTATGTTTTTAAATGAACTACACAATCATAATACCTTAATCAAGATCAGAAATACATATACATATAACAAAATTGACCTTAAAATCCATTCCAATGCAAATTATTCATATCTAAATCATATCCCCCTTTAAATGTGAAAGAATATTTATAAACAATATCTGGGAATATGGGCGCAGTTATTTCTCTTCAAACTGCCTCATTTGTCCCACTCACTTTTATAACTTAACCTGTTTCTCTTCATCCACATTTTGCCTTGGGGCTTTTTATTTTTCTCTCATTCTGCATGTTCTGCTCTCCTTCTTCTGTGTCTGTCTGTCTGGCCCTAGCATCTCCTGGGTGTCTCTTTTCTTTCTTCTCTTTCTCCTCTGAGTCTAGATTCCTTCTTCTACTTATTCTCCTTCCTGGAAGTCCTGCCTATACCTCCTCCTTTTCTATTGGTCGTCTAGCTATTTATTAGGCCTCTCAGGTGCTTTCGGCAAGGTAAAGAGCAACACATCTTTACACAGTTAAACAAGTATCGTACAACATAAACAATGCAACATATCTTCGCATCGTTAAATATTCTGCAACACACAGACAAGCACCTACACATATAGAGATTAAAATAAATAAATCTTTGAGCCGTTAGTCATATGCTGCACAGCTATTATTAAGGCAGTAAGCCAGTTGCACAGCCAGAAAAGAATAAACAAGAGGCATAATGGAGCTTCAGAGTTCGAGGCCTCAGTGGCACGTTCACTTCCACAGCTGGAGTGTGTGTATGTGTGGATTGGCTGGAAAAGGAGTTGGCAGACACACTCAGCATTGGGGTCTATTACTGAGTGTTTGATGCACGAGTCTGACAGCTCTCTTTTATGTGAGGATGCCAAAGTTTGAGTGGAGATTATCTTATCTGTATTATTTTCATGGTGGTTAAAGATCAGGCCATATTTTTTTTTCATTTTTACAGACACGCTCCATTCTATGGTATTTTATGATACAGAAAAAAGTATCCTTGCCTGGGACCCAGTTCTTAAAGGAAAGCTGGTAGACTAAATTGAGTTTCGAAGAGGATCCCATCAGCCAGCTTTCCCTCGCTGCGACAAATCCCTGAGCCACTGGACCAGGAGGTTTATTGTGGGATGGCCAGGTGGTTTCAGTGCCGTCGTGCCCGTGGCAAGGCAGACATCGTAGTGTGGAGTGTGTGATGGAGCAAGGCAGGTCTGCTTATTGTAGCCAAAACCAGAGAAAGAGAGAGTGAGGTACCGCCAATGGTTCTGCCACCTTTCCTCGGAGCTAAGGCTGCCAACTGAGCCTTTAACACACAAACTTTAAGAGTCATTTTAGAGGCAAAACATAGCACATCCCATAGTTATTCTGAGGCTGACAAACATATACAGTTTGGTTCTCAAATATCAGCATCGTTACTGTAAAAGCTGCATAGGAAATATTCATGGAGTGGTTTTCTTTCATGATTAAGTTATCAGAAGTGTATGTGTATGTATTTGTTTCTGTGACTGTGTGTGTTGTATGTGTGTTGTACATGTGTTTGTGTGTATGTGTCTATGTCTTTGTGTGTTTAAGTGTGTTGTGTGTATGTATTTGTGTGGATATGTATTGCTGTGTGTGTTTGTGTTATGTACATTTTTGTGTATGTGTTGTGTGTATATGTGTATGCATTGTGTATATGTGCATGTATCTGTGCATGCATGTGTTTGTGTGCATACATGTGTGTATGCATGTGTGTGTGTACTTTACTGTCGTTCTTCTCAATTTCCTCCAAGACAGCTGTGTGCTGTCTGTGGATGCTGTGTCATAGTGGTCAGAGGCAGCAGCTCTGTGCTGTGTGGATGATGTGTCATAGTGGTCAGAGGAGACTTTCTCTCCTGGTCATTAATCAATTTGTCCTTGTTTTTGGCTTTTAAAAAATGTCAACGACACAGGGTTATATTAGAAAACATGAAGGTCATTAAAATGAAAAGCAAACAAAAAATAAAATAAAAAGGTGAAGGACTCGCTTGGGGCTTGACAAAGACAATGGAGAGCTTTAAGTTTTCTGACAGAACTCAAAATCTAAATTGCATGAAAAAAATAATTACTGATCTTTAAAGGGCAAGAAATATCCAAAGACCCTTATAAGTGCTTTGAGAGACAGAAAGAGACTTTGTAACTCTGCAAAGGGAGTTTAAGGCATAGCAATGGAGTGCCTACAGAATAACTAAGTGATTCATATTTTCATACCTTAGTAGGAAATATTTTAGACATTTCAAATATTGAGGTTTTGTTTTACCACAAAGAAGACTATCACCTTTCCAAACTCAGTATGCTTGTGTGAATTGATAAGCTCTTGCCAGATACAAGTTAACCTAAGGGAATCTTCTTGAATTCAGTACATGCCTTTTCTTTGTTCTCCTCTCCTTCCTCTCCTTCTTCTTCTCTCCTGCTCTCGTCCTCCCTTCCCCTCCCCTCCTCTCCTCCCTTCCCTCTCCACCTCTCTCTCCTCCCTTCTCCTCTTCTTTCCTCTCTTCACCTCCTCTCCCCTCCCCTCTCCTCTCCTTTTCTTCTCCTTTTCTCTCCTCTCTTTTTCTCCCCGTCCTCTCTCCTCCTCTTTCCTCCCCTATTCTCCACTCCCCTTTCCTCTCCACCCCCTCTCCTTCCCTCTTTTCTCCTACTCTGTCTTCACTTCCTCTCCCCTCCCCTCTTCTCTCCTTTTCTTCTCCTCCTCTCTCCTCCTCTTCCCTCCCCTATTCTCCCCTCTCCTTTCCTCTTCCCTCCCTTCTCCTTCTCTCCTCTCCTTTTCTTCTCCTCGTCTCCTCCTCTTCCTCCTCTCCCTCTCCTCTCTTCTCCAACTCTTAGAAAAATATAGTAAACTCTTTGTAAGTTTTGTGATGTGATCAGATGGATAAAATGTAAAATATCATAAAATGTCAAAAATATGATCTTATTGAGCATACATTATTTCTAGATGTTAAGTTATTTTCTCTCATTGTCCTAGAAGGCTTCTGCTGCTTCATACCCTTATCAGGTCTGTAGAAGATACACCTTCTGTCTAATTCTTGGCCAGGGTATAGAAGTATTTTAGAAGACTTGAGTTTGCTGGCCTGAGAACAAGACATTGGGAGACTTTAGAGCTATGTCTGTGGATGACAGTGCTCACTGTGCTAGCAAGGGGAGCTGAGTCAGATCCTAGCATCCACATACAAGGCCAGATACAGCCCTGCCTCTGCATGGGAAAATCCAGACCTGGGCAGTGGGAGAAGACATGGCAAGATGGGTGGGGACTTACATCCTCTCAGCTGAGCTTCAGATTCAATAAGAAACACCTTCTCCCACTAAGGCAGTGGGTGATAAAACAGAATGGCTGATGTCCCTCTGTCCTTTGAGAGTACATGCACATACATGTGCATGTAATACATGTACATGTCCCATGCTCACATATATACATAAACATGCATACAAAATAAAAATGATATTTAGAATCAAGGTTTCTCATATATATTGATAAGGATACTGTTGTTGAGAGGCTTTCTTTGAGGTGGTTACAGAAGGATGGGTGTACATATTCTCATTTCCAAGTTCAGGAAAGGCATTTCATCCGTACTCAAATAGCAAATGAGATGTGGTATTCTTCCCGAGGGTTAAAGCTGTGTGAGGTCTTGTCCATCTTATGATGAGGGGACCTGACCCATGTGTTATGCTCAGAATTGCTTACAATTTGATAGCTTCACTTCAGTGTCAACTACTAGTCTTAATTGGCTGTATTGGTAAACTGAAGCTGACTCCTTCTAGACATAGACTGGTGACATCTGACGTTGCTCTGTCATTTAAGCCTGGTGTCTGAGTGTTACAATGGGTGTCATCCCCCAGCAGCAATTGCAGAGCATTCTGTCCTGAAAGGTGTGACCTGGGAGTGAGTTGTGAGTTTGGGATTCCCGAAGAAGATCACGCATAAGGTTAATGTGTGACCTTTCCCTCTGCTCCTGAATCTTGGATTGTATGACCCAGTTACTCTTTAAACCTACTCCAAATAGCATGCTTTCCCCAATACCAAAGACTTCTGATAAGACAGGAAAGTGTGATATTGAAATGTTGGCATTTGAAGATATGTAAAATGTTTATTTTATAGATCTTAGGTCAAAAACATAAACTTTTCTGACATATAAAAATTTTAATTCGTAGGGCCTTTGGAAAGAATTTCAAGTATTTATGAAATAGCATGTATACTGTTACTTACTCGAGTACTCAAAGCTAAGAGTGATCAGAGAATGCTCATAAACATTCTCTAAAGTGTATTTTGCATATATGTACTTAAATTTTTTATCCATATTTATAGGTGCGTATGCTTTATAAAATATTTAAAGACAAAAAGAGTGAATAGGTGAGGAAGAGTCAACACTGCTGCATTTACTAATTGAATTTTCAGATATGCTTACCAAACTTAACAAAAACTGTGAGTTCCAGATGCTAACACCAAAATATGATGTAAAAAGTATTAATTAATTTTGTATACAATATTCTGTCTGCGTGTATGTCTGCAGGCCAGAAGAGGGCACCAGACCACATTACAGATGGTTGTGAGCCACCCTGTGGTTACTGGGAATTGAACTTAGGACCTTTAGAAGAGCAGGCAATGCTCTTAACCACTGAGCCATCTCTCCAGCCCTGTAAAAAGTATTTTTAAAAATTCAAGTTCACTACTGGATTCCAACAAGCAGGATTTTGTTTATTAAATGGATAAGCGAAACGTTGCCCTAACTGATGATTTTCTTTACCGAGCTTCTCGTGATACACATTTGCTTTTGATTTGACTCCTGCCCTTCTTTCTTCCTGGCCAGTGTTAAGGAATCCTGTGTGTAAGCTCTATAGATTCCCCACATCTGACAACAAGTGGATGAGGATCCGCGAGCAGATGTCGGAAAGCGTTCTTTCCTTCCATATCCCAAAGGAGTTAATTGCCCTGAACATAAAAGAAGACTTGTGTAGGTAAGAGAAACGAACCATCTCTCACACTCCTTTTTGGTTTTAGCTAAAGTTATATATCATAGATATTTAATATGTTATGTTGTTTGAAGCACCCAAATCGAGGAATGGGTACATTGAGTAATGAACAAATTAATACCTCACACACCTGATGTTAAATCTGACCTTAACTGCGTTTTTGCTTTCAGTTTTACCTTTTTTAATATGGATCATGTAAAGTTTTAAATTATGAGCATTAGGAGATAGCTTCGGTGCTTCCTGTGGAAGCATGGAGTCTGCACGTCCGCCCCAGTGGCCAAATCAAAAGCAGGTAGCACAGATTTGTGGTCGCAGCACTGGGGAGACAGAGACAGAGGATCACTGGTGCTTGAAGGCCAGCCCAGCTCACTAGCTGGTAAAGTTCCAGGTCAGGTGAGAGATTCTGTCTCTAAAGAAACAGTGGAAGGTGACCAAAGGAAACGCCATGTGTAGATCTTTGCTCATCTACATGTGGATGTGTGCAAATATGATGCTGCTTTGTATTTTTTTCTTTTCTTTCTTTTTTTTATTTTTTGAGACAAGGTTTCTCTGTAGCTTTGGAGCCTGTCCTGGAACTAGCTCTTGTAGATCAGGCTGGCCTCGAACTCATAGAGATCTGTCTGCCTCTGCCTCCTGAGTGCTGGGGTTAAAGGTGTGTGCCACCACTGCTCGGCTAACTATTTTGTATCTTGAGTTGCATTTCTTAATCAAAGCTTTCTAGCAAACCAATACCACAAGCTCTGACTCGTGTCTTTACCTCGTCTGTTTCGGATTTCTCTTTATTTGGTTCCTATTTGAATTAGAGAAGAGTAGCCTTGTCTATGGGCTATGTAAATTAGCAAGACTTTTAAACACTTGTTGGTCCAAAAGCATTTAAGATAACTGGTAAAATACATTAATGGAAAGCACTTTTTCCAATGAAATCAAATCAATTTCTATAATAACACAGGAGGATTTGTGAGTTCATTGGTTTGTAAGAGTATCTCTGAACCATGACTAATTAAATAATCTGATACTTTGCCTTTTAAACAAGGCTATAATGACTTACAAATGCAGAATACTGTAGCATATGAAACACATTTAATGTCCAAAATCTCAAATAATTGTTAATGTTTTCGTAGTTTAATAATTCTATAATTGCTGAAACATAGAGTAGAGAGTAAACTGTTCTGTGCTTGGGTTCCTGTTTCATGCCAACAGCCGGACACCTTTGACTAGTGATATTGGGCCTTTTAGTAGACTCTGCCATCTCCAGAGATTCCAGATTGACCTATGCCAGAAATGGCACCACCGAAGGGTAGCTACAGTGCGAGTAAATTGGTTAGAGTAGGGATAAATGCACCACTACTCTTTATCAAAAAGAAGAAGTGCTAACAGAAACTGACACTTAGGAAAAGTTAAGAAAGATTTGAGATTTAAAGAACCTGGTGTGGGTCTAGAAAGAACAGCTGAAGGGAAGATGAGTAGGTGAGTGTTTAGGGTGACTGGTTGAGGAAAACCAGAACACAGAAATCAGATCGCAAAAAGGGTCTCAGGCCTGGACCATCACTCAGCTAAGAGGCACAAAGAGTTTCCCAGTGAGCAGATATAAGAGGTGATGGCTAACCCTAACCCCGAGGCAGCATCTTAGGAACCCCATCTAGCTTGGTCCCCAAATCCCCAAGAAAATAACTGAAGGCCCAGAAAACGGACAATGAAGGCATTTCACAACACAGAGAAATCTATTCACACACTAATATATAAGTATGCTGTGTGCTGTGTTCTGACTTCCACACACAAATGTGTGCGTGTAACCATACATGTGTACATGTGAACACACATATGTAATTTAAATGATCACTATAAAGAATTCTTCAAACATCATTTTTATGAAAGTAGACTCTTCCAGATGTAACCGGACTCTGAAAGTCTTTATGCTGAAGTGTTTCTACGTTTCTACGGCTTTTATTCAGATCCCAAGACAGTCCCTGCCCTGTTTGCTTTCCCTCTCAAGCCCAGTGGCAGATGGGGTCTTCATGACTTTCACTGAAGGCCAGAGCATCACTGATACCATCCTTCAGTACTTGTGAGCTCCTATAAAACATTTTATCATCATATTTAGGGAATTGTTAAGGGAAAGATCAGGACTTCAGAAAAAGTTATCTGAGCCAACTTCCTATGATGAACACTTATATTGGCACAGACTGGTGTAACTATTTTGTGAATTTTTAGCCAAATTGCATCGCTATACCTTTAATAAAAAGGAATAAGCTGATGTATTGTGTCCTGTATGAGACCTGCTGAACATAGATGGGTATTCAACTACACAGCGAGATGATAGACAGACAGCTATGGATATAACCAGTCATATATACTTTAAAACATAATTCAATAAACACAGTCTTAAGTCTGTTAAAAGTAGCCATGTTCATATACCTACAGCATGCATATATATTTATATATGCTATATATCTACCTGCAGCTATGAGAAGACTATACAAGGGCCAATGTAAATATTTTTGTCTTTTCTAGACAGATGTGGTCTCTGTCCCCACCACTTTAGCACAAACAAACAAGAAGTCACGGACATTTGAGTGAATAGTTATAGGTGCATTTTCGTCAGATTTTATTGAGAAAAGCAGAACTTGCTTCTCGGGTCCCAAGATGATGTACTCACAAGCACAGTCCTCAGTGCCTATGCGGGCTTTATTAAAAATTCTCTGTTGACAATTTAAATCTTCTTTCATCTCTCTGCTGAAGATATACATACCCTCAGACAGCATAGCGCAGCAGTTCTGATTTGTGTGTTGCCAAATCTCTGCAGGAGAGTTTGACAGTCACTTGGCTGTTTTGTTGTATTCACTTGCCCTAATTGAGGAAGGGAAGGAGCACGGGAAAGGCAAAGGCTGCCATGGGAGGACATGAGCTGCCAACTTGGCAATGAGGCCTTCTTCCCTCAGCGCAGCAGCTAAGCCACGTTGTGGAACTGCTGTCAGAAGAAAGCGATTGCCTCCCCTCCACTCTGTGCACCCTGGAGGCTGTGTACGAACTCTAGTGGGGTGGGGTGCACATACCCACTGAGGACTAGAGGAACTGCCGGAGATCCCACCATTTCTGGTGAAGGTACATGATCAAGACCAAGGAACCATAGTGAGCAGTTTGAGAGCAGATACCAGGACATGCATCACTAAGATGTTATGACATTATATAAAGGGCCAGATAGAATCCGTGAAAACTCTGTGATTACAAATCCTCTCACACTACAAACCACCAGGTAATCAAAGAAATGGTGAGGAACCAAGAACCAGACCCCCGCGTCCTTGATTCATATGCAGTATTCACAATATGCCCATCACTTACTGACACATTTCTTTGGGGTAGCATAGGAGAAAGCAAACTTCTAAAGGGCTGTGGTGTGTGTGTGTGTTTGTGTGTGTATTGCATAATAATCATAATGAAAGAAAAAGATGTATCAGTTTGAGAATTTGAGACTCAGAGACCCATAGTTTCTTCAAGTTTGATTGTGAGATTGCTTTTGAAAGGTATCAGCAATTGAAGGAAATGGTTAAGGCGATACTAGTAAAGGATAGTCAAATCCACTTCGAAAGACGAGAAAATCTCGACAGTCAAACATGTCTTTTGTGTGTCTGAGTTTGACACATATCTGTAAGTTAGTCTGGGTATGTTTGCAGCGCCACATGTGTTCACTGTTTGCTTGTTGGCAGAATTCATCTTCTTAGAGTATAAATGAAGACAACCATATTCTCCGCAGCCAATTCTGACCGCGTTTAAACGCTGCTGGGGTGGGGGACATAAGGAGCGACACAGCAGTTGCCCTCATATCTCATTCACAGTGTCTGTCCTCGCCTGCCGCCGACATCCAGAACCACGCTTGCATTTTGTCTCACAGTTAGTGTGACGTTTGCACCCAGTCTGAAGCATTTTTATTAAATTTGAGGTTGTACATATACAAAGTCTTATGGCCACGACAGAGTTGAAATCCTCTGGGAGCTGCCTGCAGCTGACCTGAGCAGTGGCATCTTCTCAGTTTAAATTCAAATAAAATAATCTTTTGAATTGGCAGTGAAGGGTTCACAACGCTGCATTCTGGATTTTATATTATGGTTTAACTCCAGGATCCTCACAAGCAGGAAGTCTGGGCCATCACTCGTCTACTGCAGTGAAAATGGGCTCATCCTGTGGTTAGTGATTTCAGGGCATTTGTTCCTGGAGATAGAATGTAAAATACAGATATGGAATATAAAGAATTTTTATTATGAAAAGAGTACATGTAAACAATTAAAGCAATAAAACAAAAAATGTGAAAAGGGGAAAAACCACTCTAAATTTCAATAGCAGAAGGAAAAGAAGGGTGTGTGATTTCAGTATTCACTCTGGCTATGGTAAGCAAAATTTCCATCTGTGGCCGTCATGACCTCCTTAGTGTAAAGTTGGGAGTTTTTAGGATGTAACCGTGTGTGTACGGATAGTACTGGAGAGTGAACCTGGAGCCTCACACAGTCACCAGCACAGATCTGTTATTCCCAGCACCTGCTTATGTTGTAAATGTATCTATAGTTTGTCAATAAGATATTAAATGAAGTATAGGCTTGTAACCAATTAGATATTTCATCTTAGTTTTTATGAATATTTTTAAAAGCACATGGAAGGATGTTCTTTTATAATGTCTTCACAGTGCTGCTTCTGGATCACAGATTGAAATGCTAATTTGTTTCACAGCCATGTACAGTTGGAACACTAAAACTTGCACCTCTTACAGAATTCTTAGGTTTGCCAGCTGGCCGCAGGTTCATTTCCGCTAGCTTATCAGTGTAAATATAAATCTCGTTTCAAAATTGAGCTCCTCAGCCTCATTTTAAATATTTTCTTCCTTTCATTTTAGAGAAATGATCAACCCTTTAGCCTTTTTTTCTATCTTTTTATAGTTGAAAGATGATTCGGTAGTATTTAACTTAATCTAATCCATAGGTTTTATATGGATACCAACGTATATATAATAAATAATATATAACACATTTTAATTAAAATTGGATTACATTGCTTCCCCCTTTCCTTTTCTCCTTCAAACCTCTCCCACACTTTCACTGTGAAATCAATAGCATCTTTTCTTTCATTAATATTGTTACATATATATGTATATGCACAGAGACATACTTATACAAACCTTTAGATATTTGCTTTTTCCTATATTTACCCCATGGCAGTGCTCTCAGTAGGTGACTGACTTACTGTGTGCATTGCTTTTGAATCAAGGTAACCGGAACCTGTTCTTGGTTCCTTGCCGTGTCTTTGCTCAGCTGGTGGTTTGTACTTGTAATCACAGAACTCTCATGGACTCCATCAAGCAGGTGATGACGTCATGGCATCCCAGGTGTGTCCTTGATCTGATCTCAAAGTGTTTACTCACCACTATAGTTCCCTGATACTGATCATGCAACCGCACCAGAAGCTGTGGGATCTTCAACCATCCCACTCGTTCTAGGTGGGGATGTGCTGGCCCTGAGAGTTACTATACATCCTGTATACATCCTGTATTGTTCTTCTCCCAGCAATTCCATAGCATGACTTACTTACTTTACTGAGTACCCATGACCTCTTCATGGATCTCAGTGAGTTTGAGGCCAGTCTGGTCTATATAGTGAATTCCAGGACAGCCAGAGCCACACAGATAACCCTTGTCTTGAAAAACCAAAACCAACAAGGTGACCTCACCATCAAGGCCATGTCGGCCCACATATGTGCTTTCAAACACTTTAACTTAAATTAAAATATATACCATACTGTACGTGATATTCACTTCCCCTGAATTTGATGGCTATCTCCATGCTTTAATGAATTTTCCTAAAATTTTTGTTTATAATAATTATCTGATATTCTATCATTTGAGTGTCCACTAACGTACATAAAAACTGTTGCTCCAATGTTTGCATATATATTATGTAATTTAACTTACCCTTTTTATCTTGTGTGTTTAGTGCATGGATGCACACGTGTATGTGAGCACACCTGCCTGTGACCCATGTGGAGGTCAGAGGTTAACTTTATGAATCTGTTATCCTCCACCTTACTTTTTAATGTGATTTCTGTTGAAATTAGATTGACACTAGAGTTTGCCTTTTCAGCTGCAGGAGCTGGTCAGTAGCTCCTCCCATCAGCCTCTCTCTCTCTCTTCCCATCCAGTGTTGAGTGACAGGCATCTGCTGCCATGTTAAGCTTTCCCATGGGTTTTTGGTGCTCCAAGCACATGTCCTCCTGCTACACTACTAACTACTGAGCCAGGCCCCCAGCCCTGTGTTATGAAAAATTATTTTAATAGTAAGTGTCTGATGAACACATTAGTGGGCATCTTTAATATGTTTTCAGTTTTGAAGCAAAGTCCATTTGTATTTTATGGCCTTGATTTCCTATTGCCAACTTATCTCTGGCAACTTGGCATAAAAATTTTCCTGTTACTTATATATCCAAATCATGAACTCACTGGTTTTAAGACATTAATATTTTATCTCTTATGTGGATGAATATCTGCCCATCTGTGGATTACCAATACCACAAAAACATAAGGAAAATGTCAATGTAGAACCCAATATATTCATCATTTCCTTTTATTTTTTAATTTTTAAGTAAACTTATTATTTAAAACATGCAAATAAAAAAATACATGCCAAACTTAATCAGACCCAAAGTCTATATATCTCATTGAACTTCTGTACAGTTAGGCCAGTCATTCTGAAGCCGTGGAACTTCACATTGATTTTATGCTTGACTATGTTTGGTAGTTAACTGTAAGTTTCATGTGCTTCCCCACCACCAGAACAAAAACGTCCACGACAGAGTTAGAACTATAAAAATGTTGCCTTTTACTTTTAAGAGTTATCTTAACATATATACTTTGACATGTTTCAAATACTATTTTTAATCATACTTTTACATTATTTTCATTTCAAGTTCTTATGTATATTTCGTTATCTTTCATGTTGTAACTCAAAAGCCAACTTTGGACTAGTGAGTTGGTCCAATCAGAAAAGTGCTTCACTTGTTGGAGTGGAAACTCGAGTTAGATCCCACAAACCCTGGTAAAACAAACTGACAAACTGGGATTAGTGGTGCATTCTTAAATCCCAGTGCTGAGGAGGAAGAGAAGAGAAGATTCCTGGGATCTTCTGACCACCCAGCCTAGACTAATAGGCAAACTGCAGGCCACTGAGAGACCTGTCTCAACGTGGCGGACAGCCCTTGAAGAATGATACAGAAACTGTCCTCCGACTTCAGCATTCATGCACACACACATGTACAATGACACATAGGCGTTAATCAGTCTCTTAATATTTTGTTTATTTTACATTTTGAAATTTTACAACCAGAAGCTTATTAGCATTACAGAAGGAATTGCTAAGTTTGCTCTACTATTGAAAGGCTAGCCAA
The DNA here is from genome assembly GCF_982192425.1 of Myodes glareolus. NCBI lineage: Eukaryota > Metazoa > Chordata > Mammalia > Rodentia > Cricetidae > Myodes > Myodes glareolus. The sequence goes on along the minus strand of NC_142047.1, from coordinate 10,302,571 downwards.
TTTTATTTCCTTTTTCACCTCTTATCTGCCACTAAGTTAAGGGCATTTAGTAGTCAGCACAGCAAAAACAAAACAAAACTCTTAGTTTTTCTTCTGTTATCTTACTATGACTTTACGTTTGTGACTGGTCGGGGTACACATTGACATGCCACAGCACATGAATGAAGATCAGCGAACCACGCAGAGTCTGGTGTCTCGCTGTGTGGTGGGCGGTGGCGCAGCCTTTAATCCCAGCACTAGCGAGGCAGAGGCAGGTGGTTCTGTAATTTCGAGGCCAGTCTGATCTACAAGAGCTAGTTCTAGGACAGGCTCCAAAACTACAGAAAACCCCTGTCTCAAGAAACCATTTTTTTTTTCTTTTAAAAAAGAAATCTATTGTCTTCTGGTCTCCTTCCCATACATGAATTCATAGACTCAAAAGAGGACTTAAGGCTTAATGACAGGTACGTTTTCTGCTGCTCCATTTTTCTGGCCCAGCTGAATTCCTTTTTAAAAAGCTGACATCTCGTGCTAAGACCAACAATTAATAAATGGGACCTCATGAAATTGAAAAGCTTCTCCATGACAAAGGACACTGTCATTCATACAAAGCTACAGCCTTCAGAATGGGAAAAGATTTTTTTCCAACTACACATCCAATAGAGGGCTAATATCCAAAGCACATTAAGACTCAGATATCAAGAAAATAGCCCAATAAAACATGAGGTACATGTCTAAACAAAATTCTCAAAAGAGAAAACTCAGATTTCTGAGAAACACAGAAATGTTCAACATTCTTAGCCATCTGGGAAATGTAAATCAAAACTACTTTGAGATTTCATCTTACACTTATCAGAATGTTGGATAAAATAGATTATAGCTCATGTTGGAAAGAATTTAGACAAAAAGAAATGCTCATTCCTTGATAATGGGAGTGTAGACTTGTACAGCCACTGTGGAATCAGGGTAGTGGTTCCTCAGGAAGATGGGACTTGATCTCCTTCAAGGTACAGCTGTACCACCCTTGGGTATACACCCAAAGGATCCTGCAATAGAGACATTCGTTCTACTATGTTGATTCCTACTTTACGCATAATAGCCAGAAGTTGCATGAAACATAGATGTTAGGCAACAGATGAATAGATAAAGAAATTGTGTTACATTGTACAATGAATTATTACCCAGCCATTAAAAGAGAGGAAATTCTTTGGTAAATGATTGAAATAGAAAAAAAAAGTAATCCTGAATGAGGTATCCTAGAAACAAAAAAGGATAAGTGATATGTATTAATTTATATGTAGACTTTAGGTGTTAAGTAGATAATAACCAAGCTACAATCCATAGAATCATGAAGGTTATGTATAGAGGAAAGGACTGGGACAGATAGATCTCATTAGAAAAGAGAAATAGAATAGATAGTTTTAGATGGATTGCAAGGGCTACAACAGGAGGATCAAATGGTGAGATAGAGGGGAGAATGAGGACCATTTGAGGATTAGTTTGGAAACCTAATAGATTAGAAGCTTCTTAAAACATAAACATGCATGAATATGATCTAATTGAAATTATAAAATAATGGGGGAGGCAGAGCCCCAACTGACTATCTCTAGTCACTAATGAAACTTCCAGTCCTGGCACTGGGTTACATCTAATTGACTTGTTGGCCAAAGGAGGTCCCATTGGGGATTTCCAAACAACCCAGGCTGTTTCTAAGATGATAGGTTGCTCTCCACAAACTGACAGCAAGGCCCCATTGCTGAAGACAACACCTACACAGCTCATTGAACGTGAAGAAACTGAGCTTGTGCCTAAATAGTCTTTACTTCTACAGGCGACCATATACTGTATAGGAGTAGTCTGCATGCTACCAAATGAGAAACATAAATGCCAAAAAGTCACAATCTTGGCGATATACAATGACTGTAAGATAAGCTAGTGCAACAGTGGCACAAAGCTTGTGGGAGTTACCAGCCAATACCTGATTTGTCTTATGGACCACTCCTTGAGATGGAACCCGTATCTAACATTGCTTGGGGGAACCAAGAACCTGAGACTAGATAGTTCAGGGACCTCAGGGGAATTCAAATACTACTGTTCTAAAAGAAACAAACGTGGCAGGAAAATGATTTCTAATGACCTTCTGCTCTGCTCGTGGATCTGATATACTCATGACTTGCCTAGTCATCAGAGAAGTTTATTCATGCGGCAGATGGGAACACATAGAGAGTCCTATAGTCAGACATTATGTACAGAATCAGAGACATTGGAGCACTCAGCCATAATTTGGATGTCTCCATCAGATCCCCGAGGAAGAAGAGACAGAAAGAATGCAAGAACGAGGGCACTAAGAAAACAACAGAAAATGTCTAAATCAGCATGGCTAAAGCACATGTGAACCAACAGAGACTGAGGCAGCTTGCATAGGGCCTTCATGGGGTCTTTACCAGGTTCTTCGTGTATATATTATAGTTACTAGTTTAGTGATTCCTGAGTGAAAATTAATGTGTTTCTGATTCTTGTGCCTTCTCTTGGATTATTTTTCTTTTGTTTGTTTGTTTTGTCCAATTCCAATGTTTTAATTTTGTTTTATCTTATCATATGTCATATTATATTATTATGACTTAGAAGACTAGTTTTAAAATTCTCCTACATGTTGACATCCAGTTATGCCAGCACCGTTTGTTGAATATGCTTTTTTTTTCTCCATTTTATATTTTTTGCTTCTTTGTCGAAATCAGTGTTCATAGGTGTGTGCATTGATATCCAGGTCTTCAATTCAGTTCCATTGGTCCTCTTATCTGTTTTTATGCCAATACCAGGCTGTTTTCAGTACTGTAGCTCTGTAGTAGAATTTGAAGTCAGAGATTGTGATGCCTCCAGAAGTTCCTTTGTTATACAGGATTGTTTTGGTTATCCTGGGTTTTTTCCTTTTCCATATGAACTTGAATATTGTTCTTTTGAGGCCTGTGCAGAATTTTGCTAGGATTTTGATGGGTATAGCATTGAATCTCTAATATGTACTCACTCATAAGTGGCTTTTAGACATAAATCAAAGAAAAATCAGCCTACAATTTACAACCCCAGAGAGTCTAGACAACAAAAGACCCTAAGAAAGACATACTTGGATCTAATCCTCATAGAGGTCCACCTGTTTCTGCCTCCCAAATGTTGGGATTAAAGGTGTGTATCACCACACCCTCCTACTTTCTTTATTTTTTATTTTAAGGACTCTATCCCTTTTCTTTCCTCTCCCAAGTCTCTCTATATTTTTAAACACACTGTAAACCATTTAGAGGTTTTCCTCATCAGAATCTGTATTTACTGTATATCTCTCTTTTTCTGACCATGTGAGTCTTTAATTTGCTAAACCATATGGCTAGGATTGCAGCTGTGGCTTTGACAACTGGATCCACCCCGTACCTTACCTTTCTGAGAGTCTAGCCTCATGGAGGAGGTATTGGAGGTACCGACCAGAGCCATGTTTATTGCCAGAACTCTATGGAGCTTCGAGGTCCCTGCCACTACCAAAAAGCATGCTATCGGCTACTCATAAACACCATTTAAGTGTTTTGTGGTGGGGCCTCTTAAAAAAGCTGCAAGGTTTTTGCAGCTAAAGTTGAGTCAGGAAGCCTCTCTTAAATGAGACACTTGCCTCCTGCAAACAGAACCCACCTGAGAAAATACTGCTACCATGAAGCCATGCTTAACACTGTTCTTTTGTGTCTAGAATTTCTTCCCAAGAGCTCTCAGGTTTATGTGGATATAGTTACCCCACATTGGGTGCTAATTGTTGACAGAAGTTTCAGTTCTACCTGGTCCTGTAGCTGTTCAGTTTCAAAGAAACACACAAAGGTCTACATTAATCATAAACTGGTTGGCCTATGAGCTCAGGCTTATTATTAACTCTTACATCCTACATTAACCCATAATTCTTGTTTGTGTCAGCCATGTGGCTTGGTATCTTTTATCAGCAAGGCATTCTCATCTTGCTTCTTCTGTGTCTGGGTTACAACTGCAGACTGAACTTTTCCTCTTCCCAGAATTATCCTATTCTGGTCACCCCTCCTATACTTCCTTCTTGGTCACCCCGCCTGTACTTTCTGCCTGGTTACTGGCCAATCAGCATTTTATTAAACCAGTACAACTAACAAATCTTTATGGGGTACCATTGTCCCACAGCAGTCCTCCCCAAACTCTGGCTCTTACATTCTCCCTGCACTGTCTCCTCGGGTACCTGGTGCCTGAGCCTTGGGAAGGGTGTTGTGATATAGATGGCCCAGTGGTGGCTGAGCAGACTTACTACGCTTTGACCAGCTGTAACTTCTGTATTAAGAACCATCTACCTCACAAAGCGGCTTCTCTGATGAGGTCTGGGCCAGCATCTCAGGTCCCTTGCAACTGGTGGAGCTGTGGGAGAGTACGGAACTTCCCACCTCCGTGACAACTTCATTTCTACTATATAGTTCTATAGTTTCATTCATATAGTTTTTGTTAATGTATTTTATTGTTAGTGTTTATTAAAATAATTTTTGTGGGTGAATCTCTCCTACTCATTAAATTGTTTGATTTTTTATCTTCACTGTGTAAACTGTCATCTTGTATAGATTACATGTGGCCTTTTCTCTTATCTGGTTGTTTAAAGGAGGAAATAGCTAAAGCTATGACTTGCAATGCCTGTTTCTGAGACCACATACATATTCTGCTACCTGTGACATTTATGATGATGCTTAACTATTTTCTAAAGCCTTCAATTCTAGTCTGATTTCATCCTTTGTCTAAATTACGTTTAGAAAACTATTCCTATTCTGTAACCTCATGAAAATATGTGTTTATTTTCACTTAGCTTGAGTATTTTAAATTGCTTCTGATTTCATATTTATTGTCCTTATTACTTACCTTTTCCTACTATTTCATGATATCGAAAAGTAAATTCTACTTTGTGTCCAAGATGTAGAAAGGTATAATCAGTCTTTTAAATTGACATAAAATTACCATTGACACCATGATACTGATGCTATCAGCACAATCCATCAAGGTTGTTGATTTCTGTTGCTTGATCTTTCAAAAGTCTAAAGAATTTCATGATGAAAAATATATTGGTAAGGCTCGCCAGTGACTCAAAGGAACAGTGTTTGTCCTGCATATGTCTGCCCTCTCAGCAGAATCCTTTTACTTGGGAACAACTCCCATTCTCCCCGTGGGCACACTCTCCTGGCAGTTTAACCTGCAGAACTTCTGGTTCTCCCTAGCAGCTTCTTCATCTGAACCCTGCAAGATGGTGCTGTTCTCCTGCATAGGTCTAGGCAGCTGACCACTCTTGATTTATCTGCTCTTTAATGCTGTAGTTTTCTAAACCTCGTATCTCACACGTGTCCTCTGAGCCCTCGATCCTCCTACCTAATTGCTAGCTAAACACTTCCACATATATGTGTTGTTGTGGTTGCCCCTCATGGCTAAAGCTTAACTCGTGTTGATTTGTTTTTACATCATTCTCAGCCAGTTCCCATCTCAATAAATCACAGCACCCATTCCAAACCCAATGATATATGTTACTAAATTTACGACAAATCAAATCTAGTTTCTGATTATTCTTGTTTTACAGTATCTCACCAACCCATGGCACTGGTGTTTCTCCTCGTGCTCGGATTAAACACCATTATTCTGTTTCTGTGACAGTTTGACTATAGCTTTTGTTTGTGCACATCCTTAACTGTTCCTTCAAATCCACAAATCACATTGCCGGATCATGCCATCTATTAACAATATTACGGAAACGCAGGTTGCACCTAGGGTTTCTGGAGATAGCTTCGGTATTTAGTCCTTTGCGAACTGTACCCGAATTACACGCTAGGATAGAATGAGGAGGCAAATTTTTCCTTATAGAGTGTTCAATGATATACTGTCCTTTTGAGAAGTTTAAATGTTTCTATAATAATATAATATAGAAGATTTGGTACTTTTCACAAGAAAATTACTACATTGATGGAGTGTCACTAAAGAATAGAGGGGACACTAGCACACTGTGGAGTAATTCGGTGAGAAGGAAAGAATGACAGGTTACACACAGCATCTCTCTCTCTCTCTCTCTCTCTGTGTGTGTGTGTGTTTATATGTGTTTTTCTTGTGTTTATAGTCCTTCCAGCGTTGTTGAGTGCAGGAGAAGTTATATAGGTCTTTCAACTACCAGCATAAAATGGTTATAGTCTGTCTTAATGTCGCCACATATTTTCTTTATGTTGAGTATTTTCTCTAAATATCACACTATTTCAAAGTTTGCTAGGCTCAGTCTACAGAATAGTTGTACCTATATGGTATAAGTTCTTTGGAGATTATAAATATTGGGTTAAACCTAGTGTGGTATGCATGTATTTAGATGGGACCCATGTAGCTATGTACTATTATCTTTATAAAGATATACAAATTTATATAACATAAAATGGCATTTAAAAAACCTATTTTACTGCAAATAAACTCTATAATCAATGCAATTCTCCAGAAGAAAATAATTCCTTTGCATCAGTTTTTGTCTCTTTTCCCCCTTCTTTCCTGTATACAATTTTAACCATTCATTTAATGAACAGAGAGTAGAGAAACTTTCTAGTATATAGAGTTAAGAACTTGAAACTCAGGATATGAATGTTTTATAAACATGAGCTTGAAGCTACTCTTCAAATTTTATATCAAACAGATATGTGTGCTTTGTTTTATAGTACAGAGAAAACTTACGAACCAACAGTGAAAAAATGTTCTTAGTATTTTAGAGTAGAAAATTGCAGCAGAGTTTGAAAACACAGACTTTAGATGCAAAATTCCGTTGACTTCTGAGAAAGAATAGATAGACTTTGCGTGGGTATTTAAGTTTCCAAAGTTTGAACATCTGCATGATGGTAAATCATATTAGTGACATGAATTGAAATTGAAATACTTTAATTTTTTCTTTTTAAATGATAAAATTTGCTTCAACAAAGCTTGCAAGCACTATTAAGACAGATCATACATTCATTACAGTAGTAGTTGAAGTTCATTGAATCCCTATAATTTTACAGAAATTATTCATTACAAAAATTCTTTGACTTGATGATATAATTATTGATAGTTTGTTGATGAGGTTCAGTAGGCTGAAATACTTCTTAATGATCACAAACTGGGAGCTTTTCATTACTTATTCACAATTTTTTAAATTTTTGTTTGAAAATTTCATGAAGGCATATAAAGTATTTTTTTTTAAATCTTCCTTGAAATTTCATTCCAAGCCCTCCTCAAACACCTTCCCATTCTCCCTCTGGTATTTCCTCATGACTTTTACGTCACTTTTTTTATTGAAGTCACTGCATGCTCTTAGTGTTGTCTGTGTGTACCTGGGTGTAGGATCATCTACTGGCTAGCCTCTCAGTGCCCACACCCTTAAAGAAAATGTACTGTCTCCCCAGAAGCCATCAATTGCCAATAGTTTCTCAAATGGACATAGGACTTCATTAGTCTGATCCCCATTCTATCTGAGAATTTGACTGACTCAGTAATGTTCGGGTCTTATGCACGTAGCCACAGACACTCTACATTCATTCCATAAAGACCCTGTAAATTCAGTTTTGCTGTAGGCATCTACTGTCTGTAGCTCATATAGTCCTTCTTCCCTATTGGCTGTGATGATCCCTGAGCCTTGTGGGGAAAGATATGATATAGTATGTAACATGAGGGGCTGTTTGTTTGTGTTTCTGTCCTGCCCGTTACTCCCAGCTGTTTAGTCCCAGAGAAAAATCACACACAGATCTCTGTAAGTTATAATGCTGATTTGCCCATTAGGTCAGCCTACTTATTAGCTAACTCTCACATCTTGATGAACCCATTATTCTAATCTATTTTAACCATGTGGCTCAGTACCTTTTTCAGTGAGGCAGCTTACATCCTGCTGCTTCAGTGATCTGGGCAGGAGTGGGAGGAATCAACTTCCTCCTCCCCAGAATTCTCCTGCTCTTCTTGCATCATTTCCACTTCCTGTCTGGTTTTCCCACCTACACCTCCTGCCTGGCCAATCAGCGTTTATTTAAAACATGATTGACAGAATACAGACAATTCTCCCGCACCAATAATATAGGTATATATTAGAGCTGACCATTCCAAACACTCATTCTGTATTCATTGATAAGCAATAGGCTTCTGTATTAATTGCCATCTTCTTCAAACAGAAGATTTTCTGATGAGGATTGAGAGGGGCACTAACTTATTTGAATAAATATAAAAACTTAGGGAGAACCGTTTCATGCTATGTCTATTAGTACAATAATAATACAAAGTTCTCCCCTATGACCTGGAATCTAAACACTCCTGCATTTTGGCTCAGTTTAACAGATCTGACACATATTTTCACATATTTTGTCTTTTGGAGCATAACTTAAATCTGGTAAGAAAGTGTCTGGCTACTCCTATAGCATTTGCGCCACTCTTGCGCCAGAGGTCCTATCTTGCCAGGCCAATAGTTTCGCTACTCACAGGGACCGCAGTAACATTGCTGATGGCTTTTGTTTGCCAGTAGCATGTTTCAAACTTCGTACCAGTATCAAAGCTAGCCAGTACAGGTGAACCTTCCTGGTTGATACTAGCCTGATTTTTCCATGTGCTATACCACACGACTCAAGCATATAGTATCTTCAGAAATATGGTCTTACTATTAAATTCTGGAGCATAATCGAGAGCATTGGCAAGAGCTTGTAATATTGGGGAATGGCATCTATAGAACCTATTGACTCAACTCAAATCTTTTTTTAAATTTTTTTATTATATTCAGGAATTATGATGTATGTATCTACAAGAATTATAAATGATAAATCTGTATATTTAGTGTAATGTATTATTACATATGAAAAACATCATTGACAAGGATCTGTAGGCTCCAAACTTTGAAATAATACTTGCTGTAGGGAAATATATTCGAGGTACATAGTCTACAAATTCACCTAAATATTTTCATATACCTGTGCTGACTTTCTAGGTAGTAAAGGGGTTCTGAAAGGAGATAGTCTTTTTATCTTTCCCCTCATTTTAAATCATTTTGTCATTTTAAAATCTATCATTTAAAAATGCTTATTTTCCTATGATAGCATTATAGAAAATCTTTTAAAACTAAACTATACGTTAAAATCTTATATGAAAGCCACATTTATTTAGGTCAATCTCATTGTAAAAATGACATCACCTATGAATGGAGAGCCAGTAGGGTTCCTGCACAATGACTTTGCCTATCTAATTCTTATGACTTTTTAAGATGAACTCACATACTCCCCTCCCCACGCCGCCACCGCCAAAGGCATTTATTACCAGGGAGAAAGTCTCTTTCCCATGCTGTCTGTTGTAACATAAGCATGATCTTTGCGAATGTAAGCTTGATCTTTTATTTACCTAAGTCTCCATCCTGTCATAAGTCTGGCTTGTTACACACAACTGAAGCACAAGCCTTTCCCGTGTCTTTTGAAGTGTACATACTTGGAAAAAGCAAAAAGGAAAAAAGGAAAAAAAGAGAAAAATCTTTACTGACTTCAAAGAAACATGACTTAGAGTGAATAGCAATGAGGAGTGAGCCCCTCTTCTTAGACAACATACTTATCAAATCATCCCCAGACTGATGAGTTTGAGGGGTGAGCCACTCTTCCTAGACAACATATTTATCAAACCATTCCCAGACTGATGAGTTTCATAGATGATGAATTCATTTCCAGGCTCCTCAGTTTACATATTTATCTTTGTTTCCTTGTTTGCTCTCGTTGAGAACCCAACTCTGAGGATCCAGAAGAATGAATTATCGGCACCACATCCTGATGCTGGTGCGGGCTCATGCCTGATAAATCCCCTTCTGCTGCTCACTTTTCTTTATGTGATGCTGCTGCACAGTGGCGTGCGGTTCATCACGTGAGTGCCTTTGACCTGGCAGCTCCTGGCAAAGAGGGCAGATGCTGTGGGTCCTTAAGTTCATTGTTTAATGAGAGGTTGTGTGTCATTTTTTGTGTCATCAAGTTGGCAACAAAATGTGGGTTTGATTTTGCTGTTTTGATATTAAGATATCCTCACAGGAAAGGATGGGATGAAGTCCGCCTACAAAGGATAACTTTGTTCTGTTGTGCCAGGATTCTGTCCTGGTGTGATTTATCCCTTTTTTTCCTTTTTGATTTGATTTGCTTTTCTGAGCACTGTGAATTAAACCCTGAACTTCCCCATGCTAGGCCGGCATTCTATATCGAGCTGCAGCTACAGCCCTATCATGCCAAGATTCTTTATATGAAATTATTAGGAGAGAGTGTGTCATGCACATTAAGTTTTATATATATATATATATATATATATATATATATATATATATAGAGAGAGAGAGAGAGAGAGAGAGAGAGAGAGAGAGAGCTGGTGAGATGGTTTATCAGTAAAAGGCACTGGCTGCTCTACCTGGTGACCTGAGTTTGATCCCTGGGTCTCGCGTGACCCTACAGGTCATCCTCTGACTTCACACATCATTCACACAGTGATGATGAACAACTGTGCGATTCTATATTTTCACTTTCTTCCAAGTGCAAAAAAGGCTAATGTGCATACATGTGCAAAATGATCAATGAATGACATATACCTGGTATATAAACACATATGTCTTTAATATGTTGAGATTCTTTGCCTTAATATAATATATAATGGACACGCAACCACATGATCGAAGTTATTATTGTTCTTTCTTATTACAGTGGAAAGGTGATCATTTTGGAGGCACAAAAATAAGCATATTGTATGTGTCTGTGCATGCCTTTAGGATTAATAGCATACCACACACCTCTGGCAGCATAAATATACTGTGTCATAAACTCCCATGGATAAAAAAATGGATTGGACTCACTTTCTCTCCACTGTACTGGGGGGGGGGGTTGGATCTGAGATACTGATTTAGGAATAGCAATCAGACCTCATATTTATTGGGGTCCTGGGTATTCTGAACTATAAAAGAAAGAATACTCCAAATTTTCCTTTGATGCTTCTGGACATTAGTGCTAGCTCTATACATATTGTATTAGTTATAATGTTATCTCTTTTTCCTGAGAAATTTCAAAATTTTAACAGAGTCCAGTATGATTGTATTTGGAAAATTGTAAGGCAGGCTAGAGATCAAACATGTTGCCTTAAACTTCAAACTTTAAGGGGCTTTGTAAAGGATGACTCAAGCATTTCTGCCCGCGTGTTTAGAATCACAATTCATTGCTATAGAACTACTGAGTGAGCCCCAAGAGGCTGTTCTTTGTGGTCCAGATAAACGGTAGCCAACATTTCTTATTCTCAGCTTCTGATTGCTTTGAGACAGGAAGGCACAGCTAATTGTGGCTTTTATCGTAGGTGTGACTCTAGCATCATGGCATCGAGTATTAGGGGCTCAGGAATTCTACAGTGTAAAAAGAAGGACACCTCAAGTTTGCTGATGATACTTCTGAATTTTCATGTCAAACTATCTATAGTATATATCTAGTTAGTTAATATTATCTTTTTCTGAGAAAAATGAACATTGTTTGTAGAGGCCAGTGTGACAGTCCCACACTGTCTTCTGATTCACTTGCGAGTCCTGTGATAGGCTGTTTGAAAATGTATCTGAAATGTAGGTGAGGGCTTCAAGGGCCTCTTAAGCCTCCAGCTCCTCTCCTGACTCCTACACCATTTACCTACTCCAACACTGGAACTGCGCTATCCAATACTTGCAACTCGTGGCTGTTTAAACCTTCTTTAAATTTATTACAATTAAATCAAATTAAAATTTCATGTTAATCCCCTGGGTTATATTTCAGTTATGCCATATCTACTCGAGGCTAGTAGCTGCCAAATTATACAGCACAGTTATTACAGAATTTTCTTTGATAGGACTGATCCAAGATAATTAGCAGTTGAATCTGTACTTTTTATTTTTAAATTTATAAGGTAATCACCACATTTCTCTCTTCCCTTTCTTCCTTCCAAACCTTCCCAGATACCCATCTCTGTCTTCTTTCAAATTCATGGCCTCCATCGCATTAACTGTTGTTGCATGCATATATGTATATGCATAACACGTTTAATCTTATACAAAACCTGCTCTGTATAATGCTAGCTGTATATATGTTTTGAGGGATGGCCATTCGCTCTTGGAAAACCAGTTGGTGTGCCCTGCCCTTTAAAAATACGAGGAAGAGCAGCATAGCACCCTTTTCCTTCTGCCTGCTGGACTTCAGGGCGACATCAGTCTTTTTACTTTTGTGTTACTCTGTTTATGTTTTCCCCAGATTGTAAACTCAAGGTGAGAGAAGAGAGGGAGGGGGGGCGCAGCAGCCTCAGTGAAATTCGCACATTCCAGGGTAGGAACATGAGAATAAGAATTTTTTAGCAAAAGGAACAAAGATATAAGAGAAACAAAAGACAGAAACCCACAACAGCATTGGGAGGGAAATTCAGTGAATACTGAACCCGCCCACATTTGTTTTTCACTCTAAAAGGGGAGGGGAAGACTTCCTTGAAGTGACATAAGGAATAGAACAACTCTCCTGCAGGCAGCTACTCCTTGGAACATCCTGCCAATCTCCTTTGAAGGAGCTGGAATAGAAAAGGTGGAGCAGGATCCATCTCTATACTCAAAATACTAATTAATCACACCCTAGGCCAGGATCTCTTGTTTGTATTCGCAAAGTCTCCCGAAAGCCAACAAGGAGACTCAGTCCCGTATGTAAAAGCAAAGAGCCTTTGTTTTATGCAAGTTTGCAAACTCAGTCTCTCCGCATGTCCAACATATTGGAATAAACGGAGAGCGTTGAACTCAGTTAGAATTGGGTTTTTATAGTAGTAAAGGTGGGGGTGAGGGATTTCTAAGGTTCAGGACCCCTGATTGGCTGATATTTGTCTGGGGGTGTCCTGGTGAGTGTGTGCAGGCAGGTGGTCCTATCTACAGCTGTTGGAATGCTAGGCATTTCCTTTGAATGATCTGGTCTTGGATGGTGCTCAGGTAATCTCAGTTTGTGGTTCTTCCTGCGGGTATTGCTTCAGAGTAAACTACTGAGACTCAGGCCTCTGTTAAATTTATTGATGGCTGAGTTCTACTCTGGCAGGTGATAATGGTTGGTTCATATTTAGCTTGTCATGGCGGGCTTCTACAGTAGACACACCTGTTGTAAACAGCTTTGAAAGAGCAAAAATAAGTTCAAACTCTTTGACCTTTAGTCAAGGTGGAACAGGGTCACATCTGTGGGTCTCCACAGTAGCCAGGAAAATGAAAGGATAAAGGTAAGATCCAGAGTCCCAGCATTCCTTTCCAAAATCTAACGCCAGCGATCTAACTTTCTCCTGCTAATTCCTAAACATCCCAGCTGTCGCCCAGTGTCACCTCCACAGCCGATGACCAGACTTTCAACACACAGGCTTTGATGCTGAATTTAATATCCAAGTCATTGCAGGATAGAAGAATAGTTAAAGCAACTATTTGAGTGTTGCTACACTCCTACAACCTCACTGTACTGGGGACAGGACCTTTGGAGGTAGTTAGTGTAATGGATTATTTAAAAAAAAATGCTGCGCAGGTCTACAAAGGTGGCTGGTTCCCAGCAGTATCGCCAGAGGCAGATGAGAGACAGATGGAGGCATGGCATGCAGAGTGAGGTTGGATATTGATTCAGTAGTTGTGGAAGGGAAGGAAAAACGGGAAAAGAACAGAGAAGAAGAGAGAGAGAGAGAGAGGGAGGGAGGGAGGGAGGGAGGGAGAGAGAGAGAGAGAGAGAGAGAGAGAGAGAGAGAGAGAGAGAGGAGAGGCCGCCTCTCCAAGAAGGAGATGGAAAAGAGAGAGAGATTTACACTTCTAGCAGGAAGGGAGACCTGTCTGTCTCCTGTCAGTGGATGGGGGAGGGAGTGGGCATGGCTTGTCTTTTAAAGAGACAGAACAATCATTACAATTAGGGGACAATGAAGCCCTTATCTTATTAATAACCCCATCTAACCTGGCCAATAGCTATGTATACAGTGGAAATCTGGACATAAAAAAGAAAGCAAGAGTATGTACCAAGAAAGTAAAGGCAATAATATGGCTTATGGTAATGTTCTCTAAGGTAAGGGGCAGGCATCAGGGGATCCAAACTGCTGATATGTTTCCTGGGATTTGCAGACTTCAGAAGTCTCTACAACTGCATTCCCATCAATAAACCAGAGTATGATATTTTCTTATGCAGCTCTAGCTAGCCTTTATCTGGTCTAAAGTCAAACTGTCTGGGAGCAATGCCAGCTTGGCTTTGCACCATGGATGGCTTACTTGACTTCTCTGGGCCTCCGTTTCTTCATTTGTAAAATGATGATGACTGTGATGATAATTGTAGCTTCATCAACACGTTACAAGTAACAAAAGAAGAAATGTCTCAGGTGCTTAGATCAGTACCTGACATAGAAAAGCTGGCTAAATACGTACCAGAAACATATTTTTCGGTAATGTCGGACTTTGCAGCAGTTGATACAGTCAAAACTATGTATCAAATACCTTTGGAGAATATTTGAAGCAGCTTGTTTTGGAGTTGGACGTTATTGAAATGAGTCCCCACATAGATACTTTCTTAGGAAAAAAAATAGTTCTCACTTGGAAATAAGAGAAAGTGAGTAGAATGTGCACTCATGAGCCCTGGTCATACATCCCAGCTCTGCCTCATGGGCCCTGGTCATACATCCCAGCTCTGCCTCATGAGCCCTGGTCATACATCCCAGCTCTGCCTCATGGGCCCTGGTCATACATCCCAGCTCTGCCTCATGAGCCCTGTTTATACATCCCAGCTCTGCCTCATGAGCCCTGTTCATACATCCCAAATCTGCTTCACGGGCCCTGTTCATACATCCCAACTCTGCTTCACGGGCCCTGTTCATACATCCCAGCTCTGCCTTCACCATCTGTGGGGCACTGAGGATGTCATGTCACCTCCCAATGTTCTTCCCCCTTGTCCAGAGCAGTTATTGCCCAGGCAACCTCTCAAGGATAGAAAAGGTTGTGCAGAGCTCAGATATTGTATAGTATGCCAGCTGTGTGGCTGCTGAGCATTGAAGTGTCCCGGGTACAGTTAAATCCTCGATTTGTTTAGTATACCAGTAAATTCTGGGTCTTGTGGTAAGAATCACCTGATTAGATATATTGTAAGCCAATTGATTCTGATTGCCAAACAGAACAGTAAAGGAACACTATCAGGAAGGTCTTGAGGTACTCGCCAGCCAAATACAATGTTAGCATCTGCAAAACCGCTTGGGTTGCACTTCCAAACGTCCCTGAGTGACACCTGCAGTCCCCATGCAGCTATGGATATTCATATGCAGCTATGGAACAGATGATATTCAGAAACGCTTATGTGTTCAGGAAGAAAGAAGAGGCAGAGTGAGAAGTCAAGCAAAGCCCCAGGCCCTCCCTCGCTCACACCTTCTTGCTCTGGCAGTGTCCGTGTTTAGTCTGCTTTTCATGACTCCTGAAAACAAGTTGGCATGGGACAGAGGGGTTGAGAGAAACCATCACTCCATGCAGTGTCCACTGCAGTGCGGAGCTTAAAATATTAAGTAATTGCTGTTCACATTTTGTGACCTCTAACAGTAACAAGAGTTAGAGTAACATTGCTTAGATGCAAACACCAATTCACTTTTGTCAAATAGACTCTTAGCCTGGAACAAGGTATGCTGATTGCTCCTCGTGTTTTCTAATGCAGTTCCCTAAATTAAATTAGAGAATCCTACTGTTTATCACAGACAAACAGATTCTGTGATTACAACTTAATCCTGAAATAACTGTGTTCTAGTTCCCAGTCTTTGCATATAAATTGAAACCTTGTTATGTGTGGAGAAACCACTTATTTTAATGTCAAATGAAAATCAGAGTGAATGACCACTCAGAAGGTTCCACCATTTTCGGTGTAATAGTGGCTCATCAATTACAGCATTAAATACACAGTCATTTATAAAATGCATGTTAAAAAAAGAAACCTGCCATTTATGGACGGAATTGTCATCCTCATATCAGCTGAAGCACATTTTCAATTGTGGGCTGAACGCACCATGAAACCCGACAGCTACTTAAACTCTGCTGGCTTTCTGCTGCCACCCAGCCCTTTATGAAATGGAAGCCGCTCACCAATCATTTACGGCTCTCCTCTTCCCTGGTCATTTACTATTTAATTTTTTCCCTCACAGATAATTTTTGTGACTTCTCCTTGGTTTGATTTAAGGCCTAATTTTGCTTAATGAATGGAAACAGCTTGACTGTTAAACTTTCTTCTCGTGCCCACCCACGTGTGGCTTTATGATATTCTAACGACCAAAGTCTTCCATTTAAATTGTATGGCTATTTTTACTCCACAAAATAGTTTTATGGAGCTCATTCTGGGAAGATATTTCTATTTACTTCGACAATAACAATTTAAAATACAGTTTTGCTGTCCTGTTACTCAGTCGCAGTCTTTGGAATATAAATTTTTGTCATGCGATTTGCTCTGACCGCATTCTTATACTGAATTACCTGCTAGTTTCGGATACTTGTCGCAATAATTGCTTTTAACCATTTCAGGAATTTTTTAAAATGTACGAACCCACTTAAAAATTATAATTGTGGATATACCCTTCTAATATAAATGTGTTCATGCATGTGCCTTTGTTTGAGCAGGAAAGACATTTGCTGTGCTTGCAGAAGCCCATTGCCAAGCTGGACATCCACACAATGAGTTTTACTCTGCAGACTTGGGAGAATATTTGTGAAGTCAGTGATGAGGAGTAAAAGCCCATGGTTGGAGCTGAACAGCTTATACTTCAGATGTTTCTCTCCGGATTCCCTCATTCCCATTACAATTGCTCCTGCCACCCTTGGCCTCATGCAGAGGGAAATGTAGTGTATTTTACGGAAGTATTGTTTAGGTATCAGTGTTCCTTGGAGAAAATATATAGGATATATTCCTATAAAGACTCACAAACTATTTTTTTCATATATACATACTCAAGTTATTCACGTACATATCCTATTATATGCAAATATATAGTCATATGTATGTATATTTGCTTGTTTTACAATAAGGAATTGACATATAGTATAATGGTAACTGACAATTTCTAAATGTCTGTCACTCACAGTACATGTGAGCCATGTTGGAATCCTCCTCTTCTACAACCCATCCCCTCCCACCAGTCTTAATATTTTGTTTAGTTATCTGTTGTCTGAGGTTTCTGTCCTGCCTGGTTCCCACAGTCATTAAGTTTCAAAGAAGTCACACAGAGGTCTACATTAACTATAAACTGATTAGCCCATTAGCTCAGACTTCTAATTAACTCTTTTAACTTACATTAGCCTATTATTCTTATCTGTGTTAGCCACATGGCTCAGTACATTTTTCAGTGGCGCAGTCAGAGTAGTCACATCTTGCTTCTTCTGTGTCTGGACAGGACTGCAGAGGGAGCTTCCCTCTTCCCAGAATTCTCCTGTTCTCATTGACCCACTTCTACTTCCTGTCTGGTTGTCCCGCCTATACTTCCTGCCTGGATACTGACCAATCAGCGTTTATTTAAAACATAATTGACAAAATATAGACAATTGTCCCGCACCAGTTATCTTTAAGTCCTGTTACATTTTTTGCTGCAACAGACATGTCCTGCCTCCTGCAACATAATTAGACATTGAAATCAAATACAAAGCAGCTTCATGGGAGGAGGTGGGTAGGTGATGGTGGAGGGCTGGTATCCGTCCCCATGGTTGGCTTTGGCTTAGTGTTGCCCTCCATTGCTCTATTCACGGTCACCCTGAGGCACAGGGAACATGATGTCAATGCCATTTACCAACTGAGCTCTCATGCAAGTTTTCTGCATTGCAGATAAAACATAGAAAGCAGGTTTGGTTGTTTTGCATGTAGATTTTGTGAGACTCATTCTGTGTTGAGTTACTTGCCTTCACTCTGCACAGTCTTGTTTTGTTTTTAAATCTCCTTTCTCTGTATTATTCAGTGGATATGTTTTCACATGGGGCAGGATTGTTATTAGTCCATGCTGTGGAAGGTTCAGGGGACCGTAATAACTTGAAGGAACCTGCATGTCTCCTGACAGGGAAAGCTGGTGCTTTTGAAATATTTAGATAGGATGTTACAAAACCACACAGAGATAGTAGATAGTCCCTAAAGTTATTGCTGTGAATCCATCTCAATTATTCATTGAGTTTGAAGACTGCCACACTTTGTGCGTGGGATGTCCTGAACTACAGAGCATGAACTATCTGTGTTGCAAGCCTGAGCCATCATCTGTTTCTTTGCAGATGTTTGTACATGTGAGGGACCTGTGATTATTAATATTTCAATATCCAGCCTGTTTTCCTCAACCTGCTCTGTTTCCGTTTTGTCCGCTAGAGGACAAGGTGGAGCTGGAGACAGGCTAGAAGATTATGTAGGATAAGACACTAGTGAGGGAAGTCCAGTGACAGCAGGGGATTGTTGACAGAGGAGTGGGTTCTCTGCAAAGAAGTATTGTGCTATTGGAGATATAGGGAATATTGTAATATTATTTGCATGTATATGAAATCAAAGCATATACTTTTTATTTGTTTGTATATACAACTATTTTTTAATTATTTTTATGATACACATACCATTAAGACTGCATCATCTTTATATATCACAAAGTGTTGCATTAAACTGTGTTCTAGTTTGCTTTCTTTTGCTGTGATAGAAACACTCTGATATAAAAAATTAATCTGGACAGCAAAGGGTTTATTTGGCTTATACTTCCAGCTCATGATTCAGCTTTGAGGGAAGTCATAGCAGGAGCTGAGCCAGGGACTGCAACAGAAGCCATGGAGGAAGGCTGCTTAGTATTTCACTTCCTGGAACGCACTCAGCTTGCTGTCTTATACAGCCTGGGCCCTCTTGCTTAGGGATGGTGCTACCTGCAGTGTGACGGGCTCTCCCATGTCAATCCTCAGTCAAAGCATTCTCCACAGACACGACCATATGCCAGTCTGGTCAAGCAATGCTTCAGTTGAAATATCCTCTTCCTCGGTGAACAACTGTTCTTGAACTTCTTATAGAACAGGAAAGATGTAAGTGTAAAAAAATGAATGTGCTATAGAATGACTCTTAGCCAATAGATAGAGAATCTGAGAGACAGAGGTGTTTGAACTTGGAAGTTTGGCTCACTTAGCGATAAATTACAATATCAAAACATTGCTAAAAATAACCAGCCCTGACCTCCTGATTGTGAGGTTCCCTCATTTCTGTTGCCTTTTAAACTCTTTTTGAGCTACTTTAATGTGTTATTATAATTACCTTATTTCGATTACCTGTTTAACTGTACAGAAGCTCAGTGCTGCCTCTGCTGTTTTGCTGCTCTGCTTTCAGCCTCTGTGGGAGCTTTTCTCAGTGTGAGCCAACCCTGTGCTGATGGGTCTGTTTGTGTGCCTCTCGGTGTCATTTGTTAGAACGACCAGACCCGTCTGTGCATTTCTCTGCAAGACTGTGACATGTTAGATATGTCCAATATTCCATCCCATCTCCTATGGACTCCTGACAGTTTATCTCCACTCATCCGCACCCCATAGAAAGCTAAACTTTTTGGACCATGTTTCGGGAAAACATCTCATAATCAAGGACATGCGTAACTACTTGGGCTCATCCCACATGAAGTTCAGCAATGCTGTCATGGGTCCTCCTTTCTTCATCATTCAAACCTTTAGTTGGTATTTCTAATGAAGACACAGAGGCATCATAAATCACAAACACGTATCTATTCATAGGACATAAAAGTCCTAAGCACTAATATTCATATAGAACTATAAAGCGAAGACTAGAACCAATTAGCTTTATGTACCACACAGCTCTCTTATCTCAGACCTAACCCACTTGTCCTGCTTCTTCTAGGCTTGGAATTCTGGAACTTTCTGGAATCACATGCATGTTTTGTCATTCTTTTGTACTCAATTTGAACACCCTATGATTTGAGGTCAGAGAATGTGATTCTTCCTTCTTAAAACTTCTATTTCTACCTCCCATTTTATCATAATCTTTCTACTATCATTTTCTACTGATTAATTACTTCTCAAATGAATATTGTGTCATGAAAGATAATCTTTGGAAAAGCTGAGCATGAGATTAATGTTGGCAATGACTAAAGACCACATGAAAGATGGAGTGGACTTCATCACAGTCCCATTGAAAGAAAGCAAAATCAACAACAAAGACCAGCAAACAAGGCACATTTATATACACCATCAATTATTCTTGCACATAACATTCCTATAATAAAGATTCTACAGCTTCTGAATTTATTAGCTTGGTATTTAGTATGTTTCATGTCCAAAATAGCAAAGACAGTTCATTATCGCTGGTTAAATTAGCGTCATGAAAATGTGGCCAGCAAAAGGTCACGGAAATGAGGAGCCATCCAGCTGCACAGGGTATCCAACCATTTATCACTATCACTTTTAAAAGGCAATCTGATTATTTAAATTAACTTGGCTAAAGGCTAGAATTTGGATAAAAGTTAATAACTTAAACCTAAATGGCAGGATTAGGTATTCCTTTGGATAAAGCCGAGATAACACACATGCATACAGCGTATTGAGATTGTCCTTGAGAGAAATTAATGACAAGGGAGCTGTACCTAAATCTTCTGTATGTGAGATTTCTTCCAAAAATTCACTTTTTTGGATTTTTATAGTCTAAACTTCTAATACTTGTATTTTATTTAATTTTTTTAGTTTCAAGCTGATAAAGTCAGAGTTTCCTAAGAAGGACATTGAAAAGTTTGTTATTCATTTGATAGTCCTAATTAATAATTCTGACTGTTGAGATAAAAGACAAAAATATATGTTCTATTGTTTTGTATTCTTAACAGAAACCAGGAGCTAAAGGAGCTTGGTGACCTGTCTCCACACTGGGACAACCTACGGAAAAATGTCCTGACTCACTGTGATCAAATGGTGACAATGTACCAAGACATTCTGACAGAACTTACCAAGGAAACAGGTATGGAGCAGCAACTGCTTTCTGAATGTCCCGTGTGACAACAGCTGGAATGGCTTGCTGTGGAGATGAGAGAAGCAAAGATTCAACTCTTTGTCTCTCTTTTATCTCATCATCTAAAGCAAGGGAGCATGAGCTCTGCATTATGGTGTTATTATAGTAATATAACAATAAAGGAAAGAATTTTAAAATTAATGTTTGTGAAGAAAGTGAAGGAATTAATATTTTCCTTTCTGAAGTTCTTGTAAGATCATTCATTTTTGCCAAATGTGTCTTTGAACACACACATATTTCATATGTGTTTATGGGTCTGTTTATTCATTTGTTAATCGTTTCTGATCTTCCTTCTTCTAGGGTCCTCTTTCAAATCCAGCAGCAGCAAAGGAGAGAAAACTTTAGAATTTGTTCCAATAAATCTACACTTGCAGCGGATGCAAGTGCACAGCCCTCACCTCAAAGGTAACTGACATTCCTCCGGAAGTGTCAAGTTGTGTCCAGTGTGTGCTTGTTTAACAGGTTAATGGTGGCAGTGACCGTAGTTAAGAGATAGGGTAGCGGGAAGACGAAACAACCAAAGCTGATGCTGGCCCTCAGTGATGAAACAAACCAACCCTGTTTCCACTTCTCATGGAAAGCTTACACATGTGACATCTGACTTGAATTAGAGATGAAAACCCAGTCTCATCTCCCAAAATAGCATTCATCATGGCTGAGGGGTAATAATTTTCTGACTGCTTTAATTGGTAAAAAGAAAAATAGGAAACAAACGTTTCTGTTGTTATCTTCGGTAGCAGCCTAAACTCCAGAGTGAAGCTACACCCTGCTTGTCTGCTTTGGTGAGTGTTAACAGCAATACTCTTTCTTGTGGGAACAAGTGAGTAGGTGAAATTTGGTCCATGGAAAGTGGCAGAATACTTTGTTTGATCTCTTGTCCATGAGAAAGGTGTGGGTTCTCAGAGCACAGTGGCTGGATCTCAAGTGATTGATACAGTACATTTTTTTTTATTGTTCTGTAAAATCCTTACTGTTTTTTCTGTTGTTATTACACTCATTTAATGAATTTGTGTGTGAGTTTGATGTTTATATATGTGTAGGCACTGTTAGAACGCCTAAGCGGGGGTCAGAGAAGAGCTTGCAGGAATCACATCTCTCCTACCAAGGATCAAATTCAGGCCATCAGGATTGGTGGCAAGTGCTTTTAAACAATGAGATACTTTCTAGTTCCCCCTTGTCATTTGAAAATAAAATATTTCAAATGTTCTCTGTAGCTGGAGGTTTCTCTCCTGCCTGCCAGTCTCTGAATAATCAATCTGAGGCTTAATATTAATTACTATTTGCTCTATTGTCTCAGGCTTATTATGAACTACCTGTTACAACTTAAATAACCCATTTTTATTATTCTATGTTTTACCGTGAGGCTTATGGCTTGTTACCTCACATCTCGCTTTCCTGGTGGCTGCTGGCATCTCCCGGACTCAACCCTTTTTATTCCTGTATCTCTGTTTGGACTTTCCACCTGGCTCTATTCTTCCTGGCTATTGGACAAATAAGTTTCTTTATTAACCAATGATTAAAACATATTCACAACATATAGAGAGACATCTCACATCATAAGTCCCTTTAACTTGTTTTTCAGTTTTATTTTATGCTTCATTTTAACTTGTTTTATTTGAGACAAGCTTACATACAGAACGGGCTGGCCTCAAATTTACCATATACATGAGGTTTATGATCCTTATGCGCCTCCTGGCTCTGGGATTATAATTGTGTGCCCACACCTTTCAGTTTATTATGTGTTGGGGATATGGTGGAAGGATCAGGACATTGAAGAATATTTCCTTGATTGCTAGCTGTCAGTAATGTGAACATGAATGATATGGAAATTTTAAAACCA
This sequence comes from Myodes glareolus, assembly GCF_982192425.1. Classification (NCBI taxonomy): domain Eukaryota; kingdom Metazoa; phylum Chordata; class Mammalia; order Rodentia; family Cricetidae; genus Myodes; species Myodes glareolus. The sequence goes on along the minus strand of NC_142047.1, from coordinate 10,279,717 downwards.
CCAAACACTAAAGTGTAAGACATTATATTTAAGAACTGCCACCATGTATTTTCCTAATAGCTACTGTGACAAGGTGTGTACGATGCAGCAAAGAGCCGTGTCTTGCAGCAGCAGATTTCATGTGACTTAGAGCCGCACTACACTTTACATTTGACCTAGGGCCTTCATTTAACTCTTTAAGTCATCATTGCGCTTAATACTGTGTGTGATTAGGTAAGATGGGGTATCCAAGACATATGGAGCAGTATAGGAATAGCAGTTCATATGTTGTTGTCTTTTGATAGCATGAAGTCAAAATGTATCTATGTATGTCACCAGACCATTAAAACTAGAGAAACTAAGACTTTCATCAAAGGAATATGTCTTGAAGTAGGACCTGGCCAGGATTAGGGAAGAGGTGAACTAAAGAAGCATTTTGAATTGTTTTTATGTATAAGTACGTAATGACAGGCACAATACGATTGGAAGGAGAGGAATTTTTACTCTAGCCATGGATAAATGATAGTGTCTTCACCCACACATACCACATGGAGCCAAATGGATACGGATGCGAGTTCAGATTGAGGAAGGCATTATAATATTTGTAATGATTGAATATACAATTTTATTAAACAGGTTATATTATCAACTCCTTATCTCTTATGAAAATTTTGTATACTATGGAATGCTCCAAAATCCCTGAAAGATAAACTACTGTGGGGTAGGATGTGTTTCAGCTCTGGAGGGAAAGGTGGCCCGGCTGGTCTAGAAGTCAGGCTATATCTGGAGTTGCTGCAAAAGCACAGCTCTGGAGGGAATGGTATCCTGATTTGATGGGAAGCCAGGCTATACCGGAAACTGGGGTGTGATGGGGGATGGTATCCTAGCAGTATGTAGTGATCCTGCTCCTCTCCTAGAGAGAGCCAGTACAGCTGAGCCCTGTCTAGTCTGTACCCCTAAGGGAACGTCGCAGTGAAGTTATAGCTTTCTTTTTCTGCTTCACTCTGCTTAAAGAGGAAGCCCATGCAGAAATGTAGCAACCTCCTCCAACTCTGAGAAGGGTTGTTACTTTCTCTGCCCTACTCCTTAGGGAGTGTCCCAGCAGGATATAACTGTTTCTTTTTTTCTCAACTCCCCAAAGGGAACATCTCAGCAAAGGTTCTTTCTTCTACTCCTCTCCTGCAAAGATCTTCATCCAAAACTCTTTTAAGAAAGAGATTAATTTGGGAAGAAGGAGTCCAGGAGAGTGGCTGCCTCTGCTAGGATGGTGAAGGACAGCCAGCAACTGAACAGGCAGAGGGGTTGATGTATGGATTCTTAGGGGATCCCAGGGAGAAGATTTTCTGCTCAGGGATTGGTTAGTTTTCCTGCTCAGGGATTGGTTGGTTTAGTTGGTCAGGGGCAGATAGGGCTCTGATTTCAGGGCCAAACTGGGTTTCTTTCACTGGCCTTTTTAAACCTTTGGCCCTATTTTCAAGGCTAAGACATATTTGTTTCACTGGGTCTGGTTCCAAGGCCAAAGTGTGTTTCTTTTCCTGTTTCAGAGTCAAGGTTCTGGGTTCAGGGCTAAAGTGTTTCTTTCATTGTCTGGGGTTTCAGATCCAGGGTAGGTTTCTTTCACTAGCTCTGGTTTCAGGTTCAGGGTGGGTTTCTTTGGCCCTTTTTCCTACATTGGTTGATCACGCTATTTTTAGCATCTGATTCTCTGAACTGAAAGGAAAACAACTGGGGTCTAAGAGGCAGGAATTTAGAAAATCAAACAAAAACTGGGCTATTTAATTTGATTTGGCATGGCTATTGGCCATTAATGACTACCATAATGAAAACCAACCAACAAGTAGAAATTCAAATGTCAGCCAGGCCATGTAACCCTCTGAGCCTGAGGGGAAGCCTTCCTTTCTTACTAGGTGGTTGCTGATCTTGTCTTTTGTTTTTTATTGATATGAATATACAACTTCCTAATCCTTCAGCCTTACATGCTGCCTTAATTTTTTTCCTCTGAGATTCTGCGTGTCTTCCTCTCTCCTCACTCTCACTTGCTAGCTCTCTGTTCAGTGTCTCTGTCAGAACACTGGGCACGTTAGGCCAGAGCACAGCCTAGCTATTTGCCAATTGCTTGAGTTGGTTGCAAAGACTCTGTTTTGAAGAGCAGTTTGACAGTGGGCAGAATGTTCAAATGCAAGGCTAAGGTCGGGCTCTCAGAACAGGACTGAGCAGCACTGATATTGTAATGCCTCTTAACGACAAATGAGGCAGCCGGCAGGTAACTGCAGGTTCCTTCGGACTACTAATTTTTCATCTTTATTAATGACTTCAGTGTACAAATATCCACAACAGAGATGCTGAACACGGATGAAAATAACAACAGGAACAGAGATAAAATCCCCAGAATGAAAATTCTAAGTGCAGACTCCAGAATACCTCAGTGTATTTCACTTTCACAGCCCATCAGTTATAAACATTATAAAATACATATTCTTATACGATTATCATAGTTTGTTGTAAGCCTTTTACATGTTAGATATAATAAAGTAGTATATTTGTGGTATAAAATGTAATGAATTCAAATTAAAGCAATTGTTTTTCTTTAAAGAAATAAAACTTTAGTGTTAGTTTTGGACACTTAATCCTCTAATTGAGCAACAACATTTTGGCAGGTCTATTTGAAATGTATATTATTGAATTCTTTTATGTAACTGTATTATTCATGCGTTACTAATTTTGGATATCAGAACTCTATAAATCTTAGATATACAAGCAGAATTTTACAGTTTTATTCTAGTGCAAGAGGGCCTATTGGAGTTTCCTCAATGCTTTATCTTGAGAGTGGAGATGCAGCATCTTCTCAGTATGGATAATCTTTCTCAGATTAGCTCAGCGATGATCCCAAATTGTTTGAGCTATTTAGAAACACAAACTCACCAACCGATTGATGTCAAATGGATTTGTGTGCCTTTTTGAAATCAGGGATTACGTTTAACTTGTTCCTTGATATGAGATCATCATGCATAGATTTTTCTATTAACACATTTTTATAGCTGAGGAGATTTTAATAAGATCTCCTGTAAAAACAGAACCATCTCATTTCTATTATTAAATGCCATTTAAAAGTTACAAGACATCTCAATTATGAATTCTCAGATAAATCTGCTCTCTGTGGCTTGATGAAGCTCACCCACTCAAACGCTGCTTCCCTGTGGCATGGAATTGCAATTTTCATGAGACCAAAGGTGTTTTTCAGATACCATATAATGTCAATAAAGGCAGGCACATTTTTAAAGAAAGACAAAGGGAGAGGGCCTTTAAATACTTTTTTTTCTCCTTTTCTATGCAACACTCCACCTTGTTTTTAATGATAGTCTTTTGACACCAAAATCTGAAGAGTTCTGTCATATATGACTAAAAACTGCTCAAATTATGAAAATACACAAAGAGTGGGGAAATATGAATACTTTAAAATAATAGCACTGTTCCTGGTTACGAAATTGCTACTTTTCAGTTTGGATTTTGTTATATGAGTAATTCTATTCTAACTCTTCTATCTGCTCTTGCCTAAAGAAAAAACAGTCAATTGCCATTAATTCTTATTTTAAAGGGGTATGGCTAAGAATAAATGTGACTCTTTAATTGGACATCTTTCTTCATTATTCTCAGTCTAGGAAATTAACTACCTACTTGATCAATCTGCTATTCTGTAGCAATTGTGAGTAAAATTCAAGGCCCTGGGACCCTAAGAGAGAAACCTAGTTGTTCAAACATTTATCAGTAATTGTTGGTTCTCAAATGAGTATTGCAAAATACTAAGCTTCATTTAAATAATAATTTTGTGAATTCCATAGAAAACACTGGTTTTAAAGAAGTCGAGTGCGTACTGTATACAATGCACTGTTATTTCAAGTTGTGGGACAGCTTACATGACCTTATCTGTAGCTGTAAAACAAAATAGTGTGCTCATACTGAAATCCACGTTCATTTGGGGAAGAATATCCAATAGGCATTTTCTAGTTGGTTTCTTCTGTGTTTTTTTTTTTTGGCTCTCAATGCTAAAATTTAAAAATTCAAATAAACCTTTTAAAACTGTGAAATAGGAAAAAAAAAGCTTTGCCATCAAAGCTCATGAACATAGAATAGATTCATAATGTTCCAAGCTTTCTAAAGGTTGAGTCTGGCTGAGAGTCAGAACCAGTATCCTTATAAACACAGGAATGCCAGGCCAGAGTGGGACTGTCACACCCTGACACAGACGTTAGGTGTCCCGTACAAGGGACCACATTAATGGAATATCACAGGTGATTAGAGACATGGGAAAATGATAGAGACTCCACTTTAGGATTTGTCTAAAGTATTGGTTCCACAACTGGATGATCTCAAGTATTTCTGCAAAGGTCAAATGGGAAGGGTATTTTAAGGTCTCTTCTCTCTTTAAAATATATCTAGTGATGATTTAGAGTTTCTTAATCATGTTATATTGGTTATGCTTTGACCTTTTAAAAAAATCTTCAGCTGAGGAACATCTAAATTATTTCCAGTTTCTGACTCTTATGAATAAAGTCACAATGAACATAGTTGAGCAAGTGTGCTTGTGGTAGGATGTCCTTTGGGTATATGCCCAGGAGTGGTAGAGCTGGGCCTTGATGCAGATCAATTCCCAACTTTCTGGGGAACCACCATATTGATTTCCATAGTGACTGTACAAGTTTTATAGTTCTGTTTTGGAGTGAAAGGTATCAGCATGGCTCACATTTGTGTCGTCTGTCTAGTGCAGAAGAACAGGTGAGTAAGTGGCACAGATGCTGGTGTGCAGCGGTTCACAAGTGTTTTCTCGTTCTGTCTACTCACAGGGATGGTGACATTCCAGTAGAGCATAGCATACCTAATTCACAGGACCTGATACTTAAGATTTATTTTCTAATTAAAACACAATGGCTATTTGTATTTTGGCCAGTTGTGACTTTCCATAATGGTACCCATTTAAGGAAAAGAGAGGAGTGAGAGCTTCTCTTATCTGTGGGTATAAAGATATGTGTTAAGAATGCAATTTGAGATTACACTGGTTTAGGAACGTGGCAGTACTAGGCTCTCCTCTATGGTCCATATTACTACAAGTAGTTCGCCATGTTTTCAATGTGAGGCATGAATTAACTATATTGAGCAGGTCTAAAGTCAAATTAGACAGCTGTTGGTTACAGCCCATATATGTTGCCGCTGCTCCATCTTTGGTAATCTCTTGCCATGCTGGTCATTGTGTTTGACCAGCTACTACATGGCTGAATCTGACCATTTGTTGCCTTTCTCCGTGGTACTTCTGATACTCTGAAAACTAATCCTTAGGATGAGATTCCTTGTCTTAACCATAAGGTAAAATCTCTGGGGTAGGAAATAATTAAATTTCTCATAAAATAATTATTCTTCTATCCTAAGAAATATTATAATTCATTAGTGACTTATCAAAAGTTAAGAAGTTATTATCATGTTGTGACTGTTACTACAGTCCATTAATTGGTTGTTAAATCCATGCTCTATGAAGTGCTGGGTCACATGGAAAGTTGTATTTTATTTCTCCTGATCTGTATTTTTAGAGTGGTGACATTCTATTTTTAAAAAGTAACAATTCAGATGGATCTAGATTGAATAATTTTGAAGAAGCAATGGTGTTCACCCGAGACTAATAAAACGATTTGTTTTTCTCAGTGAACCATATCTTAGAAACAACCAATATGTCAATATCAAAATCAATTTGAGAAAGATCTCCTATGAAATTAGATTTCTCAACAAAAATGTAGTTTAACCAGAAAACATACACTCTGTTTTCCTTATGTGAATATCTTTTATTTGAATATAAAATGATGGCATGTTTTGAAGCCATAAAGTTCAGGATCAAAAGATTGAATTTCAATTTAAATGTATGGATTTGTTTTTATGAAAAGCAAAGTATCTGGCTGGAAAATAAATTGAGACATTTTACATTCTCTCTGTTGTTGTAAGAAGTTGCAAAAGTTTGTATTCAACATTATGTAAATTTTAGAATAGATAAACGGGGAATGGCAGATAGATTTTTGTTTTTAATGTGGATGTACTCTTCTGCCCTTGAGCCAGAATAAATTAATATTTTTTGTTCCTCTTTTTGAAAACTTTGGTTGAGAAATTGTTCATTATTGTTGAATTTCAATGTGATTGCAAATTAAATGATGCAAAATTCAATAAAGTAAAACACACAAAAGACCAATCAACATGTTATCTTAGTAAGTATATGCGGGAATGGAGAACGTGCTGTTCTGCACTGTAGCATATAATTAAGATGCAGCCATAAATCTTGGAAATATTATAACTTGTTGAGGTACACAGGTAGCTTTCAGAAAAATTGATTCTTTCTTGTTGCCCCCTTGAGATGAGAGTTCATAGTTATTCCTGCAAAATAAGGCAGAAAAATTTCTCAAACTTCCTGCAGAGTGGATACTTTAATGCACACTGTATGCAGGAGACAGATGTTTGCAAAGTGTTCATCTCCTTGCCTGTTTCCGTTTCAGATGCTCTCTATGATGTCATCACCGTGGGAGCTCCAGCTGCCCATTTTCAGGGATTCAAGAACGGTGGTCTTCGGAAACTACTCCATAGATTTGAGACAGAGAGAAGGAAGTAAGTAAAGAAATAAAGAAAACAAGTATTTCGTTGATGCTATCTATTCTCTTTCCTTTGAATAAGTCTGCAGACAAGGTTAGCACATTGAACATCAATCCATCCTAATGAACAGTTCTTAACATGTCAACCCTGCAAGTCAATGAACGTTGCTGAGTTTCTCTACATCACTGGAGAATAGACTAGAGCCATTAAACTGCAGGAATGGGATTCCTGGGAGCTCCGCTGGCACACCATTATCCTGAAAGCCATGCTGCTCAGTGGGATGCTTTGGTATCACCCTTGCTCACTGAAACAACAGTGAGCAGGGATTTAGCCAGACCCATGACCCGGAGCAACCATAGAGATAAAGTGCCAGGGACCAGCCTCAGCAGAGAAGTGGGACTTGAATCTGGGATGTCTGGAAGACGAAGTGAGTACAGGAACACAAAATTCTGATGCAAGCTGACAGGCTATCTGCTGCAGGGCAGCTTCTTCTTCTACCCTGAGCTTCAAACTTCAGTCTTTTATTGTATATTTTACATAAGGAAAATGATTCTTTTTCCTTGCCACATTTCCTGGGCAAAGCAGTTCATAAGAAGCATAAAGATTTTGAAATCAGAACATCATCATTCATCATGACATTTTCCCAGTTCCCAAGCTCCATGCCAGCCACTATATTCTTAATTCTTAGCTGAGTTAATCGTAAAAATTAAAACTCCTGATGCTTTCACCTCAAAGGCAAACTACTTACAGTTTACAGAGGCATAGTTCTGTGTGTTTTACTCCATTGTCTTACTTTTCCCATTGCTGTTCCTCACCATTCTAATTTTGATTTATAAGGCCATAGGTGGTCAGTCCTAAAGCCCTAGGTTTCTCAGAAACTTTATTCATGATAGCCAAGCTCCTTTCTGTTTCAGTATAATTCTTTTGCCAAGTTTTATAATCAGGCAAAGAACATTTTTTGCATTTTTCCCAAATTTCCCCAATTCTTTCATCAGTCAGGTTTTCCCCGATAACCTGCTTTACAGCTTCAAAGCCTGCCCACTCTATCAGAGCAGGAGAGCTCATACAGCACAACCATGTTTTCAGATGCCACTGGTGTGGAAGAAGAAAAAGAACATGAAGAACAAATGCAGTAGTAGAATTGCTATAACCAGAGTCAACTGTAACACTGCCAAATGCGTATGCAAACACCATAGAAGTGGTACTGGGGCATGTAGTTGTTTTCTCCTTGGCCCTCAAGTAGCAATGCTCATTTAGCTGCCATTGGGTTGCCTTAAGGGACTTGCTTCCTGCATCTCAGGAACTGCGTGTGGTGGGGGGCTATGCCTTGCCATCTCCTGCAATTTAGATGCTTAATGATGAACATTGATTGTCTTTTTTATTTTTTTATTCTTTGATGATGACCCTGTTAGTGATTGCTGCCTTGAACTGAGGCACAATGTAAAACTGCCCTAACTTTTAACTGTGATATTTGGGAAGGAGAACTGTAAATTGGAGGGTTAAACTAACAGATGAAACTTATTTACTTAGGAAAAAATAGTATGAAACTAAAATATTATCTCTTTTTACAACTTTATATTACTATTTCTACACTTCTGTCTATTAACTACTTTTAAATGCTGCTTAATCAAGTGTCTGATAGATCAAGTGACATCCCACATTCAGGAGAATTTACCTTGTAATTTTCTCTAGCTATTACTACATTCATGCAAGCCATAAAAAGGATATTGGGAAGAGAACAAGTGTTTTCTCCTTCACAAATAGTGGTTTTCTTTGATTAGAAACCCCAAATTGAAGACTGAGGGAAGCTGTTAGTGTCAGTCACACCTAGTTTGATAACTGTGTTAGACACTTCATACAAGTGACAAACCAAAGATCTTTAAACATTTGAGCACATTCATCACAAAACCATCCTTTTCCATACTACCCAGATGTTGGCAGAGGCTTCTGCCACACCTGGTCCTGCAGCTGTTCAGTCCCAACAAAGCACACAGAGGCTTGCATTAGTTATAAAATAGCTCAGGATTTCTTACTAATTCTTACATTTTTCATTAATCTATAATTCTTATCTGTGTTAGCCACATGACTTGGTACCTTTTATCAGTAAGACATTCTCATCTTGCTTCCTCTGTGTCTGGGTGATGACTACAGACTGAGTCTTTCCTCTTCCCAGAATCCTGTTCTAGTTGCCCCACTTCTACTTCCTGCCTGGTTGTCCTGCACCTGGATACTGGTGAATCAACATTTTATTAAAATAGTACAAGTTCATTGTCCCACAGCAATTCCCCCCTTTTCTTTTTCCAAAACAAGAACTCTGAATCTAATCTTCTTTGTTTAGCTTTTTTTCCAGACCATTAACCATAGCAACTTGTAACCAATACTCTAAACAAAGATAAATATCCATAATCCACTTTTTGGGAATATGGACATAGTTTTCCAGGCCACTTCCTGCTGATTGGGGGCACTGATAATCTTATGGGGACCTAAGAAAAACTTAGAATTATTATCAAGTCCTGACAAGAGTATTCTGTGAGGCTTGATCATCACAACCAGCAGTTTTGAGGCTGTTCTGGATGTAGAACTCAGATGAAACTCCAACAGAGGTTCTCTAAACTGTTGGATCATCTGGGCCATCCTCTCTATTGGAGACTTTTAGGGGGTCTTCCTTGATCATATCTGATTTTTCTTAACACAGAATGAATCCACAGCCTCTCATTTTCTGTCAAAATAAAAGCAAAACCTTTTCTCCAAAGTAATATATCCATTGACTTAAGTTTTGAAGTTAAGGCATTTCAAAACACATATGTTGGATTAATCCAGCAGCATTTATAATTAAATGTTTTTTAACAGCTATTGCTCCTTCCTCAACATTCAAACAATTCAAAGACAACACAATAACATACAGTATCCAGACTCTGTATATTTTTCCATCTTTACATGACTTTATTTTGAACTCTATTTTTTTCTTTTTCTTTTTAGTTTTTGGTTTTTTGAGACAGGATTTTTGTGTATCTTTGGCTTCCTGGAACTCACTCTGTAGACCAGGCTGTCCCCGAACTCACAGAGATCTGCTTGTCTCTGTCTCCCAAGTTCTGGGATTAAAGGTGTATGCCACCACACCACCTTCTCTCTTTCCTTCCTTTCTTCCTTCCTTTCTTTCTTTCCTTCCTTCTTTCTTTCTTTCTTTCTTTCTTTCTTTCTTTCTTTCTTTCTTTCTTCCTTTCTTTCTTTCCTTCTTTCTTTCTTTTAACAGACTTCTCTCCCAAGCGTACATATATTTTTAAACACTGTAAACCATTTAAAGATTTGGGGTATTTTTGTTTGTTTGTTTGTTTGTTTGATTCTATCTTTACTGTAAATCTCTGCTTTTTCTGATCACATGAGTCTTTAATTTGCTATAGCTAGGATTAAAGGTGTGGCTTTGATGATTGGATCCACCCCATCTTTTAGCTTTTGAGAGTCTAGCTTCATGCCAGATGTACTGACGGGAGCCACACTTATTGCCACAAGTCTATGGAGTTTCAAGGTTCCTGCCACCACCCAGAAGCATGCTCTTGGCTATTCATAAACACCATTTAAGTGTTTGGTAGTGGGACCCCTTAAAAAGAGCTTCAAGGCTTTTGCAGCTAAAGCTGAATCAGGAAACCTCTCTTAAATGAGACATACTTTCCTCTAGCAAACAGAACCCACCTAAGAAAATGCTGCTACCAAGAATCCATGCTTATCTCTTTCTTTTTTGTCTAGAATTACTTTCCAAACTCTCTCAGGTTTTATGTGGATGTGGTTGTCCATGTTGGTGCCATTTGTTGACAGACATTTCTGTCTCACCTGGTCCTATAGCTGTTCAGTCCCAGCAAAACACACAGAAGCTTATATTAATTATAAACTGGTTGGCCTATTAGCTCAGCCTTTCTTATTAACTAACTCTTATATCTTACATTAACCCATAATTCTTGTCTGTGTTAGCCACGTTACTTGGTACCTTTTATCAGTGAGGTGTTCTCATCTTACTTCCGCTGTGTCTGAGTGATGACTATGGACTGAGTCTTTCCTCTTCCCCAAATTCTCCTATTCTTATCGCCCCTCCTTTACTTCCTGTCTGGCTATTGACCAATTAGTATTTTATTAAAACAATACAAATGACAGGGTACAAGACCATTGTCTCACAACACTCAGGTGTTTTAGAAGACAATATTCTAGAATTGAATCGTGGTATTTCCAATACAAATACATTTTTCTTCTTCTTTCTCCTCCTCGTCCTCTTCTCCTTCTTAAAAATACCAATTTTTACATAATACTATGATCTCAGTTGTATTTCTTGTTTACATTTTTTTAATTTTTGTTTACTCTTCATTAGGGATGGACTTGCGTGTCTATAATTATCACATGTGGACCATAGCGTTCCCACCACTGGAATCACAACCAAGTACTGTCTTGTCTCCAGGCTTTTCCCCCTGTCCCCAGGCATCTCCTCCTGTCCCTAAGATTCTCCCCCTGTCCCCAGGCATCTCCTCCTGTCCCCAAACTTCTCCCCCAGTTCCCAAGTTTCTCCTTGGTATCTATACCCTGCTTCCAGACCTTTCTGTTTTAGAAAGTGCCTCCATTTCCTTGGGGTTTAGGAATAACAGTCAGAGCTCTAGAAGTAGGCTGTGCAGGGAAGGAATTTATCTCCTGCAGCTAGTTGGAAGTCAGTTTAAACCACAAAGTCCAGTGAAGAAGGGATGCTCTGTGTTTACTGAGGTGTGGTTGGCAGGCAGTTTCCTGCCCACAGTCCTACTGAGGAGAGCTGTTCCTCATTGAGCTCCTTCTGTACCTGCCTCTGGTAGAAGGGACTGGCTTGTGCATTCATCTCCAGAATGGATGGCTGTGATTCAAAGATGCAAGACTCACTGGGGTACCAATTTCACCAGTTTTTCACTTTCTTTTAGTGTTAGTTTGTTCTTTTTTTGTTGGCGTCAGCTTTTTTTTTCTGCTCAGATGATTTTTCTGAAACTAAAAACAAAAACAAAAGCAAAAAAAAAAACCTAGCATCTAGAAGTTGAAGAGAGTAACACAAGACATTCATTGTCATTTCATCTTTTATATCCTGACCCCCAAACCACTCTGCCTTTCCTCTTTTGCCCCTTCGAGCTATTAGAACTATCACATTTTGTGTGTAGTGGTTTATTGTGATATGCAGAAGCTAAATAGTTGCTATTTCCACTATCCTGTCTGGAACTGGAAATTTCTTATTGGTTTATTAATTCTATTTTGTTTATTTTCAACCAACTATGTTTAAAAGAGAATAATGATATAATTACAAGATTCAAAACTTCTGGATACAGGGAATCCAGAATCTAGTTGAATGCAAATTTTCAGTATGTGAGATGTTAGACATAACTCTGCAATTTCATAACTAACCATTGTATGGAATTGGCAAGGACAAGTGTTAAGTTCATCATTGAACCATGAGACATATTTATGTTTGAAGACATAGTAATGTGTGAAGTCTTCACTAATCACTTCTCCCTGGGATATTGCACATAAGGGAATAACTGGTGGATTAAATTTAAGGTAAATGAAAAGATATGCCCAGTGCTTTCTAACACTGATTTCCTTGGAATATTCATGTGTTAAATATTCCATTGCTGCTGTTTTATTTATAACATGTAGCAAAATGATTATCAACAAACTTAAATAAAAAAAAATGTAAGTCAGTCAAAAAGTACCATGCTCCAGGGAAAACTGTGGATCAAATACGGCTTGCTGAGGCAATACATAACAGAAAATGCTTTAGGGCTACTCTTTGAGAGCCAGCCTGAGCAAATATAACATCAAAAGAACTGTCACACCATTCCGATATGTTCCTGAGGCCTTTTTGTCAACATATACTGTGTTTTCAGTGAAAGAAAATGCAAGGAAGTATATCTCACTATGTAAAGCGAATAACTAGAAGTTTAGGTTGAAATCTGTAAGGCAGAGAATCACCTTAAGTGATGGACCTCTTCTTGGTCTTCCTTATTTTGATACATGGGTAAAGATGGGCATTTTCAGCCATGGTTGGAAAAACTATCACTGCTGTTGGATTATTTTATCTTTATTTATCTTTCTGGACATCCTATTGGACATCAACTTGATATAGTCCAGAGACATCTGATAGTAGAATTTCCTTCCTCTCTTAGCCATCAGTAGTCACAGCTGCTAAGGTTAGGGAAGGTGCTTGTGTGCTATCACTGCATACCCAAGTTCATGCATCAGTTCAGTTCTCTCCAGAAGACATTGTTGCTCAGGTCCTCTCCAACCTCTGGCTCTTATCTTCTTTTATCCATCTTCCAGAATGTTCCCTGAGTCTTGCTAGGAGGGTGTGTGTAATACTTGAGTTGTTGATGTGTAAATGATCCCCTTTAAAAAAAAAAACACATATGTCTTTTGTTTCTTTGGGAGTTGTGTCCAATATACCCTCACTAATTTGTTTTAAAATTTCAGTCTCTGGACCAATAACTCAAATTCATAGCATTCATTTTCAAGTGCAGCTTTTGTTTCTGCTTTCAGAAATACCATATTCCATTAAAAACTTTCTCATAAGTGGTTTAATGAAATGAAATAGGTGCAGTGAATGTAGGGCCAAGTGAAAAGCCTTTGACAAGTTCTCTTTTTTTCCTTTTGAACTGAATCCAGTTGCTGAAAAATGTCATTTTGAAGGAGACAGTAAATTAATTTTTGTGTTGATTATAATTTGACTCCTTAAAGGTTTATTTTCTTCTTGTGAGTTGGTTCTCATTGGCAACTTCTAGCTCAAAGTGCAATTTTTCTTTTAGCAAAAGCAAAACTCTTTCTGCCAAACCTGCACGTGTGGCTTTTCTGCACCAAGGGTGTTCCCTGTACACAGCTTTAGACACGATACCAAGTGTTTCTGAAAGGAGGGACTTTATCTTTTATCTGCAGCTCGGGTTAGGCAGATGCTTAAATGAAGTAGTCCTGCTCTGGCTTGGGAATATTCGCAGACAGAAGGACAAGACTTGCTGAGCACAGGTGGAATGTGGCACATGGGATCAGAAGTGTTTTCACTAATTTGCATGTGGCCCTAAATGAATTTGAAATGCTATTTTTCTCCTGTTTTAGTTGTCTCTTATATTTGCTGGAACTATACATATTCCAAAACTAAAGAAATATATTGCTGAGGTCCTAAATGACTTGGCTTCTTTTCTAGAACAAACCAGTTAAGTATATGACACACACACACACTTACACACACAAATCTTACAAAGGTGTTGGGGATTTGAACACAGCAGGCACTCCACCAACTGAGCTGTCTCTCCATGTCCACATTTTATACATTCTAAAATTTGACTTGGATTTTATTGATTGGACTGAGGGTGATTAATAAATATACCACAGACTTATATTGCATCTAATTGTTTTTATAATCACTTACACTCTAAAATATATCCTTGTTCCTATATCTCTAGAAATGTATGTTCTTATTTATAAATTCTTATATAAAAGATGCATAAATTTAAGAGATGCAATTATATTGCCTTTCAAAAAAGCGTTAATTTGCACAAATACCCAGTTTACAACTAAATATCAACAATGGACTTCAGACACTCTCTTCATGTTACATCCAGATTTGGAAGGAAGTATTGATTTGTAAGATGCATGCGTGTGTGTGTGTGTGTGTGTGTGTGTGTGTGTGTGTGCACGCATGTGTGTCTCTATGTATGTGTTTCTCTGTGTGTGTGCATACACATTTATCTGTGTGTATGCGTACACATGTATCTGTGTGTGTGCGTGCGTGTGCGTGTGTATGTGTGTGAAACCACCCATAGGTAGCTCTATTTTAATTGTGCCTTCAAGGTGTCCTTATCAAATCACTCCCCTCTCCACTGACTCTCACATTTGCATCTCCAGAGGATTCCTTGTTTTACAGCAAGCACAAACAACCAACCAAAAAAAACCCCAACACAACACCAGCATCCACTCAGATGTTCCCCTTAGGGTCAGCAAATCCTTGGCACCCTTTTTCCTTTTGCTTCATTTTAATAAAAGAAAAGGCAGCATGTCAGTTCTGCTTCCTAACTTCTGTGTAAGTCCTCCATTTCACTAATGAATTATGGGTGAAGATAATCCTGACCCACAGAGCACTGTCTTCTAGGTGCTCCCCTGGCAGAGATTAATCACTCTCCTCGCTTCTCGGCTGGCACCGATCCAACCCTTTGGTTCATTTTGTCTGGGATGACATGTCTATAAGGCAAATATAATTTTGTGATTTAATAATTTTAAACAATTCAATTACTTCTCACTTGAAGATTAAAACCCGAGGTGCACATTATGCGTTTGTGTCATCTTGTCCTCGGGGACTGCATCCCCAAACCCATGGAGAATACCTCAAAGCTCAGATAGATCCAGACCATTTTATGTTACTTCTTCATTTGTACACATACACCTGTAATAAAGCTGAACTTATCCCCATGGAATAGAAGAAGATTAACAATGACTAGTAATACAATAGAACTGTAATCACATATTGTAGTAAGATAGTCAGTAGCATCACTCCTGATTAATGGAATTAATGTTATTCAGTACAATAGTTGGCTTGATCATAGGAATCCTGACAGTGGAGCTGGTATCCAGGACAGCTATTGAGGGATTGGGATTGAGAAGGAGATTCTCTGCCCAGAGGGATAGGACAGGCCCTCGGCAAGCAGAGTGGGGGTGGTCCAAGATTCCACCGCACTAAGAAATTCATAGAACTTTAAAATTATAGAAACTATTTATTTCCAAAATTGTCCATTTACCCTATGGTCGACCGTAGGTCATTGAAATCATGGAAAGCAAGACTTGAAAGGAGGAGTGTATTGGGCAGTTTTCTGAGTTAGAAATCTTGATATAAACAACATAAAAAGACGTGAGGTTATTTTTATTTTATTGTGGCTCATGAGTTCACAGATTTCAGTCCGTGTATCCGGCTCCCTTGCTTCTGAGCCTGTAGTAAGAAGGCTGTTCACCTTAAGATGTTCAGGAAGCAGGCTGAAGAGAGTATATGGAGACCTGATATACACACCAAACACATGCCCTCATGCCTTGTCATACTTTCCCTGCCAGACATTTCTAGAACTTTCCATAACAAGACTACATTCGCACTCACTACTACTGATCCTCCCTTAAGGTCAGGCACCGAGTGGAAGTCCAGTCTGAGTCTGTAGCTAGGACATCTGCTCTGAGCCTTCCGTGTAAGCATCCTTCTAGACATAGCTGAATCTGAAAGCATGGACTTTGTTACCTGGTGTACTCCAAATTCCCAGGGACCTGTTTGACAGGTATTTAGTGCACTAACAAGGATAATGGTGGAGGGACTAGATGAAGAAAAAGGGTTTCCTACAAAGCCAGTCGTTCTCCCTGGAGTGACTGATGCAGATGAACGAAGAAGTAATAGGGATGAGAACACTTGGTGAAATCAGGACCAGAAACATGCACTTGTAGGAAGCGTCTTATGCCCTGCGGACCATGTCTGGCAGGCCTAGACAGCAGCCGCATGGCGTGTGTTGTAAAAGCGCGGTCACACCCGTCTCTCTAAGAAGGGAATAAACATTTATTTATCCTGAAGGAAGAGGGGTGAAAGTGTTTGTGAAAGCCAGCCAACGTAACGGCTGACAATATCACCCCTGTGCATGTTTCCATTTGACATTTGTATGCTGGGGATGTGCTCCGATACCTTCCGTGCTTGGGAAACCAAGTGTGTTCTGTTAGTCAGGAAGTACCACGTGACAGTTCAAAGTTTTAAGAAATGAAATTGCTGAAATAAAAGACTTATACATTTGTAAACGACAATATGTAAATAGCTCTTGAAGTTTTGATACTAAATTTGTCAAAATAGCACTGTGTAAAAATAACAAAACATGAAGACTTTGAATTGTGAGTTTTCAAAACACCATTCATCCTTGGGCCTCATTTGCAATGTAGATATATGGCTGATTCCTCCTGATTTACCACCTTGTTGCTGCAGCTGAACTGCTGGAAATCATAAATAAAATTCTTAGATTTTTGAGAACTGGCTTATTAAGAAAGCAAGTCACAGTTTCCTCAGAAAGATAATTTAAATGGTTATAAAGTAGGTTTATTTTATAACTCGTTTTAATTTAACATAGAAGATTCTAACTTTTAATATGTTTGTATGTATGTACACGTGAAAGCTGATTGAAAGCAGTAAGGAGCATCTGTGCTCATGCTAAACACAGAGACTTCCAGAATATTTAACTATCCACTAATCTCTACACTTAGCCATCATCATTTCAAAGGCAGCAGAAGAAAATAATTTACCATATCTAAAACAGTATTTTCCAGATTAAACAAAATTATCTAGGGAGGGGCTGAAGAAGAACGTCTGATACTCTTACAGAGGAGACATGTTTGGTGGCCAGAACCACATAGGGTGGCTCACAACCACCTGTAACTCCAGTTCCAGGTGGTGCAAATTCCCTTTCTGACTTCCATGGGCACAAGACATATGCATGATACACATATGACATGCAGGCTTTCCCATACACACATAAAAATGTATTTAATGGTGGCCGGGTGGTGAGGGCACACAACTTTAATCCCAGCACTCAGGAGGCGGAGGCACATGGCTCTCTGTAAGTTCAAGGCCAGCCTGGTCTACCAGAGCTAGTTACAGGACAGGCTCCAAAGCTACACAGAGAAATCCTGTCTTGGAACCCCCCCAAAATGTATTTAGTAATCTAGAAACAATTTCATTTCATAAATGGTAATGAAATACTAACTTTAAAATGTATGCATAAAATTTATGTTATGGGGGAATATAGGCTTACCTAAACTGAGGTGACTTATTATTGTATAAAAATCTATTAAATGTGACTTCCTGAAAAATTCTAGTATCATACTCTTGTCACAAGCTTCCAGAAGACAAAGATGGCTTCCATTGTGAGGTCAGCACAGGTGAAAAGAAAGAGGATCAATTTTAATGGTGTCAAGGAAGGAGTAGGAATTTGTCTGGGCCCTGTGTGCTTGTTAAGTTGTGAGGTGAGAATCCAGATGTAGCAAGGAAGAAAGCATGAAATTATGCAAACATACATACATAAAACATTTCATAGGACACAAATCTGTACCCACTAGTAAACACAGTGGAAAAGCTAGCAAGTTCACTGATCAGAGCAGAGACCTTTTTCCTCTAAAATAGTTGGTCTTTGTTTCACTAGCTGCAGATTGATTTTGTGTATTCATGCATGCATGTGTGTATGTGTGTCCTCGTGTGTGTGAGTGCATGCGTGTATGTGAAAACCTTCTGCAAACTTGACTTCCAGCAAGCATAAAACCTCGAAAAACTGAAATGCCACTGACTGTGGGCTCCCTAGGTGGGGAAAATCTGTGTAGTGTGATGCGAGCATCAGGACTGAAGGGGAAGACTCAGTGAGCAAGCCGTGTCACCGTGGGCACCCTCAGGGTATTAGTGGACACTCAGAATTGAGGGTTCAGCTTTGGAAATTTTTCTAGGAAAAAGACACCTCCCACCTCACCCTGAAAAGAGTTTCCTTTTTCTTTTTTTAAATCCCAAGTAGACAGTCATGGTATAGCATTCAGTCAGCCCTGCTGCTAGATCTGATCATTTGCTTTTCTCAATTCATTGACCAAGTAGCAGTCATTAACGGTTTGTTGATTGTAACTTAGCATCAGATGATTCCCACATTCTTTCTTTAGACTAATCTTTCTTATAAACTAAAATCATAACCTTCTCTAATGAACAGTCTTAATTAGAAGATAAAGAGATGTAATTAAAACATTTTGTAGTCTGTGACCACCATACTATTAAATTGTTCATCTTTCCTGTGTTACTTTTAGTTTTATATTTTTTAACTCTAAAGTGACTCAGCTCAGTGATCAGGAGATAGACAAACATAATTAGACGTTCAGGTTGTGTGATTCTGGAGGTTTAGCTAGAATCTGTATTCTGTCACACCCGCTATTTGTGTGACCAACACAAAGCCACTCCCACCTTCAGTGTCCGTGTTTATGAAATGTAATAGTATTTCTTCCTAAAGATTTGTGGAAATAAAATAATGTAACCCATGGAAACATTAGTGTAGTACTAGACACTTAAAGTGCAGGCTCCATTATTACTTATTTTACTAATGGAAATACCATTTGGATTTTAGTTAAATTTATGGTATAAACTATTTGCTTTATTAGATTTTCTCTTTGCTTTAGATTTAACATGGAAAAATGAAACGGCTCATGAAAGTGCCTTCTATTTTTCTGTATCCTTATCTCTAATAGTAATCACCAGTTTTGTAGTGGATGCTAAGAACATTTGTTTTCATCTTTTTTTCTCACCAGATTATTTTTTATTGCTTTATAAATAATACCAATCAAAAATTCCACTTCCTTCAATCCTGCCATTTCCCTCCTGCTCCCACACACCCCCTTCCCCTTTCCCCCTCCAGTCCTAAGAGAGGGCAGGGTACCCTGCCCTGTGGGAAGTCCAAGGCCCTCCCCCCTCCATCCAGGTTTAGGAAGGTGTGCATTCAAATAGAATAGGATCCCAAAAAGCCAGTACATGCAGTAGAGACAAATCCCAGTGTCATTATCGTTGGCTTCTCAGTCAGCCCCAATTGTCAGCCATATTCAGAGAGTCCAGTTTGATCCCATGCTCATTCAGTCCCAGTCCAGCTGGATTTGGTGAGCTCCATTGAGCCTATAGTTTGCGATCCTAGAGATGCTAAGTAATAAGGTGAACCCAAAGAAAAACATATATAAATCCTCCTGGAAATTGGAAGTAGACAAGATCACCAGGCAAAAGTTGGGAGCATGGGTGAAGGTGTGGGGTAGGTGGAAGGGGAGGGAGGAGAGATAAGGGAGAAGGTGAGGGTTGGGGAGAGCTTGGGGGAGTGGGATGGTTGAGATGGAGAAAGGAAGGATATGGGAGCAGGGAAGGAGATATCTTAATTAAGGGAACCATTTTGGGGTTGGCAAGAGGCTTGGGTCTAGAGGGGTTCCCAGGGGTCCCTAGCTAGGTCCCTGGGCAGTGGAGGAGAGGGTGTCTGAACTGGCCTTGTCCCATAGTCAGAATGATGACTATCTTGAATATCACCATAGAACCTTCGTCCAGCAACGGATGGAGATAGAGACAGAGACCCACATAGGAGCACTGGGCTGAGCTCCCAAGGTCCAGTTGAAGGGCAGAAAGAGGGAGAATATGAACAAAAAAATCAGGACTACAAGGGGATGGTCCAGCCACTAAGACAGTGTGCCGGAACATTTGTTTTTAAAGAAGAGACTTATCAAAATACAATTTGCATATTGTAAAGATAGCCTATTACGTTTACTTGTATATGAAAGAGGCCATCATGACTAAGAGATCACAGTCAAGAACTTAAGAATTACAACTGTTAGTAAGAGACACCACCGAAGTGACAGATGTATCCACAGTGGGAAGGCTAGAGGAGCTGACACCGTTTCATTGTTTCGTCTCCTCCATCTGTGTCAGTCAGCAGAGAGGGAATAAGTGGTGGACTCAAACTTAGGCCAAAAGTTTCCATGGGTGCAAGGTTTGGGTTTTTGGTTTTGGTTTTTGATTTTCCCCAAGAAGACTAGCTTGAAAAACAGACCAATTTCAGCGCAGATCTCGGAAATCATTTAATTACATAAGTGAACCCATAGGAGATAAAGAAGGCGAGTGTTGTTTTTTTTTTCTAGTTCTTTTCTCTAAGCACCACATCCTACAGGAAATAAAGAGCAGCCAAGGGGGAAGCCAAGAGGTGCGGTTGCACCTGCAGCCATTTCAGGAAGCATGTTGAGAAGCCCTGTGAAGCCAGAAGGGTAGAGTCAAGTGACTGAGTTGGGAATTCTTATGGGCTAGTCACATGGTTTCCTTCTCAGTGAGAACTAAGAGCATGTCTGTGCTTCTGTATCGATCCAAGACACACACACACACATACACACACACACACACACACACACACACAAAGACACAGACACACAGAGACACACAGAGACACACAGACACAGAGAAATACATATATATACACACACAGACACGTACACAGACACACATCCAAACACACACACACACATAGAGACACACACATAGACACATAGACACACACACACAAATACACATACAAATACACACACACACACTTGTATGAACTGGGGAGAAGTAAGTAAAAAAATCTTCCTGAAATTTCCCTTTGGGGTCTTAACTCCCTTACAGATTTACTACTGTAGAACACTTTAAAAAAAAAATCAACCTCTGACTTCTGCCATTCCTCCCTGTGTTTTTTCTTCTTTCTTTCTTGCCTGTCTTCATTTCTTACCTAGATTGTTCCATACCTCCATTGCCTGCAGTCGTAGTGTGGCTGAGCAATGGGTTAAGTAGTTGCGGGGAGGGTAGAGCAGATATTACAGGTAAGCCCTGGAATATATACACCTGAGTTGAGATAAAGTCTCTCTCTCTCTCTCTCTCTCTCTCTCTCTCTCTCTCTCTCTCTCTGTGTGTGTGTGTGTGTGTGTGTGTGTGTGTGTGTGTGTGTGTGTGTGTGTTAGATATGATAGCCACTTGCACCAGGATGAAGCAAGTGACTGGATTCTTAGTTTATTTTAAAGGAAAGGAGCAGCTTTTCTGATAAAGGTAGGGGAGGAAAAGAAGCTAGTGACCTTGTTAGGAAGAAAAGTGAAGAGGCATGCAGCCACCCTGATTGTTGACTATTGGGAGCTGCCTGGAATCTTCTCTGGGCATATTAAGTTGGAACTTCCCAAAGAAGATGTGTTCCAATTGGAGTTAGAGCTAGTGACGCACATTGAGGACCCCTTTACATGGCGGACACATTTAAACCATGAGAGTAAATGCTCAGGAATGTCAAATGATTTCTCAAAGCCAGAGCTCCAAGGACTGAGACTTGTGACTTGCTGTCACGTGAAGATGAGGATGTGAGCGAGACCAGGAGACTAAGATCCATGACATACAGAAGAGGGCGTGTGTTCATTCTCTCATTGTATTGAGCTTTGTGTAACATCTAAGTGTATACTTTAAATCATTTTTATTCATTACAAATATAATAAGAAACCAAATTCAATTTCTATCATCCATAATTTGCTTTTATATTCTATAAAATTTTTCTTCTTCTGATTTTATGTCATTGACAGTTGACTCAAGTGTTTGGATTCATCCTAAATCTCAGACCACTAGAAAACAGTTAATTTTTTCTATATAATAAAATTGTATTCATAACTTCTCATTTAAAAGCCACAACTATTAAATATATGAGAGGTTTCAGGAAGAAGGCCTCCCGTAGGTGCATACTCACACTAGGTTTTGGCTGGTAATTTCTCCATGCCGTGCTGTGCCATCTTGGACAGCAGTACTGACCTACATTGTGGGAGATGCATCTTCCAGCCCTACCAAGATGCCCATCACTAAGAAAGGACATAAGAATAACCAAGGCTGCTGCATAGCGGCTTCGGGGGAGACATGACTGGGCCACAGGAGGCCCGATCCTGGGTTATGTCCCAGGCTTGACTGAACAGTCTCAGGGGGAGAGGATGAAGTCATTGAGAGGGAAAAGATAAAAGGGCCCTGGGAATGTAAGAAGAACAGCGGCAATGGGAAGGGAGCCAGAGGATCTTAGGTAGAACACAGAGGGCGACAGGAGGAGTCACCTGGTAAAACAATAGTAAGAAATTGAGAGTAACCTAAGTGGGGTTTTCACCAGACTCACTGTGAAGCACGATCCAGCATTTCCAGGGGATCTCAGAGGCAAATCAAGGACAGTGGGTGTCTCTAGTGATACAGTCATTCACTCGTGTCAAAACCTCCCAAGGGTATATTACAGTGCAGAGTCCCTGAAGCAAAGTCTGTCAACACTGCAAAGAAATTTTATATCCTTAAAAAAAAATACTGAAGCCCTGTCCTTATTTGTCAGTGCACTTATGGCTGCTATCATTTGAGCTCCATGCATCTGAGACATAAGAAAAAAAGTATTTAGAATGATTTCTTAGAAAGATATATGTTACAATCAGGTGGAGAATTCTAAGAATTTTCTGAGCACAAAATGAGGAACGAATGAAGGGAAAGTGGATGATATCTACAAGCAACATCATATGCAGTGCCAGCAAAGTAAAGGGGTGGGAGAGGCAGCCATCGCAGCCACGGGATGAAAGGAAGAACAAGGGTGTCAGAACTGATGTGTTGGGAAAGAAATCGTGAGCAGAAAAATGGAGGAGCATCTGGCCTTGGGCACTTTAGCTTTCTGAGGACTCAGCCGTTGGGGAGCTTGTCAGTCCCCATAAGATCAGGAAGCAGACATTTGGAGCAGGAAAGTAGGTCAGTGAAGAGGGCCACCGTGAACCCACTCTACACTGTTTTTTGTGCGTGGCATGTAGTGAGTCCTGAGCCCTCTAACCTCCGCTGTCTCATAACAAGAACTGTCCCCCCATTTTCATGTCTCATCTTTGCACAACTGTTTTCTTTGCAAAAGAAATGTGGAGTTGTTTCATTTCTCAAAGGCTGGTGGGTTGAATATTGCAGCGTTCCTCCCAGGCAATACAGTCAAAGGAAGCAGAATGAACCCCGGGCTGTGCAGACTACAGTGTACCTCTTAGGTTCCCAAAACTGTGTCTGCCGTCACTTTCCTGTGCTCTCATGTGGTCGGTTCAAACATACAAGAGCATTGCTCATAATTGCTTTGTAAAAAGTATGTACATTAGGTAAATTTATTTTGGTAAAATATGATATTAAAGTTTTAAGTAATTTTTTGAAGAACCCAGAAAAGAGAGAGAAAAACTGCTTTCTAAATAGTATGTTTTTCTCAGTGATTTCTAAGTTTTCAAAAATGAAAATGGAATCGAGGGGATTTAAATAATTTAGCTAGTAACTGTAAGGAAAATATTTCACAAGTCCTCAAAACAGACTCCCATGCATTTTAAAGGCAAGGCGTTTGGATATTGGCTACAAAGGACAGAAAAAGTTTGCACCAAACCTATGAATGCCTCATATGAAAACCTATGAAAGCCACCAGCTTGACTTTGCTCACTGTCCATCCTGGGAAGCAAATAGGGCTCTGTGCTCTCAGCTCCTTCGCTGCACAGAATCCCTCTTCCCACAAGCCCCCCAGCATTTCCTACGTACTGATTATGAAAGTCAAAGATTCCTAATTAATAACCAGTTTTTGGTTTTTAAGCTAGATTTTAAGAACAACTATGGAGATAATGGAGCTTTAGATTCAATTTTTTTCTCTTTAAAATAGAATGGCCTATTTGGCCACTTGGAGTTGATTTTATTTTCTCACCATTTTTGAGTTCATGGCATTTGTTCCTGTCCTGTGCTTGTCAATGTCATAGTGAAAAATATAGGAGATCTATTGGATGCTTCCTTCCTCCGAAGCACTGTTTTATTCTATGCATGTGAATGTCTCTAAATTGAACCATTTTATGGATTCGCTTCGGTAACTGGTCCTCTTCCCTAGTGAGGATGTAAAAGCTGCCGAAGAGGCTGGCAGCCCAGTGAGCTGCAAGCCAGTATTTATAGTGTGATGGAGTTGATTGTGGGGGTTGAGAGTCTACGATTTGGCTTGATATTCCTTAGTCATTTATGTTGCCAGTCATTTTATAGTAATTCTTGACATATGGAATCACATTAAATCTTTCCTTTGCTCGATCAGGCTGGCTTTACATCATCTAGCCTTAAATTTATGTAAAGTCTCAGCATGTTGTAAACTTGTTAACTCTGTTCTTTCGTAAGAAGAATGAATTGGGCTAATTGGGGCCGGCTCATCAGATGTTAAGAGCGGCTGATGCCGTCTGTGCTTCGTCTGACCCCTGACCACTGTCCTTGTTGTTGCAGCACCGGCTACCAGTTTATTTACTATTCACCTGAAAACACAGCCAAGGCGAAGGAGGTGCTCAGCCACATCAGTCAGCTGCAGCCTCTCATAGCAACCCACGCCGACCTGCTGCTCAGCTCTGCCAGCAGGCGCTCTCCAGACAGCCTGAAGAGTTCTTTAAAGACGCTCTCCGAAAAAGTAAGATCCAAATCTTTACCCCAGTGGGGAAAACGAAATCCCCCCAGTCCCATAAGTGCTGCCTCCTGCATACATCACCTTTCATGGCATCTGGAAATGTAAGAGACCAGGTTAAAAGGAAGCTTCAAAGAGTCGCTCCAGGATCAGAATGAATTGGCTTCATTCTCTCTGTGGGCTTTGTGTGCGTTCTTTCTCCTTCTGGTAGGAAATGAAACCTGTTATTGCCTGGTATACAGGTCCTCTTTTCCTTGCTATGTTTGATCCCTCTTTTGGTTTACGGTCTGAGTAAGTGAATAAATTAGATTTTGAAAATTATTTTCCTCTGATAAGCGCATAATTTTATGCATATGTATCTGTGCATTTGGATGGGGTGTCACGTGACTTGAAGCAGATGCTTGATGTGAATCCCATCAGGGGCGTGGGACAATCCATCTATCTCCCTTTGTCTTCTACACCATTATCAAACAGGAAAAGATTACCAGCACTGTAAAAATATTGATTGTTATTTAAAACACGATAGGACCCACACTGTGTTTTTTCCAAGAGTGACTTTCTAGATATCTACAGCAATTAACAGTGGTCAGGTCTGGGGCACATGCACAATATTGGATTCTATAGATAATGAGAACTACTGTATTACCTAGAACCAAGGTGAAAATGGATCAATTAGAGCAAGATTTTAAATGTAAAATGAAGCGTCCTAGTTTAATACTACTGAGCTCATCTGTCACCTATGTGTCCACACTTTGCTCTCTTATCAGACATTTCCAATAAGTATGCAATGAAGAACCCAAGTGAACGAAACACTTCTAATAAGCCTGGCATAAGTCAACACTATGCTTCTTTGCCTTTCTGAAGACAATATTTGTAGAAACTGGGTGTCATGCATGGCTGTGGCTTTTATGCATCTATGTCCATTGCTAATAAGTATGTCGCACTTAAAATTTTTACCTTAAATTGTACATTTCTACATACATTTTACTTATAGGAGAAAACTAAGATCTGTGTTAATTGAAAAATAGTCAATTTCTGCTCAAAAGGGTCAAACGTCTTTTCAAATAAAAGTAAAACAAAAAGAGCTCAAGATCCCTCGTTTAAAGCTAGTAGCTTTCCGTGCCGCCACAGATGTGTCCACAGGTGTGTACAAAGAGAGAGATGCTTGCCAAGGTTACCAGGAGCTACTTTGTGTCAAGAAAGAAAGGGACTTCAGGCCTTACGATATTATTTAAACTTCTCAATTGTTGGGTAGATATTACCGTCATTTCACAAAGGAAAGATCTAAAAATCTGATATAGTACAAAAGCCACAAAGTTCTAAAGTGTGAGTCATTCCTAGTAAAGCTTTGTGATCTATCTACCTACACCAGGTTACTTTATGTAAAATGAGTGTTTTACTCCTTTTTAATTGATTTTTAAAAATTATTTTAACTTGGAAAATTCCTTTAGGACTTGGGTGGGTCAGGAGAAAGCCCCAAAGATGATTATGTACAACAAAATAATGTTACCTCACTTTGATGCGGCTTTCTTGTGGGCGGATGGTGGAAGGAGATGATGTTTTGTTCTGAATTCACCTAAGCAGCAGGTTTTAGCAGCTAGTATATCTGCAGCATGGGGGTTTCTAGTCTTCCTGTGCACTGGACAAGGTGTGCCGGCTTGTTCATCATGCGGCTCACTGCAGGGATGGAGAGGGGATCGCTCCTCCTTTAACCCAGCATTGCTCCAGATTCTTCTCAGGTTTTCTGTTGAGTAGGCAGGCTCCATCTGCCGATAAATCGGTACCCTAGAAACGAGTAGGATCGTCCAAACGTTATGTTTGTAAGTTACACATCCCTTTAAAAATTCAGGCCTTGAGTTTCAAGAAGCTATGTATTTAACAGTTCTACGTGGTCTTTGAAAGAATTTCTCAGGCTTAGTCTGTGATTTGAGCATGAACAAAATGCTTTAGAGATATCATAAATCTCAATAAAACCTAATATTTTCTGCTAGAATGTTTTATGTTTCAAAATTTCTTATGATTCTGTGGATTAGAGAATCAAAGTTAACTCATTGATAGTACCCACTTTTTTTTTTTTCTTGGACAGGGTTTCTCTGTGTAGCTCTGGCTGTCCTGGAGCTTATTCTGTAGACTACACTGACCTCAAACTCAGAAATGCTCCTGCCTCTCCTGAGTGTTAGGATTAAAAGCATGTGCCACCACACTGAGATACCGTTCTATTTTGTAATTTCATAGCTCTTATTTTTGGCGCCTTAGTGGCAAGGGCAGCTGAAACCTACCCATTTTCCACCAATCCCTATACAACATAACTTTATATATGTTCATCCTGTGTGTTTGGTTTTAAGACCTGATCATCCCACATGTGTGCAGTACTGAAGCATCTGATTGACATGTTGTTGTTTTATTGTTTCTAAACTAATCTATTGGGGAACATTTTCTTAATGTTTCTGCTCTAGAAATTGATGCCACAGAATATCTAGGCAATATTAGCATGCGTCCGTGCTCACACTTGCTTGTGTACTCAGCACTGAGCATCTATCTGGACACAGTAGGGGAAATCTAAAGACAGTAAACTGGGCTGAGACAGGCTTGGGACAGCGCGGAGTGATGTCAAGGGAGGTGTTTGAGTCTAGAGCTGAGGTAGTAGTGTTTCTGCTCTTAGGTAAGCATTGGCATCCAGAGATCATGGCGGTAGGTATGATCAATGACCATAACTCCGGGTCTACTAAGAAAGCTAGAGCAAGAGGAAATCTCAGCTGACTGTGGGCATATTCAGATAGGAGTTTGTATTTATTGCTCCAAAGCAGTTCCTGCCTTCTCTGCTGCTACTGAAAACTGTGCTGTGGGACTGCACCCTCTTCTTCTACACAAAAGAACAAACAATTTGTAAAAATATATTTATTTTTCTGAATTCATACTTTTTTCTTGTCCCTGTGCCTTACCCAAGGGGCACAGAGTAGCTTAAAAAAGAAAAGCTCTCTTTCCAACAGGAGATTCCAGAGTCCTGATGGTAGTGGTTGTAGTGATGATGGCAGAAAAGAATGAATTTGCCTCAGCATCAATTAAAGGCTCCTGTACAGTGAGATTCCCAGTGTTCACAACTACATGTGGTAGCTACTATCATTTCCAATATTCAGTGTTGATAATCCCGTCAGGTCGTTAGTGTTCCCATTATAAACTGGGGTACAGAAATGTTAAACAGTTGTTAGCACCCGCATAAGCTGTGTCCCTAGCTGAACCTTATTGGAGTTCACATCACTGTATACCTCTGAAGATATACATAATTTACACCACTGTATACCTCTGAAGATATGCATGACCTATACCACTGTATACCTCTGAAGATATGCATGACTTACACCACTGTATACCTCTGAAGATATACATAATTTACACCACTGTATACCTCTGAAGATATGTGTTATCTACAGCACTGTATACCTCTGAAGATACACATGATCTGCTGGACTAAAAAATAATCGCAGTAGCGAACATAAGGGAAAATTCACAATCATGACTAATTACTATGTAATTTTGCCTAGACCACAAAAAATTCAGCTAAGTTGCATGATGATTTAATATTTTGTATATATCTCTTTGTGGTATTAAACAGGGTCTCACACATGCCAATCAAACACACTGAGCTACATCTCTAGTCCTTGTCCTAATATGTCTTCTAGTGGGCAGTTGTTCTTTGTGGTAGGTTATTAGTTCATAAAAATATTAAAGATGCAATTTAATCAATACTGTTCTAACACAGAACAAATTCTGAATTTATCAGAATAATTCTGTCAAAAAGGGTACAACTTCACATAAAAGCCAGAATTTTAGCAAATGATATGAGTAGCTAATATCAGGATGATTTAAAAATGCAATTTTCTCTTCCTTAAAATACAGATATGATCTTTGACAAAAAATTCAAAGGAATATGTAATGTAAATAAATTCAAACTAAAAAGTAAGGAAGTGTAGATAGCATATGGATATTCCGTTGATCAGAAATATGGATGACATTGGCTTTGAACTGTCCACCTCTCCCTCCTTTCTATAGAAAGCCAGCATTGTCCTGCTCAGCAAAAAGCACCATTGAGCAGTTAACTGTGCATGGTTCTGTACTTGATGCTATAAAATAAATTCTACATAGACACGGCTGTTAACTTTTACAGCCTCGGATTTTCAAAGAACGGGGTGTTTCACAATACTGCAATGTTTAAGAAATGGCATGTAAACCTTAGAGGGTAAACTCACAATGTACATAAGAAATTCTAGTCCTGGGATCTCTCCACCACAGAGACCTAGACATAACTGAAAACCACGATTTCCTTGAATCTCTTTCTGTGATGGCAGCACCGACAGCCAGCCCTTCAGCAGTTGAAGTGATGTATACTCTTGAAGAGAGTACTGTGTCAGCTACTTAGGTCCTAAGAGGGCGTTTCTCACTGTTCTTTCCCTTCAACCATCCCTAGGTCTGTCTCCTCCCCATTGAAAGGATGATGGGAAGGAGAAGGTTGGTTTCTTAATGCTTGCTTAGAGTACATGTGGAGGGCAAAACTGTACTTCAGAACTTCTTCCTTAAATTCTATTGAAACTTGAGGGTGTGAATTTACTTTCTGCTCTCTGTAATCCCTGTCAAATTGTAAATATTTAATTAGTGAAATGCTATGCAATAAAAAGTTGTATTTATTGGTTAAGTAGGGAAGAGAAAAAGCAAAGACAATGTCAAAGATAATGTTAAGCATTTGAGTTGCATGTGAACCAGCCAGTGTCCGAAGGTATTACATGTGATACAGATGCATGTATCATCCTCCTCAAGAAGGAAAAGTTGAGGACAGGGGATCCTTGGGCATGCCCAGCCTTACTTTCTAAGGAGCTTTCAGGCTGTAGTACAGGAGAGAGGATCTGAAAGGCATTTCTCAAAGAAAAGACAGGAGGTAGGCCTTGGGAATTCCAGGTTGGCTCGATTCACACAGTATAGTTTAAGGGAGATGGGACTTAACCTAGAAAGAACTCTGAAGCTCTATAAATGAGTGTTTAAGACTTTGCTTGTCTGACCAATGCTTATGAATAAACTACATGTCAAGGGAAAGAAAGACTAGACATTAGCCATCTGAACTTCTCAGTTCTCAAACTGCGCTATGAATATTTTATGTTCACACAGCAACGGGAAAAGATATACTTGGTATTTTCTGAGTAGAGTCCTCAGAAATTTGGGTCTGATAGTAAAGCTAAAAGAAATCTAGGTTACAAGTTGTAATTAATTCACATGAGTAAGACTTTAAAACAAGGCTTAAGATAGTCTCATTTATTTCAAGTAACCTACATTTTCCTCAAACAACACAGTCTTTAATAGAATACAATACAAATTGAACAATTGATAATATAAAATCAAACTGTGTGTCAATAAATAAACAAATACCAAACTAATATTGAAAAAAACGGCTGATGATTCAATGGTTAAGAGTTCTAATTGTTCTTGCTAAGGACCCGGCTTTGGTTTTTAGCACCTTACAAGGCAGCTCAGAACTGTCTATGGCTCTTTCCAGTGCTGTCTATGCCCTCTTCTGACTCCACAAGCAAATGATACATGGATGACTTTATTAAAATTACACTTTTTAATCCTATATTAAATATTTTCTATTAATTATTTGAGAATGTTATACAATTAATCTTGACCATATTCAGACCCCCAAGAGAAAAATATTGAAAGGATAGATTAATGATGAAAATACTACTTACTATATGTTATTGTAAATATGAGAAATGGAATTTTTCAAAAGATAATAACAAAAATATGAATTTTTAAAGTTGGAAAATGCATCATTAAGTAATTAAAGGTGGGGTCTGGAAAGTTGGCTCTACAGTTAAACAAATCAATGGTTCTTCCAAGAGACCATAGTTAGATTTCCAGAGAGGATCATAATTAGGTTTCCAGAGAGGATCATCGTTTTTCAGCACCTACATCTGGCTGCACACCGGGTCCTTAAACTCCAGATCCAGGTTGTCTGACGCCCTCTACTGGCCTCAGTGAAACTGTACTTGTGTGCACAAACCCACACAGACAGGCAGCCAGACAGCTCTACATAATAAAAGGTAAAATCTTAAGGAAAATGTAAAAGTAAAAGGGGGCTTGTTAGGTGGCTCAAAGAAATAAGACGAGGCCCAGCCTCCTAAGTGCAAGTTTAGGACCCACATGGTAGTAGGAAAGAAATGCCTCCTGCACGTTGTCCTCTGACCTCCGAAAGCATCCGCATGCATACACACATGCTCATATATGCACAATAAATAAATATTTAATTAAAAATGAAAAAGTCCAGTCATGAACCTGAAACAAATTAGGGAGAATATATGTCTCGTCATGGTCCTGCACCAGAATATAGAAAGTGGCCATGCCACTTAATAAGACAGCAGCCAAATTAAAATGGAAACATATTAAAAAGGCACTCCATCACAAATATGTGTGAATGGGAAGTAAACACTTGCAAAGTTTCTCAGCATCGTTTCTCAGCAGAGAAATGCAGATGAGATTCCTCTAACCACCTGTTAAACTGGGCAGTTCAGATGAGATTCCACCAGTCGCCTATTGAAGCAGCTGGCAAGAGGGGGTTCATGCAGATAAAGAAATAGCTACAATTCTTCCTACAGCGCCGATCCCCAGTCATCTAACTAGTATGCAGTTAGCTGCCCAATAGCTTGTTCTTTGGACTAGAGAGATGTCTCAGTAGGCAAAGGCTTGTGCAAGTGTAAAGACGCAGGTCTGTTTTCCCAGAACTCATGGAAGGCAGGGTACAGAGAAACAGACATATAATTCCATGCTCTACAGTGAGGTGCAAAGTGAAACAGAGAATCTCTTGAAGTTCACAGACCTGGCATCCTGGTGAATGCAGTGCAAACAAAAGAGAGACCCAGTCTTAGACAAAAGTGCAGACTGAGACTCCGGCTTGTCTTCTGATGTCTGCATGTGTGCCCTGCATTGCTCAGTTCAGCCCTATAGCAACAAAGAGAATGAATGTGAAGGTATGTTGCGTTTCTGGTCAGTACTGGGCACCATATTAGGCCAGTCATGCCTCTTGGAGACCTCGCTAAACATTCAAATTCTCATCCATTATTCAGGGTTAAAACTCTATAGTTTGTATCTTAGTTTTTGTGGCTTTTAACTATCATCCTGGGGAAAAAACAGAAAGTATTTGAAAAGTAAATCACTCCATAAAAGTTCTGTGGCAATTGTTCCCCAAATTGCGGAAAGGTGGTTTACTGTGTGTCTGTAAAGAAAGGTTCTAAATCTCACATTACTGGGAGGGTTTAGCTAGAAGAAACTGGATAGCAATTCCACATGAAGAGGTCATGGAAGAATGGCCCAGGAATTTGCATTCTGTCTTGCTAAAACAGTGATGTCATCGGGTGGAATATCTTAGAACACAAGTGAACGGAATCAAAGCAAAGACAAGACCCTACTTTGAGCTCAGATTGACACGCCTACTGGAAAGGCCGTAAGTTGCTGAAGATGGCTCAGAATGTACGTGGAGACAGTTTCAGAGACCTAAGTATAATGATGAAATTGAGACTATGAGGAAATGTTGTATTACCAAGAGAGAGAAAAAAAAATGCTTTTCAGAAAATGATTTTGAGTTCCTGGTTTTGCTTTCAGTGTCCGGAATGACCAGGGGGTGAAAAGATACAAAAGGAAAACTTACACCAAGTTCAGGCACAAAAGAGAATTGCAAATAGAAGAAAGCCGTTTACACTTCACAGTGAACTGGGCCTGCTACAGGCTGGAAGCGCACTTTGTGGAAACTGAGAGATGGTTGAATAGTCTGTTCAAGGTTATGGACATAAACACCAAGGGTGTCTGTAACTTCCTGGCTGCTCACTATAATTTCCCTTAAGGAATTATGAAAAATATATACCAATGGCGGAATATAAAAATATTTTCTTTTTGAAATAAAGGCAGCTTATAAAATATGAAAATAAATAGTTTTCTTGCTGTATACGTGACTATCAAAGTAGCTGTCACCTACTTCTGCCAACAGTTGCCTCTGTATTGCAGGTGCAGTCTGGTCAGCATTGCCTTGAATTTGTTTTTAATGAGAATGGAATTCTAAGAAGAATAGATTTTACTGAATTTGTTGCATTCTTTAGCAGAAAAGAGGAGTCTTAAATGAGCATGCTCTAACCACTCTCCCGTCATCAATATTCAGAAGCCTGAGGAATTTTCTTTGACTTTCCCGAGAGAAGTAATTTCTAGTACTTTTAAACTCCAAGGTAATTCTGTGTTTTTCCCTTGAAGAATAGATGTATGGAAATATGAATTTAAAAAATGCTGTAAGGGTAAAATATTTCACTTCCAAGTTAGCATTTTTTTTCATCTTTAAAATCCTGAAGACATGAAATAGATTATCATCCTCAGGTTTAGAGTCTATTCTTTCATTGTTGACTATGCAGTTAAGCCAACATTTTAAATGAATTATGTGGCCTACCCTTGTTACACATTAAGACAATTTGTTTTCTCCACTTAATGTAATCTGAGTCAAAAAAGGAAGAATGTTTCAAGGAGAATCAATAAGTGACTCAGAAACAAGATCACAGCATCCCCTGAGTTTGTCTCCCCTAGTCTTTCACAGTAAGATACAAGAATAGCAGTATGCAAATGGGTTGGAATAAGTGAACTAATAATTTCCAGAACCTTCTATTTTGATCATAAATCATCTAACCCCTATTCATCTTATTTAATGAGAAATTCTTATCAAGAAAACTAAGACATTTTCTCAAGTCACACAGATCTCGCAAATGGAATGTTTGATATTTTTCGATGAGATATGATTCTGTGTGTGCAGGTTTCAAAAGGTTCAGAGAGCTCCTAATGATCCAGATAAAATTTTCCCTAGAAACAGAAAGTCAAAACTCAGCTTTTATGGCTTTTGTATAATATGTTATTACTTTGTATTTAGTTGTCTAAAAGAAGTCCTGGTTGTAAAAAGAGAGTCTGCAAGAAACTATTGCATTATCTTCAAGATGAGATTTAAATAAATGAAGCAGAGAGTCTGTGTGTGCATATTTGGGAAAAAGTGATACCAAATACTGTAGAATATTGTAGCTTGTGTGAATAGCCACATCTCTACATACTTATTATGTAAGTATTGCAAAACAGTGAACTCAAGTACTGTAGAAGATTCTAGTTCATGTGTACAGCCACCCTTCTATGTAGTAATTATGTAAGTATTGTAGAAAAGTGATCTCAAGTACTGTAGGAGGCTCTAGCTGGTACAGATAGCCACACCTCTACTTAGTAATTATGTAAATATTGAAGAAAAGTGATATCACAGACTGCAGAAGGTTCTTGTTGGTGTGAACAGTCAAGTACTATAAAAATTTCTAGTTGGTGTGAATAGCCAAGAACTGTAGAAGATTTGAGTTGGTGCGGCTAAGTATTATAGAAGTTTCTAGTTGGTGTGTAGAAGATTCCAGTTGGTGTAAATATCTAAGTACTGTAGACTGTTCCAGTTGATGTGAATAGTCATATACTTTAGAAGGTTCTAGTTTGTGTGAATAGCCACACCTCTACATGGTAATTGTGTAAGTATTGCAGAAATTTAAGCTGTAGTAGTAGCAGGAATGCCAAGGAGTCCGGTGGTTGTTCTAACAATAAATCAAAAGAATGTATTGAAACTAGCAAGAAACAAAAGTTTGGTTACCCTGAAAGGGAGAAAATTCACATTTTTAATAAAGTAGTACTAATGGGTATATGTAGACTATGAGAAATTATGTAAACAGCATGTTTGCCCATTTTCCATCATGCACACTTAGTAGCTAGAGTGCCATCCAGCTAATTTCTCCATTATCTGTTCTGCATCTTCCATTGTCATTTTAACACAGTGCATAAGTGGATACTCACTGTGCTCTTCCATTGTAAGCTAGCTGACTTCTCATAATTTATTCTAAAGTATTTTTCAATTGTTAGTGTTTCATATTCAGCTTTTCACATTCATTGTTTTCTTTTTTCCAGCAATTTTTTTATTTTTTATTTAAAATTTCCACCTCCTCCCATTTCCCTCCCCCTCCCCCCCACTCCCTCTTCTCCTCCCTTTCCAGTCCAAAGAGCAGTCAGGGTTCCCTGCCCTGTGGGAAGTCCAAGGTCCTCCCTGTTCCATCCAGGTCTAGGAAGGTGAGCTTCCAAACAGACTAGGCTCCCACAAAGCCAGTACATGCAGTAGAATCAAAACCCAGTGCCATTGTCCTTGGCTTCTCAGTCCGCCCTCATTGTCAGCCATGTTCAGAGAGTCCAGTTTGATCACATGCTCCATCAGTCCTAGTCCAGCTGACCTTGGTGAGCTCCCATTAGATCAGCCCGCCGTCTCAGTGGGTGGGTGCACCCCTCCGTCCTGACTTCCTTGCTCATGTTCTCCCCCCTTCTGCACCTTATTTGGACCTTGGGAGCTCAGTCCAGTGCTCCAATGTGGGTCTCTGTCTCTATCTCCATTCATCGCCCGGTGAAGGTTCTTATAGAGTAACTAATACATTTGTTTAATGTTGACAACAGTCTATGAACTTTTGCACCAGCAATAATTTCATGGGCAGTTTGCAGGAGGGAGATTTAGTTCCGACACATGTAGATTTTTAAAATGTGTGGGGATTCGGACTGAGGGAAGAAGGGCACAGACATCCAGACTGCTTGCAAGCGTTGTGTGGGGTGCAATATGGAAGGATTGCTGAATTTGCTAGGCATCTCGCAGCCTGCATTATCTGAGCTGACAATGATCAGTGTGTTAACACAGACTGTTATATTTCTATATTTCATTTTCTTTCCTTTTTTTTTTGTGGTGATCTGAATGAGAACTTCCCACATAGGCTCGTACATTTGATACTTAGCCCCTGGTTGATACATAGCCCCCAGTTGGTGGATCTGTTTGGGAAGGGTTAGGAAGACGTGTGGAATTGTTGGGGGAGATGCATCCCCAGGGGAAGGCTTTGACATCTAAAACACCCATGTGTGTCCCTGCTGTTCTGTCTGACACCTGGCTGTGTATTGAGATGTGAGCTCTCAGCTACTGCTCTAGCACTATGCCTGCCTTCCTGCTGCCATGCCTTCCACCCTGGTCATCACAGACTCACCTTCTGAAACGGTGAGCCCCAAACAAATTCTTTGATCTCTAACTTGCCTTGGTTATGGTATTATATCATGACAATAGAAAAGTAGCTAATGCAGTTTTATATCTGATTAATGAAGGATCAACCACAAGGTCCGTTCCAGCTTTAG
Source organism: Myodes glareolus (assembly GCF_982192425.1). Taxonomy (NCBI): domain Eukaryota; kingdom Metazoa; phylum Chordata; class Mammalia; order Rodentia; family Cricetidae; genus Myodes; species Myodes glareolus. Next base: position 10,243,862 of record NC_142047.1, on the reverse strand, counting down.
AATGGCATGATCTATTATTGGAAAGAATAAAATATACAGATATAATAAACAATTTTGACATTTATTGCATAGGGATTACCTGAATCTCTTTAAATATTGAAATTCACAAAGAGAGACCGAGAAAATTTACTAACCATGAGTTAGCCTGTTGACTGGATTTGGGAGTAGACCAAGAAACAATTACTTTGAAATGTAGTAGTGATTAAATTAGCATCATCTGAGCTGGCTACATGAATGGATGATGATATCAGTAACCTTCAAAAAATAGCAGTTCGATAAAGGGTCTTTTCCTGACTGAACTATGAACCATATTGGACAATGCTGGCTTATCTCTCTAGTCTTTGAACACGCTGTTAGGTCACAGACATGTTAAGTTTACTATATTAAAGAAAACCAATTATTGCATCCTTCAGTCTATTACAGCATGAAGCTATTAACCATTTTATCAGGGAATTGCAAAGTGCGGCTGTGAAACTCTTTACTGGTAGCAAGCTCTTATTATTCTGGCACTTACCGGATATTTACCACTAGCTTGTAAAATCTTCCATCCCAAGTTTCACCGTCACCTCATTAACATTGCATTGCTGGCATGATGTGGCTAAGGAGACAATTTGAGATTGATAATAAATTGTAAAATAGTGACTGTTATCATAGGGAAATCTAATCTGTTGACATCTTTCCATGATGTGAAAGCGCTCTGATTTTTTTTTTTTTTTGTAATGCAGCTCCCCCCTTTTAGCCCCTAATTCTGCTTTAAATATAAAATAGACACAGCAAGACCAGGCTTTCTTTTGGGATGTGTTCGGGATTGCTTGCGAGGTATAGCAGGTAGTTGTTGAAATGATCGTCCCCAGTGAAATGTACCTCCGAAGACTGTGGAGCACAAAGAGAAGCAGCTCAGGTGGCAGATGGTGTTTATAGTGCATTTAAAACCTCAGCATTTTAAAACAGGAAGACTCCAGTCCTCGGCAGCATCCCCAAACCAAACTATTTCCCATTGATTGGTGTGAATCACTCTCCTTCCTTGGCACCTGTGCTTTTCTGCCACCCATGCCCTACTTAAGTACCAACAAATCTGCAGTTGACCTTTTCAGAGCTCTGTGCAGAGATGCCTACCCTGGGTTTCTAATCCTCATCAATTTCTTTCCAGACTGAGCTTTTCGTGCACGCCTTCAAGGATCAGCTGGTCAGGAGCGCTCTTCTAGCCCTCTATACGGCAAGGCCAGGAGGCCTCCTTAAGAAACCACCCTCTCCTAAGGACAGCACAGAGGACACTTGTCCCCTGGATGAGCCCCCTCAGCTGGGAAGACAAGACTCCATACCACACCATTCTGACTATGATGAAGAAGAGTGGGTAAGTCCTCTCATGGCGTCTGCTCTCATGGCTTAGCCCCAAGAAATGTGGTAAACATAATATGAAAACTCACTTCTCATGAAAAGTACACCGAAAACCAGTCTCAACACGGTTGTAGATAGATGCCACACGCTTTTCCTTAGGAGCAAGTCTCATGTGAAAGTTCTATTCCTGAACCAAATTATTTATTTGTTATCAAATAAATCGAGTTTATAACCAAGAACAAGTCTTGAATTCAGTTACCAAAATTACAAAAATCCTATAATACCTCTCCTTGTTCATTTCTAACCTCAAATTATTAAAACTTTTTTAGAAGAAGAGTAAAAAGTCAGCCGGGCAGTGGAAGTGCACACATCTAATTCCAGCACTCAGGAGGCAGAGACAGCTGGATCTCCAAATTTGAGAGCAGCCTGGTCTACAAAGCAAGTTCTAGGAAAGCCAGGACTACATAGAGAAATCCTGTCTTGAACCACCCCATTGCCCTAAAAAGTCATGTCAGCCCTAGTAGAATATAAGTATTTCTACTGTTACTAGGTAAAGATGTACTTACTTGCATTAAAAATAACTTATTCATGTTTAAATGAGACTGAACATGAAGATTTCTTAAATCCCATCATCTGGTAATTCTGCGATTGAATAGATTGCATGGCAGGACTCTGACATTGTAGTTCCCGTGCATGCATGTGCACAATTGCTGGTGAAGATAAATTAACAAAAGAAGCAAAGGTGTGAAAGGAACTCTAGTAGAGAGAAACAGAATGGGAGGAGCCGGAAGGGTGCAGAGGAACAATGTGCTATTAACGAGTCTTTGCATAGTAATGATTTAAGTGCCTCTATGGTTAATGTATATTTATATATGCATGTGTTCACACATGTGTGTGTATGCACACTGGTATCCCTTTGTGGTATCACATGTTCAACAAAAGAAGTGTGCTAGCTGCATTACATGTTACATTTTTAGTTAAAAAATATTTTCTTGCTAGCTAGTGTTTAAGAGCGTTTAGGGTAAGGTGTTTGAGAGGCCCAGGCCCCTAGAACAGTGTTTGAGGGCCCATGAGAGAGCACCTGATCTTTCTTTTGATAAAATTCCGACCACAGGAAGCACACCTACGCACTTTGGGAGGCATGTGCCGAGTAAGAGCTGCTGTTGCTGATGAAGCTTGGATTTCCCACATGACAGCATTTCAGACGAGCAAGCCAGATGTTTCTTCAATTTAGCTTCACCTTCCTCAGTTTATTCACAGCTCCAAGATGTGCATACCTCCTAACCTCTCTGAAGTTCAATTTTCTCCACTCTATAATAAAAACTGTATCTGTCCTGCTTAGCTCTTAGGATGGATATACAATAAATGGTTTATCTGTAGGTGATGCTTTACTGCCTGGACAGGCCTCGACAGATTCTGTGGCGGGAGATTGATATGTACTTTTTGGTTAAAATTTGTGGCTTATAGTCTTATTAGGACAACCAAATCTATCCCTAGAGACTCATAGTTATGATATATATATATATATATATATATATATATTATATGAAACAAGTCAGATATATATATAAATAAATTAGGCATATACATATGAATATATCAAATATGTATTTATATAAAAATATGGATTGTAAATTTCAAGAAATTATTTCACCTAATTAACCAAACAAGTTTAACCTTTGAAAAATAATTGCTATGCTTACCCTGAATCAGGTAAAAACCTTGAATGGCTATACTTTCTTTTCTCCATTTTCTCCTCCTTCCTGTGGTCCCTGCCACAAAGCCCTACTTCCCCTGCTATTTAACCCGGCCACCTCCTTCTTTTTCCCCTATTTGCTGTTCCCTAGATAGTTTTTGAGGTCTTAAGTCCAGTAGGTTTTGAAATGGGAAGATTAGCCATGTTAGGTCCTCATCCGAAGTTCAGAGTCTTAGGGAAAATAAAACAGATATAAAATGTGGAAACAAAGTTTGGTGTACTGTGGGATAGACTCTGCTAATAGGATTTTAGATGACCCAGTTTGAATTCAGGACTGTCTTGTGAAGTGCCAAGGAGAGACGTCACTGAGTAGGAAGGGTTAGAGAGGGCCTTACTTTTTAGTCAGAATCGACATTCTGCTGCTGCCGGGTTCACACTGGGAGCCCCTGACGACACCCTATGGCTTCTTAGAGCCCACAGCATAGTCAGAAATCTGGAGACAATTGGCTATTGTAAATGCAGCCTTAAAGGTCTATAGAGACTAGTGCAAGGTCAGAGTGGGGATTCAAAAGCCTCTCTGGAGGTGGGCGTGGGAACTGAAAAAGCCATTACAGGAAAGGAACCAAGTGTTTGATGTTTGAGCTCTGTGGAGAGAGGTAGTAGCTATAGGCCCAATACAGAGATAGATCAGATAATTACTAATTTTATTTATTCCGTTTTTTTTTTCAAGTTGTTGAAATTTTGGCTTACCTATAATGGAAATGATCTTTTGGGAAGCTCAGGTGGAGATGGGCAGCACTTGGCCTTCATAGAATAAAAAATTGACCCACTTCTCCTTTGAGGAATCCTAGGAGAAACGTTTCCTTCAGCTGAGACATACAAAGGACTTAAAAGAGCTTTGGCGAGGTGGTCTGGACTAGATGGGTTCCCTTGTCCCTTCCACATAGAGGAGAGCCTTGTGCTGGAGGAGGACCTAGGGAAGACGGGAGAAGGGAAAGGAGAAAGCGTGCGCACTGATTGGGTGCAATTTTAGCAACATTTGGAACAACAGTCAGGGTTTCCGTCCTTGTGGAGGAACCGGCAAATGGTCTGCGCAGTTCTCAGCTTCCCACAGACCGCTCTCTGGGAAAGGCAAAGGCTGACTGATCGTTTCCACAGGCCGTAGAGTGTTTTTCATGTTTCTCTTGGTTTTCATCATGAGCGTGATAGGTCTGCGTGTCTCTGTATATCCTTGCACATCTTCAGAGGTCCCTTCTGAGGTCACTGTTTCTTGAAATCATAGAAATAGTTTGCCTGAGTTGAGCACAGTTAGAAGGAAACACCTGCTCAGTAAATTCCCTCTACTCCAAATATTTTATCTTGGTTTGTAAATCATTATTGTGAAGGTCATATAGCATTTTCACAGATTTTCCTCAGCAATCACTTTCTACTAAAAAGATATCTCTGCCAAGGGTTTTAATCTCAAAACAAAACAAAACAAAAAAACAAAAACAAAAAAACCTCAGCAGTCATAGTAGCCACTTAATATATTATTTTCAAAATGTTCTTCACCTCTTTCCAATGAAATGAACCTGAAGAAGATGCAGGCATTTGAAATGTCTTTAGAGATAGTTCTGGTGCCTGATTTGGATCAGACACTCGCCATATTACTTTCCTTAATTAGCTGTTAGAAAAGTATCAGTATTGATTGCTAATATAGTCAAATTCTGAAAGTAATTCCATGTTTAAAACGAGTGTAACCGGGTTTCAATGACATATGAGGATGCTCTCTGATGACGTAAGTTGGTCTAGATTTGACTGTAAAGCCATACAGGTCCATGTGCTGGAAAGCCTGTTTCTCTTAGCTCTCAGTCATTCACCGTGACAACAGCTTAGCTTGAAGCCTACATTTCTTACGATGAACACATGGGAAGTCAACACATCTTAGTAATTCCCCTTGAGTCCATTTTTATGCATCTAACAACTTTTGCTTTGAGGTCATGAAAGAGGAGCTCTGTTAAGCCCACATCTTTCTGAGGCTCCGTTGAGAAAAGCTGATGACATGAGTGTGAATGATAGCTCTCAAGTAGAAGGGACAGAGGTTGAAATCAAAGTGAGTGACGCCCAACATGCCTGCTACCTGCTAAACTTTAGTTATTAAATGACTGAAAGCTCTACGAGTTTATTTTCCTGAAAAGTCAGTAAACAATTAGACCCCGGTGGAATAGTTGGGATTTTATGACGATCTCTGCCAGGAAATTGACTAGCACAGCCTCCTTCACCTCCCAGCCAGTGAAGATGACAAACTGATTTCTCTTTGTACCCTGCTCGAGCAGATGCTTCCAGCAGCTGGGATCCCAAGATTAGTTTGTCCAGAATATGAAAGCACATCATCTGACCAAACTATTAGGCCGCCCCAGATTTTGTGGCTTCAGTAATTACACTATTCTCTACAGTGATGCGGTTTAATTCCAGCATTACGACACTGGGGATTTTGGAGCCAAATCTGGCCATTCCTAGTCAAATAAATTGTTTAAAAGCTGATCTTATCATACTTTAAATTCTGATTCCGTTCTAGCAGGGCATGCAACTGGCAAAACTGTTCTTATTATTGGAAATATCCTAAACTATCATTTCAAATTGAATCATATTTCAGCATTCAAATTACCCAGCTGATTTCTGCTTCAAGTTATATCCATAAATTGATGTTTACTCTAGGACCAAGAAGCTTCAGTGTGCTGCTCCTGAGAAGGGGGTCTGCAGAAAACAGTGTTGCACACTGTACATACCAAATAATATAAGTGTGCGAGTTTTCACCATGGAGGAAATAACTAAGGTTTCAGAGAATGTGTATTGTAGCCTGAATTAAGCTTTAGGCAATGCATTCATGCGTCAGCACATTGCAAGGCCTTGCATTTGTATGTGGAAAAGTTGTTCATATATAGCTAGCAAATACAAAGTTTAAAATGAATCATAAACCTGATTTCATAAACAAGCAAATGCTAATCTTTTCTAAGCGAGAGTACATTTTCTTTTCTGTATTAAGATAAATGTACTTACGCTCACATAAAGAAAACAACTGTCGTATTTAATTTATAGTCGAATTCATAGCAATATTCATATCAAACATCCCATTAATCAGGTCCATATATATAATCTGAAAATAAATTCAGGCTTCTCTGTAACTCAGTGATGCCAAATACTGTGCTTTGGATTCAGATTTCTATGTATGGCTTTCTTCTAAGCTTCTTATCAAACACCGTATTGTGATCTTGTCTGGTAATGTCTGGGACCAGTACAAATGTTTAAGATTGTCGGAATGTTGATAAATTTAAAGTGGCCTAAGTAGTGGAAGTGAGAATCGATGCTTGTACAAACCTGCAGACAGTTCAGGACAAAGCAGACGCAGTCAGGTACCCTACAAGGAAGCAGTAGCTGTCTGCAGGCTGACCTCATCTCCAGGGCTGCCATGTCTGTAGCTCACCTCACCTGGAGGGACAGTTCAGACTCTGTGCTAACACACTGGTGCGTATGCAAATTGATATTCAAAAGAGGTTTTGCTCCGTACTCGGGCTAGCTAGAGTTCTGTTATCTGAAACCATTGACCTGATATTAATAAGAGGAATTAAATCCTCTTCTTTCCTTAGAGGCAGTTAATCCCTATAGTCGGCCTGACACGAGCTAACCTCTGATTAAGCCTCTTCAGCAGTGGTACCCTGTACCTTAACTACCTAAGTGAGTCCTCCATACACTGAAAAATGCCACACACTTCTGAAGTTTTTGTCAGATAACCGTGCATATGTATGTGTGCATTTACTTACACATATTTTCAAATCTAAGTGATCTTGTTTTAATAATTAGTCTGGGATTCCATGCACACATGGCCTATAGAATTCTGTAAGCCAATATTCAATTGTTCAATTGTTCAATACAGAACAATTACAGCAAGTTGTTCTAATTTCTCTTTTTTATATTGTTCACATGCTTTATAAACTTCTAAAAGAAGATTCAATCTCTTGTTCACTACTGTATTATTAGAGTTGGCAAAACATCTTATCTACAACTGGTGATCAATATACAGTTATACAATGAATTAATTTCTTTAAAACTAACCTTCAAAGTATTATTCACTTATCTTCTTTGTTTGAGAAACATAATATTTGAATTTCATGTAATTATCGACTTACATCGACTATATTGTTCTGTATTTTTGAAATCATTAATTTATTGAAATTTTTATTCTCCAAATAGTGAAAAGTCCCCAATTATCCCGTCTGTCCCTTATTTGAGATCCCACAGTTCATATTAATGTCTGTGAACCAGACTACCCTTTGTCAGGATGATGTTTTCTGAAAGTTCAGTTTTCGTATTTACAATTTTTGCAGTTATTTAATGTGCTTTGCTCAAACTCACCTCCCATTTCCTCACCCTCCATTTCTTTTCTAGTTCCCCATCTCTCCTTTCCATCCCAACTTCCTATGATGTCTCTTTCTAGACTACCTAGTGCTTCCTATATGTCGGGGTAGAGAGCCAACTGCTGAAGTGTGGTCGGCCTTGATTCTTTTGTTTTTAAATTTTTAAATTCATTTTACACAACAACTACAGTTCCCCTTCCCGTCCTTCCTTTGCTCCCTCCACACACTCCCCTCCACTCTTCTGAAAGGGTAAGACCTCTCACAGGGAGTCAACAAAGCCATTAAGTTGAGGCAGAACCAAGCCTCTCCCTCCTGTATGAAGGCTGAGCTAGGCATGCCACCATGGGGAATGGGCTCCAAAAGGCTCATGAACTAGGGATAGATCCTGGTCCCACTGCCAGGTACCCCTCACACAGACCAAGCCACACAACTGTCACCCACTTGCAGAGGGCCTTGTTCGGTTCCATAATTGCTCCACCACTGTCGGTCTAAAGTTTATGAGTTTCCATGAGCTTGGTTCAGCTCTCTCTGTAGATTTCCCCCAAAATGGCCTTGCCTGCCTCTTGCTCATATAATCCCTGTTCCCTGTCTTCAACAGGACTCCCAAGGGCCTGGTGCTTAGCTGTGAATCTCTGCATCTGCTTCCATCAGTTACTGGATAAAGGCTCTATGATGACAGTTAGGGTATTTACCAATCAGATTATAGGCGAAGACCAGTTCAGATACCCTCTCCACTATTGCTAAGAGTCTTAGCTAGCATTGTCCTTGTGGATTCCTGGGAGTTTTCCTAGCACCAAGTTTCTTCCTAACTGAATAATGGCCCCCTCTATCAATCTTTCCCATTGATCTTCCACTCTATCCCTCCCCTAACTCAATAAACCTGTTCCATGTTCTTCTCATCCCCCAATCTCCTTCCCTCTACCCCCCCGTCCCAGGCCTCAGTTTACCCAGAAGATCTCAGCTATTTCCCCTTTCCCAGGCAATCCATGTGTCCCTCTTAGGGTCCTGCGTGTTACCTAGCTTCTCTGGAACTGTGGGTTGTAGGCTGGTTATCTTACATCTAGCGTCTACTTACAAGTGAGTACATACCATGTCTTTCTGAGACTGGGTTACCTCACTCAGAATGATTTTTTTCTAGATCCATCCATTTGCCTATAAATTCCATGATGTCATTGTTTCTTAGAGCTGAATAATATTTCACTGTGTAAATGAAACACATATTCTTTTTCTGTTCTTCAGTTGAGGGGCATCTATGTTTTTTTTCCAGGTTCTGGCTTTTACAAATAATGCTGATATGAATGTAGTTGAGCGGGTGTCCTTATGGTGTGATTGAGCATGTTTGGGTATATATGCCCAGGTATCATTGTTCTTGAAGTAGATTGATTAAAAGTTTTCTGAGAAGTTGCCATACTGATTTCCAAAGTGCAGCCTTGATTTTTATTTATTATTGTTCTTGTTTATTAGTGTTCCAACACCAAACTGACTGTTCTAACTGTCATCCAGTTATTCCTGCTTTGGTGCCTATTTCTCTCTCTTTAGCACTTTAGTGACTATTCAGCTCTTGGCAGAGAGCAGGAGAACTTCAAGAGCCCTACATCAGAGGTTACTGAACCAAAGAACATGAGAAATTGAACGTCCTATAAATTAATGGCAGCAGTTTTAATTTTGCTTGATCTTCCTCGAAAGAACACAAATTTCTGATTTTTTTTAATTAGCCATTTGAAATAGATAATACATTCAAAGAAACGTATTCCCTTGTCTCATTGTCCTTTCCCTCTTTGTCCCTAAGCCGCATTGTATAACGATCTGGTTTTGTGGATCTTACAGTGATTAAAATAGGGTCTTTCCAACAAATGGCAGGGTAGTTGTGTTGGATATAAAGTTCTCAGTTAACAAGGAACACTTCCTCAGAGTTCTCCTAGGGTACAGGTCAGGTGTATTGCTTTAGAACAGAGACGGGGTTGCTTCGCTTATGTGACACAGCTGATCCCAGTGTCACAGTAGACACTGACACAGAGACACTAGAAATGAGTAATTAGGCAGAATGCTGGACATTGTATTTACTCAGGATTTGAAGTCACCTTTTCTTAAGCTGATAAAATTTATGTGATTTCTATAATACTGTATATTTTAAATATCAGTTTCTATTAGCAAATTAGTAGCAGAAATATTGATATGCAAAAACAGTTTTGTTTTTCCCCACATAGATCTTAAATTTGCTTAAAAAATAGCAAAACATTGACCTTATTAAAATAATTTATATTTCCTTTTTAAAAAATAAGAAAATATATCAACTTTTAAAAAAAAGCAAAAAATCACTAAATTATATAGTCTAATATGAACTATTTCTATTATTTAGTAATCTGTATTTCAGTTATTTATATAAAAGATGAGTTACTTTGCCTATTAAGAGCTTGAGTCATAACTGCTCCTTATCAGACTATTCAAATGAAGTCATTTTTATACTCATTTGGTTTTGCAACCTGTTTTATTGATTTTTTTATAGCATTAGGGAAAACTAAGTAACAACAAAGAGGAACGGATTTTGCGTGTTCCTCCTCACTGACTGTTTCAGCACACTTTGCATGTTCTAAAGTACTCTTCCTTGGGAAGCCTGCTGCTTGTGAATGGAAGAGTACAGACAGAGGATCGGGGGGAGAGGGAGGTGTGTGGTGGGACTGGCAGGGGTGGAGGACAGAGAAACCGCAGTCAGGATACAGTGTATGAAAGACTAAATAAAGGGGGGGAAAGAGTAATCTAGAAAAACAATGAATTCTTTCCAATCAGTTGGTCTAAGCAACAGAAAGGGCAGTAAAGAGATGAAGGGAGTTTAGCTAGCTGGTTCCCACGTGGTCACTGAGCGTAGTCTGTCATCTGTTTCCCTGATGGATGGGAAGTATTCCTAAACTTCTCCAGTCCATTTCCCCCAGCAGATATGTGCCCGGAATACTTTTCCGCTATTCAGGCCTACAAAAGGCGATTAAGTGAAGTTCATGGCTGTCCATTAAAATGCACAAATGTTCTATTAAAGAAAAGAAACCCCAGATGAGAACTTTATGTACATGCATATTCATGAAACCCTGCCCACAGCTACATTTTCCCAACCTACAATTAATACTTTCACCTTCAGTCCCTGCTTTATGGCACTTAACATGGGGTTTGATACATACCAATTTAAGACAGTCTTCTGTGCTAATGTGAGAAAGGCTGATTGGATGGATTGGCCAAAGCAGTGACTGGTTGTCCTGCAACCTAACCTGAATTTTAGCAGAGCTGTTTTGTTCTATTAAATTTAGCAATGGTGGTTTCTTCATTGGTGTTTTATCCTGAATATCACCATATCTTTGGGAACACTTTCCAAATTATTTCAATTCCTGGTCTAGTCTCACTTATTTTGATGACTGTATTGATTTGTACTTGTACACCTTAGAAATTTATTAATACCTCCAACCCATGTGTCTTTGGACATCAATATATCCTATAATAAAAAAAATGAGACCTTTTTCAAAGTGGAAAATTTTGATGCTCCACACTGAGGAAGTAAAGGAAATGCCGAGCTGCACACGAAGAGTTGACTTTTTTATATTATTTTTTATATTAGTATAAATTTAATTAAAAGCAATAACCTGTAAGAACAGGTGTTGACAGTTATGTGAGTGCCCAGCAGTGCTCACATATGTAGGGGAAACGCAACTTTCAGTGAAGAGTCAAAATCACTGATCTGGGTAGTGATGACACACACCTTTAATCCCAGAGGCAGAGCCTGGGGAATCTCTGATTTTGAGGGCAGCATGGCCTACAGAGAGAGTTCTAGGGCAGGCAGGACTACACAGAGAAAATGATTCAAAAAACAAAACAAACAAAAAAGTTAGATCATTACGGTATCACCAGTGTACATAAAACTCAGATTGCTTCACAGTAGAAATGTTGCTTTCCCCAGGGCTTCCTCCAAATCTTTGTTGTTTAATACCTGACCAAGCACAGAGCGGGTGCCTGAGAAGTATGTGTTGATCTACTTTAACGGGATGTTTTGATGAGAGCAAGGATGGTAGCCTTAGGTAAAGTATTTTCCTTGATGATTAAGGAGAAACAGGAACCATCTTTGACTTCCTGGCTATCCAAGTGGCTCCAGCCGAAAAAGGTACAGCGCTGGCTCTGGCACTAAGCTTACAGGTGATCAAGAGTGACGAAATACTTGTAGCAATGGATGAAGTTGACTGCAGTACTCGTGGCTAGGCCTAACTTCTGCCTGACTATGGGACTGGGCAAGGACCATACAGGAAGGATGACTATGGAGAAGTCATCAGTTGCCAAATAGTGGCTTGCTGAGGCCATTAGGGTGAGGTGAGCAGAGCCTGCAACTCAAGATAAGGTCAGGAAGGAATACAAGCTCAGTTTGGTTGCTAGGAGTCACAAAGGGTTTTCACTAGCAGCTGAGTTGAAGTAAAACAGGAAGATCTATAAGAGGCCAAATCAAGAAATTTCTCCTGATTGCAGTGAAAGGCATGAGTCTTAGTATTTGCAATGGACTTACTGCGCTGTTAGTGTTTGGGCCCTGCATAGCCTGGGTCATGTATGTACCGGTTGCCCTATAGAACATTTTATGTGCGCCTCATTTTAACTAATAGTCTAAATTAAGATTTAGAGAGAAGATCTCCAATCCATAGAAGGAGCAGAGATTTGTGGTGTTAGAGAACATGTTTAATCTTAAGTAGTCCTCACTTAACCCAAGGATGAGTTGAAGATAAGATTGACCTTGTTAGTTCACTGGGTATTTCTAATTTCTAATCAAAGATTTTAAAAATGAGTTATAGCCAACAAGAACTTATTTGTGTATATATATATATATAGATAGATAGATAGATAGATAGATAGAGAGAGAGAGAGAGAGAGAGAGAGAGGAGAGACAGAGACAGACAGACAGACAGACAGACAGAGACAGACAGAAAGAGAGAAAAACAGAGAGAGGGAGAGACAGAGAGATCCACATCTGTTCTGATCTGTTCTGGTTGAGTTATTGCAGTGTTGCTGATCAAAAATTGGTCTCATAAAAGTTCATCTAAAAAAAAAAATTAAAAAAAAAAAAGTTCATCTAAGCATTACTGAGCTGTCTTTTCAAAGTTCATGATTGATCCAGACTGTCTCTTGGTGCTCCAGGGTCCATAAACATGTGGGATGCTAAGTAGTCCTCTTGCTTTCAACCCCCGCGGCTCACTCTGGCAGCTGTAATGCTCCCTTGTTGCATGCTACTGCATCTATCAAACTTTCTTGACTATGCCACTGGGTTTGACCTTTACAGTCTCTTACGTCCTAACCCACAAATAAATGAAGGCCTAGACTCAGAATGGAGTCAGTTTTGCCATAGCATCCGTCTTGTTTTGTGGCCTCAGTGGCTAGAAAAGGTTGATATCTACTTCACCTCCCTGGAGAAGGGGAACCCTGAAGTCTCTGTCAAGGTTAAGGACATCAGCTAAAATTCAGGCCCCATGTAGTAAGGGTTAACCTGTTAACTACCAACCTTCTATTGCTTCTTCACATTAGGGCAATCACTGCCTACCTATAGAGAATGGCCTTTCAAACGATATCTCTGATGGTTGTTTTAAAACCTGGGTACAGGAGAGCCATGCAGAATTCAAGTTTAGTTTAGCACCTCTGGCCTGAAAAGGGTAGAGATGTGGATTAATACCACATCTCTGGGCTTCCTGTATCTTCTCACTGACTGCTAGCCAGCCTTTCTTCAACCTGGAAAAAGACCGAAATGCCCAGTGTGATTGCAATAGAGAAAAGGAAGGTCTAGGACCCCCGTCATGTCAGCAGTATAAACACAATGAGCCTTGCCCATAGACTGGCACAGCAATAACCAACCGAATGAGAAGGTATGTTTGTTGGTCATTGTCTTCTATCTGTGTTTCCAGATCTAAAAGAATGGACTCCCTTAGGAGGGAACTTATATACCCAAGGTTTCCTTTCAAGAATTTAACCAGTAAGTCTTTAGTATCCTACTTCTAAAATGATGGACTACAGCTGCCTCATAATTGAATCTTTCCTCCCTGTACTTCTTGCTCTTCTGCATACTCCACTTATGAAATGGATCCGGAGCCCATCCTCTTCCTCTGCTAGCCAAGCCACTTATGTTTGTCGAAGTGGACGGATGGACAGTTGTTAAAGTGTCTTCTTCAATCCTGCATCCTTGGCTCCTTTTGTGCCAGGCTAACAGGTGCATATGACTGGCGTGTTCTTTTGGTTGGATGTGTTTTACTATGGCTTCTATTGGTCTTGTGTCTGATCTCAGATACTCGAAGGCTTAGTTTACCACTGCAAAATGGCATTTGTCCCTCTGAGCCTGCATGGAAGCCTCTACTCCTGACTCTGTCCTATCTGGCTTGTGGTGTGGTGCGCCATCATCAACTCTTTGGAGGAATCAAGTCTTTGGAGTCAAGAGAAATGAAGCTCTACTTCATTTCTTCCACATTAATACTGAATGTTATTATTTCTCTCTTACCTGAACTCATCTCTCTCAGAAAACTGAGTCAAAAATAGGTACTGATTTTGTGGTTTTTGAAGGTGCAATTATCTAGTGTATAGATGCTAGATAAGGATAGACAATATAACCCCTTATCTTGTTTCCTTCTACCTTTTCTTCCTTTTTCCTTACCTCTAAAATCTGCTGAGGGATAGTTCCTGCACCATTGAAAGCAGACCTCTCCAAGAATTACAGACTAGCCTTAAAGGCAGGCACAAATCAGCGGTTTTAATCTTCAGAGGCCATAAAAGAGGAGACAGTGAGGAGCAAAGCAGTTCTCCGCCTTCTGTGCGGTGGCTTGCCTGTCCACAGATAGGAATGGAGTGTGTCTCTCAGGGTTTGCTGCTGTGCTAATACAAGTCTGATCATCCACTCATTACATATCAGGGCTGCAGAAGAGATTACTCATCTCTCACTGCCAGGAAACGTCCCCCGAACGAGAATACCGACATGTGTGCTTCTGTTTGTCACAATTGCTGCATTCCTGAGGGCCTTGGTCAGTGAACAAGCCTCACTGTGCTCCCCAGGCCAAAACCAGTGCCTTTGCTTGCCACTGGAGTCACGTACTCTACCAGTGGAATCTTGTAATCTTGGGCTATGCAAATGGAGACTCATCTGGAGATGTGGATAGCAAATCACCTTTTAAATATCTCTCCCTTCTGGCTCTTCAGAGATGGAACTAAAAACAAAATGAATCATCTCTAATATTTCTTTGCATAAAAAAAGCAGCTAAGAGCCTCTAGGATAAAACCCTGAGCTTCCTTCAACACCAGCAGCAGAAAGAGAACAGAAAACTTGTCTTCCATGCAAAGCTAATCAGAAAATTTGAGAAGATTTGATTCTTGTTTGCTTGCCAATAATAGAGTTTATTCCCAGACTCAGCTAGAGAATTGGTCCTGTCTTTCTTTTTTATCTCTTTACAGATAAAATGGGTGGTAGCGGTGAAGATGTATTTAGAGTAAAGGTCATAGGTCATTCAGTAAGTCACTGTGGTTGGAAGGTGGATTCCCCACCAAATCCAAAGTTGAAGGGAGCTCAGCCTTCCAGCCTCTTACTTCCTTTGCCCAGTATTTCTGGCATACTTGAGCTCCGTCCCAGCTAAGGGGCACCTGTGCCTCATTTCCCCAGGCAGCATGCGGAGGATGATGTAATCCACAGATGTGATCAGCGTCTTAATTTCCCTGACAGGGGAAGTCCTCTCGGGGCTTTGAAGGAAAGATTTGCCTCTTGTGGAAAGATTGTTATGATTATTTGTGATTAATAGCATACTTTACAGGCAAAATTGCAGGGTGAAAGCAAGCAAGCTTGACTCACTGAGGAAAACCGGGCTGGGCTGGAAGTGGTGCTGCTAAATTGTAATGATTTCCCCTGAACACTTCCACACAAGGCACAGAGCGCAGCTGGCTCAGAGGGCATCATGGTGAAGCAGGTGGAGCAAGAACTAGAATCCCACATTGTAGGCGACAAGCGCGTCCTCAGAAATGAGGGACTTTGCCCAGAGCTCCACATTTATGTGTTGTGTAAATCCCCAAAATTAGCTTTCTCACTTTGAACGTGTCTTTTTAATAGAAAATGCTGGTACTTTGTCAACTAAACAGAGCAACTGTACACCTAACCCACATGGATAGATTACTCGTTTTAACTTTTATAAGACAACAGTCAAATAATGTAAGTTCAGCTGTAGGTTTTTTCTTCATAGATTTGCCCTCTTTCAAATCTGTTTGTTCACAGAATTAAGTTAGATGGAAAATACACACTTGTGGGAAAATGGATAAGTCGGTGATGGTGTACTGCTACTCAGTGTTTGCTTTATTGAGCCCTGTGCTAAATAGCGTTGCAGGTATCTGATACAGCTCTGCCTTAAAGAAGGGAGCAACTGAAGACTCCTGTCTGCAGGGAGAGCGCCTCAAATCCACTTGATTCATATCCACATAGAGAGACCGAGTGGGTGCCTAAGCTATGCGCCCGGCTTATGTAAGAAGAATACTAAAGAGGGAGACTGCTCTCCTCTATCAAAGCGACTGTGCTTAAAACATTTATTTAAAATTTAATGCAGTTTTTATGAATCAATGAATTAAAAAAGAACAAGCTTGTCATAACTGGGGACACCAGCGCAAAGAGGTTCCTTAGAGACGTGAGCTGTGTCCCAGGAAATGAAAAATGGCAGGCGTTGTGTAGCCGCGGTACACCACACGGAATGGTGGCACGGACAATGTCAGCTGTGAGTTGTGTAGCCGCGGTGCACCACATGCATGAAAAGCAGAAGATCTAAGGATTTGGTTGTCAGAAATATGTTGAGAATGAGGGGAGGGAGGTTTATCTGTACCAGCAACAGACTTTTAGGTTAGCCAAATGAACACATGCTAGAAGTGGATGTTGGTGACCTAGGATGAGAGTACTTTCCAGGCAATGATGGTACACACCTTTAATTCCAGCACTTTGGAGACAGAAAGGTAGGCAAATCTTTGAGTTAGAGGCCAGCATGGTCTACAAAGCAAGTTCCAGAACAGCCGGAGCTACACAGAAAAACCTTGATGTCTCAAAAGGAATGAGAGTAGTCACAAGGATGGACAGTTTCTGATGTGATAGCCTTTCTTTAAAATATTATTGTATCTTTGTTTTTTTTTATTGTGTGGATAAAAAGGCATGTATCTAGCAAAATGTCACAATTTAAGTTCAATTACTGGTTAATATTGTATAGCGTGTTATCATTTCAAACATATTATATTAACTAAAGAATTAACAAAATTTAACCTTGATCTTCAGAAAAAAATAGATTTTCATGTACCTGAAATGTGACCCAAATAGTGAGAATATTGTTGCTTCTCCACACTCTGATAACTGTGCCTCTGGCTGCTTCTCTAAGCTGGCTAATATGATGATTTAGTAGTAAAGTCCGTAGTGACAACCATGCTGTCTTCAGGATCGGGTGTGGGCCAACGTGGGGAAGAGCCTCAACTGCATTATCGCTACCGTGGACAAACTGATTGAGAGAGATGGTCACGACGGAGGTGGTCCCGGAGGCAGCAGTGGTCAAGATGGAGACATGGAGCCTTCCCTAGAGGATTCCATCACATCTCACCCAAAGGGTAAGAAGCCGCTTTTCACCAATCATTGACTGAGTAAAGGAAATGGGAAAACTGATCAGATGAGCTAGAGAGAAGACAGTTGTGCCTTTGGTGAAAGATCTGGTGCTCGGGTATGGATGATGGGAGGAGATTTGTGACCATAGGGCTGCCTGCCATGTTCATTTTTTTTTTTTTTCTTTTAGTACATACGCTTCTTGAAAGAGGACCAGGGCATCCTTTGGAGCAGTAGTTCTCAGCCTGTGGGGTTTGATCCTCAAAAGACCATTGGGGAACCCTGATATTTATATTATGATTCATGACAGTAGAAAATTGCAGTTATGAAGTAGCAGCAAAAATAATTCTACGGTTGCCCACAGTATGAGCGACTGTATCACAGGGTCGCACCTTAGGAAAGTCGAGAAGCCCTGCTGTAGGGCGTGATATACTCTCACCTACTTTTACAAGGTCCCAAACAATAGTTGAGAGACAGTCAGCCGTGTGTTTTAACTCTCAGATCCTTCAGTACTTCGTACTTCTCACTGTTCCTGAGCAGAGCGCAGCATGATACAGGACTTTTGCATTCTTCTGAGGACCTCTTCTTAGTTATCCAAAGACATAAGAAGGCTCAGTGCTGAACACTATTTTGTTGTCATCCCTGAGTGCTATGTTTTCATGCAGGCAGGTACACAAGGACACACACATACATGTACATACTCATGGAAGTGTATATGTGTATGCATGGAAGACTGTATAGACAGAATCTAAGAGCAAAGAATAGAAATTGACAGCTATTGAATAGATAGTGGATGGATAGAGAGATAGATCCTTAATGACAGGTAACTGCATCCAAATGTTTGCCATATTGATATCTTGGCTAGCTCGTGTGATACACATTTTAACAATATTCATGCCTTCATCATTTGTTTTCCTATTTTTGTGATTAAACTACTAATATTAACAAGAACAAAACAATATTACATATATTATTGACATCAATAATTCCATTATAATCAAACTTGCATTTTTCTGGGTATCTTGTGTTTAGAGGGAATTAAAAGGCATTTTTCTAACACAGACTTCTAAAATCTATTCTTTTTTTTTAAAGGAGTCTCAACAAAGTATGAATGAACTTTTATAAAATTAATGTTTCCTCAATTTGTTCTGTTGATGTTCCATTGCTATGTGTATGTCAGTGACTACACACACACACACACACACACACACACATATATATATAATATGAGTTATAGACACATGCATATATCTGCACCAGTTAATGTGGACAGAAGCCATCAGGTTGGAAGAGAGCACAGAGGGGCCATGGGAGACTGTGGAAAGAAGAAAAGGGAGGGGGACAACGAGTTAATTATGTTATAATCTCAAATAATAAGAGAAATAATTGGAAAATTCCATGTTTCCTCACATGATTGACGATAGATCTCTTCCTAAATTATATTTGGAAATAATAGACTTCCAGAGTTGTCTTTTGTAGATGGCCCATCCTCCTGGTTTGTGTCCCCACACAAGTGAACAGCCAGTGCTCCTTGTGCTCACACCTGCCTTGTAGGAATTTCCTTCTTAAAAATACTATATTAATTTTTAAAGTTAATGAATAAAGTAAGTCTCAAATTTCACATGAATCACAATGGAAACTTGTCACAATTATGTGTTAAAAATAATACTCTTCAACTTTCTCCAGCTGGGCCTGTACTGGCGAGCAAGTATGAACCAGAGGTAGCTGTGCTCTAGAAAACGGGATTGGTTAGTAGACTCCAGCAATCACAGAAAGAGACAGAATGAATCAAGTGTTTCTTGAGGGATTTTCAGTGCAGATTAATTCGAGCAGAAAAAAAGAAATATCCAATTGTGCTCCATTTTGAAACCTCCAAACAACCCAGTGAGGAAAACACAGTTCTGAAATCTGTGAAATGACCCAACTTGCTCACATCTTGTATCTCACTGGAGCGATGTTCCCAGATTTAAGCTGCACTTTTCAGAAGTGAAATGGGGCTGGAGATGTGGCTCAATGACCACGAGCCCTGGTTGCTCTTCCAGAGTACCTGGCTTCGGTTCTCAGTACCCAAATGGCAGCTCACAGCCATGATTCTTTTTCCAGGGAAAGAGTCCCTCTTCTTGCCTCCAGCAGCACCAGGCATGTAAACATACATGAAGGCAAAATACCTGTACATATAAAATTAAAATTAAAAATTAAAAATTACATTAGATTATCAATCTGTTTCCGCTCATGGACAGTTGTAGTCCAACTACACTAACTGACTTTTATATTTTTCTTCTTTATACTTTATCATATAGATATTTCATTTTACATTTTTTGTGTGTTATAACATTCCCTAGATGTTACAATTTAAAGTATAATGTGAAGTTGTTTAATAAAAGTTAATATGGTCAATAATTTCAAAGTTAAATATTTTATTAACATTTTAACTTCTGGACAACAGCAGACAGGGAAATATTTTTTTTGAACGTTCAAGTCTTTCTATCTTTAATAACCTGGAATTAGTTCAAAGCATGAAAAACAAAGTTAAGATTGTTCCTTTTACAGGAGATGCCCATTACAATAGACTCAATCACATGGTGGGATGGGATTCTAAACAATACAGGAAGGCATCACTGCTCACGGATTGATGCATTTGATTACTGATAATCGGCCTGGGGGCGGGCAGCAGGTGAAAGTAACGAACTCTCAGAGAACAGGATGCGGTTGCTGGGTCATGAGCACCTTGAAGCGTTTCTTGATGGTGATTCGGTGTCTTGAGTATTTGTCGTCAGGGGAGAACCGAGCAGGATGGGCAGAGCGCGTCTGTTGTCCCATAGGGT
Organism: Myodes glareolus; assembly: GCF_982192425.1. Taxonomy (NCBI): domain Eukaryota; kingdom Metazoa; phylum Chordata; class Mammalia; order Rodentia; family Cricetidae; genus Myodes; species Myodes glareolus. The sequence continues at coordinate 10,224,005 of NC_142047.1, read as the reverse complement.
CAAATTTCTTCAGCGTATAGACGCCATCTCCCTGTTCGTTGAGGTAATACTGGAGAAACATGACTGCACTTCAGCAGGAAGATGCCAACCTGTCTGCAGTCAGTACCCTTTGCCCAGCGAGAATGTTTTAAGTAAGCCATTGCTATGAAACATAATATGAGTCTTGAAAGCAATTCTGTGCTTAAGAATACTTAAATAAATTACAGGTAATACTGCTTAGCTAGAACGACATAAATTAGTTAAGTCAGTTGATTAAAAATATTTTTACCTTTTATTAATTTATAGTCTTCCTCACTGATGGACGGCAGATAGCTGTTTCAGTTTCTATACTGACTGTTGCCATATAAAACAAAAAGGTGCACAAACACATAATTGGTTTTTGTTATTTTTTTCTTTTAAATTTTATTTAATTTTAAAACAATCTTTTCTCATTTCACGTATCAATCCCAGTTTCCATTTCCACCTCTCCTCCCGTTCCCACCACCTTCTCCCCACTCCATCCCCACCCACTCCTCAGAGAGGGTGAGGCCTACCTTGGGGAGTCAACAAAGTCTGTCACATCTCTTGAGGCAGGACCAAGACCCTCCCCACTCTATCTAGGGGAGAAAAGTATCCCTCCATAGGGAATGGGCTCCAAAATACCAGTTCACGCACGAGAGGTAAATGCTGCTCCTACTGTCAGAGGCCCCACAGACTGCCCAAGTCACACAACTGTTCCCCACGTTCAGAGGGCCTAGTCCGGTCCTATGCAGCTTTCCCAGCTCTTATTCTGTAGTCAGTGAGATTTCACTAGCTCAGGTCAGCTGCTTTTTCTGGATTTCCACATCATGGTAGTGACCCCTTTGCTCATGTTATTGCTCCTCCCTCTCTTCAGTTGGAGTCTAGGAGCTTGGCCTAGTGCCTAGCTGTGGATCTCTACACTCGCTTCTATCAGTTCCTGGATGAAGGTTCTATGATGACATTAAGATAGTCATCAATCTGATTACAGGGAAGGCCAGTTCAGCCCTGCTCTCCACTACTGTTTATGGTCTTAGCTGGGCCATCCTCGGGGATTCCTGGGAAATTTCCTAGCGCCAGGTTTCTCACTAGCCCCATAATGGTTCCCCCAATCACGATATCTCTTTCCTTGCTTTCGCCCTCTGTCCTTCCCCCATCTCAATCATCCTGTTCTCTCATGTTCTCCTTCCCTTTTCCTTTTCCCCTCCCCCTCCCCTTCTGCCCACACTCCCAATTTTCTCAGAAGATCTTGTCTATTTTCTCTTCACACCCATAATGTTTTTTTGAACAAAAATCAATTTTAAAAAACAATCAAGTAAACTTATATATTGGGTCCATAGTGTAGCGTAAATTATTATGATAAGGGATATTTGAGATGTGAGCCAATGTTCATATATATATATGTATATATATATATATATATATATATGTAAGAATCATAAGAGCAAAGGTAATACATCACAAGGTTTGTTTAAAGGCAGTAGATAGACTTGCAAATGCTTTTTAATTTTACTTCAACTGGATATAGCATCCGCACACTGACAGTATGCTCTTCAAATAAGGTGGAATGTACATCATGAATAAAACGTATGCTTTTATGTCTTACATATCAGTATTCTCCCATAAATGTTTCATGGAAATGAGATTTTAATGATTGTAAACTAATTTAGCAAAATGGAAACTGCTTTTTTAGATATTCATTTATTACGTTAATGCTACAATTAACAAAAAAGAGTCTTTGAATATTTAATTTGTTAAATTCATGGATATTCTCATTTAAGTTAGAATGCTAAGAGTGGGAAAATGTTATAATATTCCCCTTCCTCCCAGGCATTACTTATGCAACTAACCATTTTTATCACTGTGGATGCATACATGCTTCTTTTTATTTTATTTTATAATCTAATACCATTACCATTTATTTTGGGCTCAAATCATTGTGTATCCAGCAACTGGACGTGTCTTTAGCTCCTTACCACAGCCCTAAGTTCAGAATTCTCCAAGGCTCTTGCTGCTTTAACTGAATAACTGCACTTGGAATCCAGCTCTTGTTTACAGAAACATTTTCCTGTCACAATAGATCCTGAGTCTACTGTGTTTATGGAGGCGCTCTTGAAAGCACACCTTTGCCTTTCGGATTTCATGCCATAGTTGGTTTTAAAAAATTATATCTTGCTTATGTGGAAAGTTTAGCAGTGTAAAATGCATTAATCTATACTATCTTCACAACATATTCTTGCTAATGAAATCAGCCTGTTCAATACGCTCGTATTTATCCTTACCTACCAGCTGTAGAGGAAAACTTACGTTTCTATTCCTTACCATGAACCGAGTGATTTCTATCATCTACTATTTATTGTATGTCTGATATGACAAATACCATCTGACATTTTCACAAAGTCAATATGTTTTACATTTATTTATTTCTCGGTGTTGTGTAAGGAGGTGCATGGCGTGCTGTGGAGGTCAGAAGGGAGCCTGGAGAGCGCTGATTCCTCCTTCCACTAATGGATCCGGGTCAGACTCGGGTCCTCAGCCTTGCTGGCGCATGCCGTCACCGTCAGAGCCACCTCCTGACCTGTCAGTCATGACCTATCAGACCTCATTTCCTCATGCTGAGTGACTCCCGTTCTTGTCTTTATAAATTAGATTCTGCAAATATTTTTAAACTGTTGCAGAATTTCATTATGTAACATGTTTTGATTGTTCTTTATATTGTGATCTATATTACGTATATATTATATATTTTGTGTAGCTGTATATCTACAAACAACATAGATAGATATATTGGCTTTTTGAGACAGGCTTTCTCCGTGTAATAGTCCCAAAACTAGCTCTATAGACCAGGCTGGATTTTAACTCACAGAGATCCCCCTGCCTCTGCCTCCCGAGTGCTGGAATTAAAGGCCTGCGCCACTGTTACCTGCCCTGTTACGTTTTTCCAGTTTCACAGTGCTAACCGAATTCTTACTGGATTCCATTTTATTGCCCGCTTCATTTTTTTATTCTAACTTTAATTTGTGTGCGCTTTACTTCATTTTGTACAGTGTATGTATGTGTTCATGTATGTATGCTATTCTGATAGTCGTCTAAGATTCAATCACACTCATCCTTTTCTTATGCTCCTCTTCAAATTGTACACATTTCTTTCTCTGAGTTGATATTTATTTTCATTGAGCAGTGGGTTAGCATGGTAATGCTCTTTCGCGTTTGCACTGTGTGGATTTTTGGCCAGATTGTTTGCTTTAAGATAGATCTCTGACTTGCCTTATAAATTTCTTTCATCACGAATAAAAATAGCACTAAAGGAAGTAAAACTTTCTCTACTGTTTAGATTTAAATAATGAAATAGATTTTCCAAATGTTTGTATTTATGTGTGTGTGAGTATAAACATGTGTGTGTTTATTTGTATGTATACATATATACAACATGTGCATTATATGGGTGTTATTTATATATTTGTGTGTGTATATATTTGTGTGTGTATATTGAGTTTATGTATTGTGCCTGTAAATGAGTGTTAGGTGTATATGTATGTGTGTATGCGTTTGTATGTGTGCATACGTTTGTATGTGTATATACATTTGTGTGCGTGTCTACATCTATGGGTGCATGTTTAATGAACACAGATTGCCCTTCATTTCCCGTCCATGCAAACACAATCACGGACAGCTGCTCTCTGCGTAGCACCACATGCCTTCAATTTCATAATAAATTGAGGCTGCAAAGATTAAATCAGTGGATATTAAACTCTTAGATTTTGATGTGGACTTAACGATTATGTAATTAAGCCTCCTGAATTATATTAAGACGCTTACCTACAGCGTCCCTGCCAATTCCAGCCTACACTGTAAAGCACAGCTGTCATTTCAGGAAACACCATTTTGCTTCCGAGTGCAGCATACACTAGACAGGGATCCAAATATGCTTCCTTTAATCCTGCCCACTGGCCCAGATGCAGCTCTTTTCAACACACGCAATTTTACTCTCCTTTTCCACATTAAGCCAAAATTGTATCTGCAAACAACTACCATGTCTTGTTTGGATAGGCACTTTTGGGGGCGGCATCTTTCAAAGGAGCAGACTCAAGGCCTCCCCCGCATAGCTGCTTTTCTCAAAGCCTTTGCTCGTTTGTCTTGACTTTCCCTAGAAACGTGCAGTGACACACCAGCCCCTGGTAACTCCAGAGCAATATGGGGAACCACCTCCTCCTCTAGTTACTGCTGACTTCAATGATACCTAAACCCACAACATCTGCTCCGTCAGCCGCCTTTTAGTAGGAGTAATATGAATTGGCATAGGCATTTTGTGTTTTTGTGAGATTTAAACACCATTTATGCACCACTCTGTGCTAGATACTGTGAAAGATTAGGGGCTTTGGGGGATTAAGATGACCTCTCCTGATGCTGGTGCAGATATAGATGTCCACATGACAGCAGTATGAAACGCTTTTGAGACTTCTCTCTAATAAAGGCTTGTGTCTCCATCCATCATATCTACTGCCCCACTCAGGCTGATCTTATTCCCATTTTATACATAGTCCCTTTCTGGACATGGAATTCATTGGTAACAATGCTGGAAAAACAGAACTGAACACAGGTCCTGAGACACAAGCCCCAACAACAATGTATGTTTGGATACTTTTGTCGGTCTTCGTTCTTTGGGTTGTGCATTCAGTTGGCTGTTGCACAGCCTTCATTTCAACGCCTTTCTCAAATGCACTGTGGTATGCTCTGGGAAAGGGCAAATATCCCAAGCAACTGGATTTTCTGCCCTATAGTACCAGAGTGTAAGCATGTTCAAATCAGCAGCAAAGTTTCTGTAGTAGAGTGTGTTCATTGAGCCTTGTGAAGCTGTGACGTCACAGAGCCGGCCAGGCTTCATGGTGTCAATCCTGAGTGGCCAGAGACTCTCGATAAGAATCACACTCACAACTTAAAGACTGCGCTTGCCTATGTGGTAAAGCCCACTTTCAAAGCATGTTTCTTCTCTCCTTCCTCGCAAAAATCCTGTGGAGGAAGATTTGGCTTTGAACCTCCTTTCATAGATGGGATTAAACAATTCATCTTAAATCACAAAATTTGATTCCAGTCTGGACAGAGTGCTTTCTAAGTCAGAAAGAATCTGGAGTTCTTAGACTCTCTCTTGGGAAAGGAATGCATAAGTTTCAATAGTTCTGTGCCTGTGGATTGCTCTGCCTGTCTTTGCCCTTGACACTGCACAGTGTTGTCTTAGTCGCGGGACAGCCTAACTTGCTTTGCTAAGCCACGCCCCATTTTACAAGCCCTCGTTATTGTTAACTCCCACGTGTCTAGTTGAAGGGTTTTGGCCTGCTCTCCGTCCTTACTGCTTCATCCTCCATTCTGGTATACCCCGAAGTCAGAACTCACCTTGTGCTTTTCACTGCCAGCCCTTGAAGGCGCTGCTGCTCCGCCTCACAAAGGCCAAACCTTGACATCCATGGTGTGCTTTCCCTGAGCTGGCGGCATCGGGTCAGTGCCGTTGGCTCTTCCTTGGAGACAATTCAGTGCCCTGGGACAATAAGCTGGACAGCTGGGCTGAAATTTCTGGTGCTGAAAATGGGTTTGTTTCATTGGTGAAGTCTGATGGGGTGGTGTTGCCTGTGCCGGGTAGTGGAGACCTGACTCGTGAGTTCTACAGTGCCTTCCCCTGTGGATGCCTCTGGCAGTGTCTGTCCAGCCTCTCCACCATTACCCAATCAGAAGGATTTCACAGGTCCACCTGCCTAAGGGAAATTATATTTACTGTGGAGTCAAGGTCAGGCTGGGGTCTTTGAGGCTCGGTACCCACATACCCCCATGCCCACGGGAGAGTGACATGAGAAAGTAAATTAAAACTGCCAACCACGGTGGCGGGTCAGCCACAGCACCACTGTGGAAGAGAGAGGACGTTTGTTTACAGTTCTTTGAAAACCGCCCCAGGATTTCATTTCTCACTGGCTTCTGGCAATTACCGTGTTCCACTCTCTGTAGGGCTTACAGGCACAGAGGCCTGAAGGCATCATGCAGAAAAAATGAGAAGGAAGCCAGGGAGTGAATGGAAACCAGAGAAGACTAGGAGTGTGAGTCCCTTGAGAAGTGGCCACCACTCTGGTCCAGCCTGTCCTTTCCACAGTGGGACATGGACTGGGCAGGTCAGAAGTTACCATCTCTTAATATTTTTCAAGTAAATCAGAAATTTTTATAATACATCTCAAGGCTTAAGGATTAAAATTATTAAAACATAAAAACTAAGTAAAGTACGTTCTCAGTCTGAGTAAGACTGGCTCATTCTCATTGGCAATTCTTTTGAAAGCTCCAAGTCTCTGACTGATTATACAACGGTATGAAGTGCTACCCCCACTACCAGACTTGGCTCTGTGAAAAATATGCCAGTGTTATAACTTATTACTGAATCTCCAGCATATAATATAATTATTGATAAATAAAGAGTTCTTGGTAAGATGGAATAAAGATTCCATTGCCTTCTCTCCATCTCACACCCACCAGAAAAACTCAGTCACTTTATGTCTTAAGTGTGTGCATATTTGCAAACACAGAGAAGGACTGATTTCCTGAGAACTTGTCGTTATACTAGGTAAGTATTTTAGTGTCTTTAGCCATATATAACAAATCTACTTTGCCTTTTAAAATTACCAAAAATCAAGAGCAAAATTTAGTTTCTTAAAGGGACTTAAATAATAATATTGAATTCTATGGATTTCTACACATTGAATGAGCAAATATTTTATTATATTTTTTAATATTAATTTAATATTAATATTTATTAAATATTAAAACATTTATTAATATTTTTATTATAATAAAATACCCTTGAATTTGGCTTTAAAAATTCACTCTTAAATGGCTAAAATGACTTCTATACTATAATTATAACCATTTAATAGATGTATTTAGAATCTAATAGGACTATCTGTTCTCCGTAATGGTAGAATTTCAATAACATGTAAATGTAAGTTAAAATTGGAAAGACTATTTCTGTAAGAAAATTATTTTTTTTAAATTATGCAATACATTAAGATGTAACATAGCTATGTGGGACTAAGAAAATACTTGGAAGGTGCGCAATGTCTTCTTTACTTGTTTGTGTAGCCTTTGAAAATCATTGAGATTCTTTGAGGCCACATTCTTTTTCTGCCAAATGATGATTATCTCAAAGAGAAAAAAATAAAGGAAAACTTCCATTCTGCAGTTGTATGATGGCAAAAGAGATACCACATGTTTCTAAAGTCACTCAACATGTTTTATTTAGGTAACTATTCTGTGCCAGGCACTGTTTTAGACACAGAAGATAAAACATGGAATAAAGCAGACAGAGCAGTTGCCCGCCTTGAGTTTATTTTTAGTATAAAAGCAATAGCTAGAAAACAGCCTGAGAGATGGCAGGCATTATATGGCATTGGCGGGTTGATGGAGAAAAGGTATTGGAGCAAGTAAAAGTATTTTGAATGATGCTCTTGGTCCAAGATTGGGATAATGAAATAATCAATTGACAAAGACTTCATTTAGAAGTTAATGTTTGAGCATTATACAAGAGATAAAGGGAATCAGCCCAGATATCTGGGGGAAGGATTATTGGATGCAGAAACCAGCTGTTGGGTACATGTGTTTGCCGTATCCAGAAAACATCAAGGTTCGAGTAACAATGAGTGGAATGAGAGGCAAGAGAAAAGATGAAATTCATAGGTAAACCTTGGGAAGAATCCTCTCTGACATCTTTGCAGACTCTATTTTTACTCTGAGAAAAATGGAAAGCAATTGAGAGGCTTAACAGTGATTAACTCAGTGCGATAGAGAGAAACGGAGCTGTGCTGCAATTAGAATGTAGATAGAAAGAGTCAAGCCTACAATAGACCAATAAGAAACCAATGCATTTATATAGAGGGGGCCTGTCACCATTTCTGGCACAGAGGGGATAGCACAGTACTGAGTGCTTTGCCTATTTTAAGTATTATTTAATGGGGGTTTTCTGGTAGTTTAAACAGAAGCAAGAGAACAGGCATCAAAAATAACTAAAAAGCTTTGGCTGGAACAACTGAAAGAATGAATGTTCCATGTGTGAGTTATAGAGGATTCTAGATGGGATAAATCTTGTGGAAAGGTATGTAGGAATTCACATGGAAGGTGTTCAGTTTGACATGCAGGCATCAGCTATGACATCAGATCCAAGAAGCTGGGGCTCAAACAAACAAACGGCAATTTATTCAAGGATATCAATAATGTGCTGAATTTCCAGGGAGTAAGGAAATCATTTATGGATTTTTCCTGGGGAAACATTAGGAGATAAGAAAGAAGTGGATGATGCAGCAGTGTCTTATTTGAAAATCACTGGTGAGTTAGGACTGTGGTATCCTGAAATACTGGGTTAGGTGCACTGAGCAATGCTGGATTGAGGCATGACTTTGAACTTAGCATGGTGGAAGCCCTTGGTGACAATGAGTAGATTTTGCTTTCATAGGCAGGGATTAAAGCACATTGGAAAGGACTAGGAGGAGAGAAAGAATAGGGCCTGGAGGCAGTTGTATACTCATTTAAGAAGGGTGTCCAGTGAAGGAAACAGAGACAGATTAAGAACCATAAAGGAAGTACAGACAGCTTATGGCTATGCTTAGAAGTAAAAGAGGTCAACATAAGTTTCATGTTTATTTGCAGATGGAAATAAATTAGTAAAATATGCAGCCTTGGGAGGGAGGGGAAAGCCGTGCCAGAAAGAGCTATGTGGGTCTTAGTGATGAAATCCAATGCATCTAGAGGGGAGTTGATGGTATAGCCTGGAGAGCTCGGTTCGTCTTCAGAAGGAGGAAGAAAATCAGGACATGAAGGACAAATGTCAGCGGGTGACTCAGACAATTGTAATTCTTTCATTCCCATCCTAC